>NC_073692.1:154524530-154876196 GCF_029784155.1 Uranotaenia lowii | reverse complement strand
TCGTTCCAGATCGGCTAAGTTGAAAGATTTCGGCATTCTCATACTGAACTTGCTCCAGTCAAGTCCATACTGCTATTAAATATGGCTTCGCAAGTTTATTTTACTAAATCATGTAATAAATAAACCTTTTTGGTCGGGTGGTTCTATTTTGCGGTCAATCAATCCGACTATTTAGTACGATTGGGTAGGGTGGTAGGAAAAAGAATCAATTTTTGAGACCAATCAATTCTACTATTTAGTCGGATTGAGTTGGGTGGTACGAAGAAAAATCCATTTTTGCAATCAATTAATCCGGCTATTTAGTACGATTGGGTAGGGTGGTAGGAAAAACAATCGATTTTTGAGGCCAATCAATTCTGCTATTTAGTCGGATTGAGTTGGGTGGTAGGGAGAAAAATCAATTTTTGCAATCAATTAATCCGGCTATTCAGTACGATTGGGTAGGGTGGTAGTAAAAACAATCGATTTTTGAGGCCAATCAATTCTGCTATTTAGTCGGATTGAGTTGGGTGGTACGAAGAAAAATCAATTTTTGCTGTCAATCAATCCGGCTATTTAGTACGATTGGGTAGGGTGGTAGTAAAAACAATCGATGTTTGAGGCCAATCAATTCTGCTATTTAGTCGGATTTAGTTGGGTGGTACGAAGAAAAATCAATTTTTGCTGTCAATCAATCCGGCTATTTAGTACGATTGGGTAGGAATATCTCTTAAACTTTATCGCCCTACTAATCAGGCGATTTAGTCGGTTCCTACACAATCATGCTACTCATCACCCTATTTGATAGGCCTACGAAATCGGCTTATTAATCGGCTGATGCCCAGCAAAAACTCCCATAAGCGACGTTGCAACAATAGGCCGATTAGTATGATCGAAAATCGGCCGACGCACCCTTCGCGAGCCGACTAAGTATAGTGAATAGTAGGGTGTATTTCCTATGGGGATGTTGGTTTTGCAACTGCGAAATTTATGAAGTTTGTTTTAACCCTTTAATGCATAGTGTTGTTTCAAAACAACACTAATCAAAATCTAAATATCTCGAAAACGCGTGGATATTTTTGAATGCTGTATTCACAAAAAATGTTCTAGAGATTAAAAGAAATTAGCCCATGGTATTTTTATTACGTTTTTTAAACGTATGTGTGAGATATTAAACAAAATATGCGGAAAAGTTGCAAAAATCAAATTTATTTATTTTTTTGAAAAAAGTAGTTTTTCGAAAATCGCTCTTATTTCCTCAGATTTGCAAATTCTAACAAATTTTTTAATCTCAATCAATCACAAACACCTTCCTGCCCCCAATTAACAAGGTTTTGATGAAATTAGCAAAATCGTATTGAAATTAATTAAGAATTTCAAAAAATATTTTTCAACTTTGATGCGCCATAACTTTTATTATACTCAAAATAATGACTTCATACCTGTTGAGTTTTGTTTTTCAAATTAAAATGTTATTATTTCACTGAGTCAATAACTGCAATTCTCATTTTAAAAAAGTCATGCATTAAAGGGTTAAAATTGATCTCTATAGTTTAAGAACGAGATTCAATATATTTGAAGGTAATTTAGATTCTTAGATTAGCTTGCAAACACATAAGTTTTATCGACATAACAACCCAAAAAAAAACGTCCGTTGGGCACGACGCTCATATTCGAAAAATGTTTTCTATGACTTGTCCGTCTGCGAGAACTCTTCAGATCATTTTTAAGGAAATTGAAATATATTTATTAGTTCAAACACATGGGATTCGAGCGGAGAAGTTAATAAATGTTTATTTTAAAGAACCATTTTCGAAACTTCCGGTTGAAAAACCGAAAATTTGAATTAAAGGGATTGGACAAGAAGAGACACAATTGTAGTTTTGACTTTATTAAGCATACTGGTGGTCTACAGGTGGCCTAAAAATTACATGAGAACAAAGTAAATGCAGCTTAATAATCGAATCATATAGCGATAATACAGTGCTGATTCCCGTTAACCGTACTGTTAAGCTGCTAAATATCATGAGAATTTAATGAATGTTTCAAGAGCAAGATAAGTACTTTTGGAACCATAATTTCATCGATTCTTTTGAGTGATATTTTATTTTTGACCGAATTAAATTGAATTCCATTGAAAGGGGACAGAAACATAGCCGAAATCAAACTACTGGTTTCTTTTGTCGATGATGGTATCTGGGCTTCAATATGTCCAAGACAGGGCTGTTTGACATCTTCTGAGAAATCCTGCTTCTAAGCCAAGGTTTTAATTAGCATTTTCGCCGCGGTTTGACTTTTTTTTTTCATAAAAACCATGTATTCTAGAAGAAACAAAATCATTTGTAATGGCTGCTTCCATACAACAAATAAAATTAACAAATTACGTAAACCAAAACCCACCAATCAGCGGATGATTCGGCGTATCTTTCGCTCCCGTTTTTGTCCTCTGTTTAGATATCTTCCAGCTTCTGCTGCTGCTATTTGGGCGAAAGGATTCGGTTGAGATTTCTCATTTCCTTTTCAATCGGAAACTATAGAGAGCTACTGCTGACGAGCTTGAAAGATGTTCTTTCCTTCATTTGCTTTTCCCTAGTTTTTTTTTAATTTTCACACGTACTATGTCGAATGTCCAGATTCCTTAGCAGTTCTGATGATAAAGCTGAAGATAACATAAAAAAATTGCGAAAAAGATTACTCAATTGTAATTGGGTAAACTAGCGAAAAAAGACTTACTGTTTTTCTTTCCAAAACAGGATCTTGAAAAAAAAAGCAACATGAAAGTTCAAATCTCAATATAACTTTTGGTTTTGTGAAAGAAAAATCTCAAAAACATTGACTACGATTTTTCAATATCAACATCCGTCCAAAAAAGAATGAAATCGTTTGTTGGACAATAATTAATTTCATTTTTAAACCGGTTCCCTTTTTGATAGAGTCAATCGATTTTTAAGAAACTCTACCAGGTACTAGATCAAACATTTTTACATCTGTTGACCAAATAATCAATAAAAATTGTAAAAAAAATACAGCGAATTTTGTGAAGCAATCTCAAATTTTCTATTTCACGAGAATAGCTTTATATTTTTTCCAATCAAAGTAGTTATCAAATTATTGGAAGTGTTAGTTGGATAGTTGAACTAGATTTTGTAGAAATTTACTTATAGAGTTTTCGTTTATTGGCAGTGGCAACCTAGTAACCTACGAGTTTTGCCCTAACTGATGTTATTATGTTCGGTTATTAATTCAGAAGTCCACTAGTTTTGCCCGAGATTTGAACCTCAAGCAGGAGGTTGAACCCCGTAAAAGTTGTCAGTGTTGGGGTAAACATAAGGGTGAGTATAGCAACCATATGTTTGCATCGTCCCGGGTAACGATTCTGTTCGTTTATTCAGAAAAAGTTTTGCCCCGCGCTAGTGGAGAAAAACGAAAACGGCATTATATAAAGCCGCGAATGGCATAAAGATGTTAAAACGACTATAATCAAAACAAAAAAATTGATTTGAAATGAGCGATGCAATGAATATATTTTTGATTTTACAAATACATTTTAACCATGATGCTTACGTTTTATTACTTACATCTTGTAAATTTAGTTTATTGCCAGCATTAAAATGGATAAACTAAACTCCGTGCTTTCAAAAACTAGGGATAACTTGCGTGATGAATTTTTAATGAAGCTGTTTGTTCTGATTAAAGGTTAACACCACCATAAAGCGTAAAAAAGTTGCCAGAAAACGAGTGTGGGAATAGAAGTTTTCACGCGGGATACAAGCGAGGGATTTAATAAAAACAGGCATTCTGGTAGTCACTAGTACAGTTAAGCAGTTAAGGTAAGCGTCTATGAACTTGGCTTAAATATTTCTTTTAAAAGTTATACTATTTTTTTTTTGTTTTCTGAAGAGAGCATCCATATTTCAATAAAATATGTAATGTAAAATGGAGATAATTCTTAGTTATTTTTAGAATAGCTTCACCGTAGAAATTCATAACAAAAAAAAAAAAAGCAAATGCAATCAACCTAATAGACTAGAGCAAAAACGACCCGGCCACCAAGGCCCATGTCATCCTTCTGTTTGCATTGCGATTTGCTGCTATCCCCACTCAACGTGAGAGACATATTCTGAATGGTTGTTTTCCCCCAATTGACATCTTTGATTAATTGTTACAGGATTGTCACTTGGATTGTGATTGTGGGATTTTTATCTACAATTCGACGATTGAGCGTGGGTTAAATTGCCATTTGATAAATCGGAAAGTAATTACTTATCTTAGTTTTTCATAGGTCAATATTTATCTGCTCCCATATTCAAAAGTTTGAACTTAGATGGTGGGTAGAAGTTCCATCAAATTCATAGATAGATAACAGATGAAGATTTAAAATTTAGAAATTTAGTATTTTGTGTAATCCTAGCCATAAAACAACTTTATAATTTGTATTACAGAATATGTTGTCCAGGCTACAAATAATCTAAATGGTGAGAAATTGCGACTTGTTTATGTCAGTTTTTGTAGTTTTTCCTGATAAAACCGTTTGTTTACATTTATTTTCGTACGACGTAATGAAAACTCACGCGAGAGACATGAATTTTATTCCATAACATATTTCAGCATCCGAAAAAAGGCCCCCCTCCAAACACAAAGACCAACCTTGTACGGCTGATCGTTTTAGTGGCTGCAAAATTAGCTCCAAAAAGAGGCTATCAATCATCTTCATTGGGTCATTATCGTCAAATAGCCCCGAGGGCATCCTAACGATAACATCCGCCCAGCATCGACCATCGTCCGACCGGTGTCGTTTGAGCGGATTTTGGTTATTTCCGATTTCCTGTTTTTTTCCTTCCCTTTAAGGTGGGTATCCGAAATCGGTTATGTCCTCCCGATAATTGAGTAGCCCGAAACGACCAATTAAGGAATTTATAAATACACAGATAGAACGCTCTGGGGTGGATGAATTGAAGGAATAGGATTTTTTTTATCTAAGGATTAACTTGATATTTTCGTACAGGAAAAATTTTCTTGGAAGAAGGTTAATGATTTTTTAAAAAGGGAAAACATACGACTTACCTGCAAAGCTTCTTATTCCGAGGCAATTTGAGGGATGCAGCTGGCGAAGCAGGAATTTGCAGCATGCCTCCCGTACTGATTGGATTTGAAGTAGACTTGATGCTGGCAGTAAGACCTGGTTGGAATAAAAAGAAATATTTTGTGATGTTCAAAAAAATTTTGTTATGTTATTTCTAGATAAAAGTGGCTCCAGAGAGTGTAACGAAAGGTTTCTTTTCGATTTATTACAGTTCAATTATTTATTGCTAAGCTATTTTTATATGAATTTTATTGGCTCAACACTTTGAAATTTTTTGCAACAAAACTCTTGTAAATCTTATCTCAGCTCCAAATCAGGGCGTAACTAAGTTTTAAGAAATCAATATATTTTAATGCTCTCAATCAGTTTGAGAGTTTCATACTTTAAAATTGATACACCAAATTGATGATGATTTGGTGTATGTTTCATTTTTTTAACAATTGTGGCTCCAGAGAGTACACCGGAAGGTTTTTTGTAAATTGTAATTTACAATACTGGACTTGATGGGGAAAATTAGAAATCATTGCTTGGCTATAGATGGCCCAAATGGTGATTTTAAATTTGTCTACAGATTTATATCATAACATATACTCGCGTAGACGTTCAAGGTATGCTTAGGACTTACAGTTAGTATGCACTGATCTGGTTCAAATTTTTCATTTGAATTTAAAACAATTTGTGCCAATAGCAGGTATAATTTCGAAAATCGACTCTGTACGTGATTCGACCCTTTCATTATTTATCAAAATTTTTTATATTAGACCAAATAGAGGGCTAAGGGATGAATAATACGAGAGTGTTAAAACCCCAGAAAAGCAAAAAAAAAAATAACAAATAGAGGGATCGCCCCAAATCTCTGTAAACCTAAATCGGCCAAAACGGTGTATGTCTTTCGAAAAAAAAATCAATTCAGATTTAGAGATCAAAGGCGAACAACCTAGCTATAAGATCATAATTGAAAATAATTTTCGAGCTATTTCAAACCAGAACATAATCATTCAAATGAAAAAATCGCACTACGTTTAGGCATACATGAGGAACAGCTTACAGTTTTCATTAACTGTTGGAGCGGAAATTCATTCATCTTACCAAAGTAGATAAAGGCGAGAACAAAATAAATGCTTAACAAGATATTTCAAACCACGTTTGAGTGCTTCGAACGCTATTAAATATTTGCACAAGTTTCAATATCGTGTAGAACAAGTATTGAAAAAGATTTATTTGAAAGGGCTGAAACAAAAAACTAAATATTTAAATAACAAACCCAAATACTTTGCATAGATGCAATGTGTCGCAGAAAACTAAGCGAAAATTATTTCACGTTTGTGTTTCATTAAAAATGGTTAAACGACCAAGTGGGTGAAAATTGTTCCTTTAGTGGCTCCAGAGAGCAAAGTTTAATTTATCGTTGAATAGAGTTTATAAAAAAAAAATGATTCGAATTTAACCCGAATTATCGAATAGGGAATTCAGGCATTTCTGCGGAAATTTTGCATTAAAATAGGTATGAATTTGTTTCGAATGTTTTGAAAAGGTCTCAAAAAAAGTTATAAAATTGAATTCGTATTATTCCAAACCTTGACAAACTTTGTTTTAAATCACTAAATAGCTATTATCATTCACCCACAGGACCATATAGATTGTTTTCAAATAAGTTAAAGAATTCCGGTAGCACGCATTAAAATTTGCTGCGATTTTTGAATATTAATCCAAATCCGTCCCTGAATTTTTTTGTCCGTTACAGTCCCTGGAATGTCAATTTGACCCTCCTGACTAAAACCAATATCTCTTTCTTGTTTTTCAACCGATTTTTACCATATGTATAGTTTAAGAAACCTACAAAATGTATTACACTACTAGAATCGATATGAAATTGACCTTCTGGTGAATAGAAAATTAATGCGGAAATCTTGAGTTAAAATACTCAAAATCCAGTGCAAAGCTGTATATTAATGCATGAAAATCTGAAAAAATGCAAATTGTCAAAAAAATCAGCTTTGGAAATTCGTCAAAAATTCTGTGTTTTGTATTTTAACACTCCAAGAATGCAAATATGTTCCAAGAATGCAACTTTTCAATCCTCTTTTAGAAATTTATCTGGTGTGACCTAAACAATTTTGACGGTTCATTGATTGAAAAGTACGGTTTTTACATCCCTTTTTTTAATTTTTTGTGGTCATGATCTTAAAAACCTTGAAATTAAAAAAAAATGTCCATATCTACAATGTATAGTTTCTAACTTAAGCTTCTTTGGACGCCAAGTGAAATTTTTTTTCGAGCATTTCGTAGCTAATCTGCAGTCTTTTTTGCGAAGATTTTTTTTTAGATTTTTTTTCTTAGACTTTGAATAAAGCTAAAGCGGGCTTTTCCCTGCTCAGAAAAAAAAGGAAAAATGAAGTGTTTCAGGTAAATATTGTCTAAGAACATATTTGAGTTTCGTTACGAGGTTTCTGAAACTATAAACTATGTAAAAATCGATTGAGAAACAAGAGAGATATAGCGGGTTTAAGCGAGGAGTGTCAAATTGACACCCAAGGTCTGATTGGGGAGTCTTTCTCCTGGACTTTCAGGGTGCGTCTATGATAAAAAGTAATAATGCAGATTTGAAGATTTTAAGAATTCATTGAGGGTTTCCGAAGAAATTGTTTTATTTGGATGCACCCGAATCAAGTTACAAGCTGTCAAAATTGATGTAGTTTTTTATTTGACATATTTCCACTCTATTTTAAAGTTCTTTATTTAACAAAAATTTAAAAAAAGAATGCCTCGACATTGATGTTGAATCCTTTATGAATAAACCCTTAGAAATGAGTAGATCATCAAATTCTTAACATTTATTCTTCTTTGATTTCATTGAGATCATTATCTTAACTTTCAAATATCTTTTCTCTGCGTTTTGATAAAAAAAACACTACTACAATACATATCATAAGATTCAAATGAATAATATTTTATTCTACTTGAACAAAATTTGTAGAATGATTTCCATAAATTTACCTAGATGGTATGAATCAACCCGCGTAATAGCCAAAAGAACAGGGTTTAAGAATGACGGTGGCTCCAGAGAGTACTATGAAAAGTTTTGTTTTGTTTTCTTGAACAAGTTTATGTTTTCCGGTAACTGATTTTCAAGTTAAACACAGTCTAAGAATTTTTGCATTTTATGAAATGTTTCACTTATAGTTATTAGGAGCTTCAAATGCTATTAAAAATTTGCACAAAATTCAACATCATATAGAATAAGTATTGAGAAAGATTTATTTGAAAGGGCTGAAACGAAATATATAATATTTAAATAATAAATCAGAATAGTTAACAAAAGTGACATGAGTCGTAGAAAACTTATCAAAAAATATTTCTTTTTTGTTTTTCATTTAAATGGTTAAACGAACAAGCGGATAAAAACTGTTCTTTTAGTGGCTCCAGAGAGTAAACTTTAATTTATCATTGAATGGAGTTATCTAAAATAAATAGTGATACGCATTTTACGCAAATTTTTAAAAACGGGTTTCAGGCATTTCTGGGGAAATTTTGCGTTTAATTAGATATAAAAAAAGTTCGTAAAATTGTTCGTATTGCCGCGATAGAAGTTATATAACAAAATTTTTGTTTAAAATCACTAAATAGCTATGAAAATTCACCCACAGGACCGTATGTCATGAATAGATTGTTTTCAAATATATTTAAAGACTCAGTTAGCACTTATTGATATTTTGATGACATTTTAAAATATTAAAGTGTCATTAGGCTATGATAATTGAGTATCCGGGCACTTTATTTTGGTGATAGCTACTTTAATAGAGCTTGGAAAACTTTAGTCGCGTTGTGTTAGTTATAAGAAGGACTATCTTGCCTATTTTTGATAGATTTTTAAGTTGACGTGTGTTTGAGATATTTACGATGCAAAAAGACATGGTAAAAATAATCTTGCACAAATTTGCTCCTTTTACGCATTTTGTGCCTCGAAAATTCTTCATTGTTGACTTGAAAGCTCATGAACTGTTGATTTTTTCTGATTTTTTCGGACCAAATGATTAGGAAGTATAAGGACCCAAGCAACCAAAAGTCCCATAAAATAGGTACAAAAACGCTTACTCAGCTCCATCATTGATATGAAGTACGTTCTATGCAGCTCAAAATTTAAGTTCTTATTGATACTTTCAAGTTCCAAAGAAGTCTTAATGATCTTCTATTCAGCTTCCAGCGGCCTCTTAATTCAGCTTCCAAAAAATCGCAAAATGAGCAAAAAAAATTCTCTCTATCTCAACTGAACCGTTGGCTTCGGTTCAAATCACCTTCTCTTGATTATTTACTGTGTTTTGTACCGGTGCCGCCATGATGCCACGCGCCGGATTTCAAATTCGACAAATTGCTCAATTGCTTCTTTCCTACATTTCCTAAATATATCGCATCAGAATGGTCACTCAAGTACAAAATTATTTATTGAAAAAAAACTTGCCCGGCTTGTGGATCGAACCCCGACCTTCGAGTTGAGAATCGAACACGCTATCACAAGACCACGCCTAGATGTTGTTCTAACTGAAACTAAAACTCGAAGAGGTGATTTGATTTTGAAAGCACATCAATGCACTTTTTGTGACTAATCAAATCCCGTTTGAGCACTTTTGTGCCCTTTATGTGACTTAAGTCCCGTATAACGTACGTATAGATCACTTTTGCTGCTTTCAAGTTCGTTAATGAGCACATATAGTTCACTAATGGGAATTGGGCAAAACAAGTCACATACAACGTACATATTAATCACTGTTGCAACTTTCAAGTTCATGAATGAGTACATAAAGTTCACTAAAGGGAAATGGGCAGTTGATTCTCTTTGTCAGCCAATATGTAACTTTCAATGCCTTCATTCAAGTAAATATGTGACTTTTGGTTGCTTGGGGAGCCACTCTAGGATCCACACGAAGTTCAAACCAACCATCGGAATGCAACCCTTTGATCTTAAATATGGTAAAAAGTCTATGGTTATTGGGGATAACTGAATGCAGACTCCTTAAATAATGCAAAAATCCATTTCCGGCAGGCAAAAAGTGTTGCCTGACTAGTAGACACCAAGTAAATAACTATTAATGGTTTTGCTTCTGTGGTAAAAAAATATAAATCAGTACATGACTGAAAAAAGTGTGCAAAGATAAAAAAAAGATTTTATGAAAAAGTTAGAGTATTTCTTGAAATCATTGATAAATATTTTTTATCTTTTTACATTTAATGTCATATTAACACCTTCATTTCCTCCATAGAAAGTTTTTCGATCTATTGAATAGTTTTTATAATACAGTAACTGCCTGGATTCTAAATGATCATAGCCTTATCTAAGATACATGCAGTTTTTTATTTGACATATTTCCACTCTGTTTTTTAGTTTCAAATAAACTAAAATTAAAAAAGAAATGCCACGACATTGTTGTTGTTGAATCTTTTGTAAGAGCAAATACACTCGTGTTGGGAAAAAGTGGTAGAAATTTCGACACTAGTAGCACATTTTGAAAACTTTACCATATAAAAACATTTTCAAGATCTGCGGCCTCCAAATTTTTTAACAGCATGTGTTATATTTTCGTAAGCTGTGATGCAAAACTAGCTCGAATTCTATCTCATTCAGCTGAAATCGAAACAGTGTTGCAAAAAAAAATTCAACGCCCAAAGATCTTAAATATTTACATTTCAGCATGGTAAAGTTTTCAAAATGTGCTACAAGTGTCAACATTTCTACCACTTTTTCCCAACACTAGTGAACTTGCTCTAAATAAACCCTCAAGGAGTAGAGCATCAAATCAATAAAAAAATTCTTCTCTGATTTCATTTAGTGCACACATTACTACCACTACATATCATAAGATTCGAATGGTTAATATATTATTCTACTCAAAGAATATATGTAGAATTTTTTTTTGTAAATCTTTATTTGAAACGGCTCATACCTTCAGGTTTTAAGGAGCCAAACTCGTTTTTGTTTTCACAATTATTTGCTTGGCTTAACACTTTTAATTTAAAGAAAAAGAAGATAAGAAAGGGAAATATGAATTATATGTAGAATGATTTCCATAAAATTACATCGAGGGTATGAATAAATTCACGTAATAACCAAACTGACAAAATTTAGGAATGGCAGTGGCTCCAGAGAGTACTATGAAAAGTTTCGTTTTGTTTTCTTGAACAAGTTTAAGTTAAAACAGCCTAAGTATTTTTTACTTTTTTTTAAGAAATGTGATTTAAAGCTGATGAATCTCATCACTATTGGTCACCCTGAGTTGATAGTGAAAACGCCTCGATGTATACTAGCTGTTGCTAGCTGTTTGCTTCGTTTGGACTGCTGCTATAATGTTACCCGTGGCATTGAATTATTGTTCATGTTCATTTGATGAGATTTGCGCGGTAAAAACTGTAATCGAAATGAAATGACAATAAAATACTCTCTTCAGTTTTAGTCGTCGACAAGAGAAGGTGTCTTGACAATTTCTTATCCGAAAATCTATCCAGACAAAACATTGGTGCCGTGACCAGGATTGGGTAGCTTCCGCTACCTCGTCCTGAAATTGATCCAAACCCAACAACGTAGGTGTACCCAACTCGATCTGCCGCCGATATTATTCAGCTTCAGTTCAGCAACAACCCGAACCACGCTGACCCCCGAAATACGAACCCTGTCCCGATCAGTAATACGGCCCGGATGGGCGGTACTGGTGATTAAGGTAGACTACCAGCCATCCGGGCACCTGCCGTACTGGCTGTCCGGTCAGTACTCTCTTCGGAAGTGTGCCTATTGCTGATCACTGCTACCAAAACGGAAAGCTGCCCTGGTAACTAACCCTGGACCCCATTTTCATAAGCTGTTACCTACCTAAGCGCCGATCCAAGGCCCCCTCGTTACCCATCTTCCCGATCAGTAATACGGCCCGGATGGGAGGTACTGGTGGTTAAGGTAGACTACCAGCCATTCGGGTACCTGCCGTACTGACTATCCGGTCAGTACCCGCTTCGGAAGCATTTCGAAGTACGTGTGCCTATTACTGATCACTTGGTTTAAAGTTGCTAATCCAGAACATACAAGTGTAGACCGCTACCGTGCCGAGGTTTCCTAGTTACAATGTGTGCCAAAATTCCATTCCGGTTCAATTCAACGTACTCGATGGTGGCCAGCTGTTTAATCTCTTCGAACCCACCTTTGATCCATGAACATCCAGTAATTTCTGTTAACAGTGAAATTCGTTGACTTGTTGAAAACTGTTCCAAAAATGTTGTGCTGATCAACGACAAGACAAAAACAAAACAAAAATAGGGCAGCCATGTTTAAAACAGTCGTTTTAGGTGGCCAGTATGATGAATCTCATCACTATTGGTCACCCTGAGTTGATAGTGAAAACGCCTCGATGTATACTAGCTGTTGCTAGCTGTTTGCTTCGTTTGGACTGCTGCTATAATGTTACCCGTGGCATTGAATTATTGTTCATGTTCATTTGATGAGATTTGCGCGGTAAAAACTGTAATCGAAATGAAATGACAATAAAATACTCTCTTCAGTTTTAGTCGTCGACAAGAGAAGGTGTCTTGACTATTTCTTATCCGAAAATCTATCCAGACAAAACAAAAGCTTTTAATGGAAAGTTTCAATTATTTTTGCAAAATTCTCGGTAAAAAAATTACACTTATTTTTCTCTGCAAATAGCTTACAATCATGCAAACCAATTCCATATTCTGAATATAAGCCTGCCACAAAATAATTAAAAAACCACAAGAAATTTTATAAAAAGCGTCATCAATATTTGAACTGCATGGCAAAACTGTTATAGTTTGCCATCAAACATAGCTATGCTGAGAATAGAAAATTGCTCTGTAGGGAACACAAGTGAATAAAAATAAAAAAAAAATGAAAAGTTTGTATTAAGGTGTTGGATAAAAAACGATGTACGTCTCGGTGGTCGAGTGGTTAGCGTGGTAAGACGGTAATCGCTAGGTCCACTGATGGCATGGGTTCGATTCCCATCTCGGTACTGGATGTTAAATGTTAATCTTAAGTTGTCCACGTCATTATTCAGTCTGTAAAGCCTATATCGGCTAAGACGGTGTATGTCTCTTTTAAAAAAAATAAATAGCAAATAAGTTAAGCTTATCAGAATTTTTCATCATTGAATTTCAATATTGTAAACCGAAATTACTCAACACAAATCAAGAAAAAAAATTATTTTCATCATAACTCATTAGCAGTTTTTATTAAACCTACTTTAGGCTTTCAAAAAAACTCTCATGCTTATTTTTATAAAATTTGCTCAAAAAATTTCGTTTTGAACGCATAAATATAAAATTTTCACTACACAGTTTGTTTATTTTTGTTCTGGAAAATATAGTGAATAAATACGGGCTTTTCCTATTGAAACCCGGACAAACTCGGATAAAACCGTGTACATGTCGAAATGAAGTCGATTGTATCACTTCCATCTGTACCGTTGAGTCGTCAACACGTACGCCGGAGCATCGTATCGTTGCTGTGTACCTGCAGGAACATTTTTACATTATTTATTTTTTCCTTACCTGTTTTTTAATCAACACTTTTCAGTGCTAAAATTATTTTTATTTTCTTTTATTCAGATTTTTCTCTTTCTTTCCAGTTTGGGGAAGTCATCGGCCGGTTCAACGGCCGGAAGAAAACGGATTGCCGAACCTAATTCAGGTCCATCGCCCAAAAAAGTTGAAATTTTCAATTCATTCGATGTCCTTCATAACATCGGTGATGAGGAAATATTCATATTTAATTCTGATAAGAGTACTAAGAAACCTTCTTCCACCACCAATTACGGTCACGATTCCTGACTTCAATGCCTTTCGAAAAGAAATCGTCACTTTCGTCAAGGATGTGAAGTTTTTTTTTCCGATCGGTCGAAGGGGAACTGCTCGTATATTGGCGGAATCTTTTAATGATTTTCAAAAAATTTTTAATTATTTGAATAATAAAAAACACCAATTTTTTACGTACGACACTAGAAGTGATCGTCCATTTAAAGTTGTACTTCGTGGTCTCACTGGCGATCAGACACCGGATGAGATCACAGCTGAATTAAATTCTTTGTTAGGTTTTTCTCCAATTCAAGTAATTCAAATGAGGAAAAGAACCAACACGAATAATACCAGTAGTGTTGGTTTTGCTCCTGAACTTTATTTGATCCATTTTAAAAAGGATCAGGTTAATAATTTGCAAATTCTTGAAAAGGCTCGTCTTATGTTTCATTGTCGAGTCAAATTCGAACCTTTTCGTAAATCTTCTACCAATTTTCTTCAAAATATTACGCAATGTCGTCGTTGTCAAGCTTTTTGTCATGGCATTAAAAATTGTAGAATGAATGCCAGATGCATGTTTTGCGGCTCATTCGATCATGAAAAATCTAAATGCCTTTTTGGTGGTGATAAGCCAAAAACAGAATTTTTTAAGTGTGCAAATTGCGCAGGTAATCATTCCTCGAATTCGCTAGACTGTCCCATCAGGGCAAAAATTATTGCTTCTAGGAAAAATCCCAAAGTTTCCAGAAAAGTTTCTTCTCCTCCTTCCTCTTTTTCGTCTTCACACGTCGGGCCGACAAACAACCTGCCTGTTCGCGGTCAGCCCCGGCCTACATTGGAATCACGGCTGGGTAATACCCGAAGTGATTTTAATGTTACCTGTGCTGATTCTGCTCCCCAGACTCGTTGTTTATCGTTCTCAGAGGTGGTTGAAAGTGGGTTGCCCTCTTCAGGTTTAACTAATAAAAATGGGAAAAAACCAAGCCTCAACGTTCATGCGAAGGCTTGGGAAAATCCCCGAAATTCAAATACTTGTCCTTCTCCTTCATTTTCTGATCCTAACAATTTTGTTGATTTGGGTGAGATTACTGAGGAAAAATTAAAATTTTTGCATCGAAATTTAATAGAAATGATGCAACTTATGTTG
The DNA here is from genome assembly GCF_029784155.1 of Uranotaenia lowii. NCBI lineage: Eukaryota > Metazoa > Arthropoda > Insecta > Diptera > Culicidae > Uranotaenia > Uranotaenia lowii. Next base: position 154,861,197 of record NC_073692.1, on the reverse strand, counting down.
AAAGCAAATTCAATGTTTGAAGCTTTCCAAACTTCTTTTAATTATGCTAACAAAATTATTATGACTTTACGATTCCCTCATGGATCCAAATAGATGTTTAAATATTATGAATTGGAATGCTAGATCTTTGCTGGCTAACCAAGATGAATTCTTTTTATTTTTGAAAACTCAAAACATACATATTGCTGCCATCACTGAAACTTTTTTAAAGCCAGACCAGAAATAAATCTAAATTTTTTATTATTGGTGACTTAAATGCAAAACACCGATCTTGGAATAATAGTTCATCAAATTCAAATGGGAATATTTTATTTAACGACTGCTCTGCAGGTTATTATACTGTTGAATATCCTAATGGGCATACTTGTTTTTCTTCAATTAGAAATCCCTCCACAATTGATTTGGTTCTAACGGATTTAGGCGAGCATTGTAGTCAATTAATTACTCATGCGGACCTCGATTCAGACCACCTTCCAGTAACATTTTCTTTATCCCAAACTCCCATTGAAAACCCTTTAAAATCAGCTTTTAACTTTCAAAAGGCTAACTGGGAGCGATATATGAATTTTATTGAACGTAATTTGAATGTAAACGTTCCACTTAATTCAATAGAAGATATTGATTTGGCTGTAGAAAATTTGACAATTTCAATAGTCAATGCTAAAGCCGCTTCAATACCTAAAGTTAAACATAAATTTAATCAACCTTTAATTGATGATGATCTTCAGTTTTTGATACGACTGAAAAACATTCGTCGACGCCAATATCAACGTACTAGGGATCCTTATTTGAAATTTATTTATTGCGACCTTCAAAAAGAGATCAAACGTCGTTTAAATTTCATTCGTAATGAAAACTTTGCCAAAGCAGTAGAGGACATAAAACCCTACTCAAAGCCTTTTTGGAAATTAACTAAAATTCTGAAAAAGCCCCAGAAGATAATTCCTACTTTGAAAGACGGGGATAAACTTTTTTTAACGAATGCAGAAAAAGCTCAAAAATAAGCCCAACAATTTGAGTCTGCTCATGATTTTAATTTAAACGTTGTAAGTCCAATTGATGCTCAAATTTCCCTTGAATTTGATGATATTCTTTCTAAACAAAATGTATTTGAAAGTTCTCATGAGACAAATATTGATGAACTTAAATTGATTTGCAAAAAATTTAAAAATATGAAAGCCCCAGGGGAAGATGGGATTTTCTATATTCTTATTAAAAAGTTGCCTGAAAGCACTTTATATTTTTTAGTTAAAATCTTCAATAAATGTTTGCACTTGGCTTATTTTCCCAATAAATGGAAAAATGCCAAAGTAACTCCAATTTTAAAACCTGGAAAAAATGCTTCAGAGCCTTCGAGTTATCGACCAATTAGTTTGCTCCCTTCTTTAAGTAAACTATTTGAGAGAGTTATTTTGAATAGAATGATGATTCACATTAATCAGAATTCTATTTTTCCTGATGAACAATTTGGTTTTCGTCATGGACATTCTACTACACATCAACTTTTGAGTGTAACTAATATAATTAACGCTAACAAATCTGAGTTGCTCTTCTTGATATTGAAAAAGCTTTTGACAGCTTCCATCGCAGAAATTCGTTCTCTTTATATTAGTTTAATTCTAGGATAGTTTTTAGTTTTAAGTTTAAAATATTTTTGCCATTACAGGATGTTCTCCTACATTAAATACTTGATTGCGCTCAGCAAATTTAAATCTTATAAATAAATTTTTATTATCTAGTTAACTATAGGGCTCTGAACAGTTCATTATTGAGCTGAACACCTAATTTAAAGTAATAATGTAATATAAATGTAATGATGAATTGATACAAATAAAGACATATTTAAAAAAAAGTCGATTGTACCGTTAGGAATACAACTGAAGAGGAAAAAAGATAGCAATAAGTTAGCGAAACAAAAAATTTATATTGTATCAAACGAATGAAAGAAAGTTTTTTGAACTGTTATGATTTTTTTTAAATAAATTTCATGTGACATAATCATTTTCTCAAACCTTCATAAACTATAGAAACCATTTCTAGAAAGGACATCATTTTTCGCCGATAAGGCCGATAAATTAAAGTAATTTTCCACCCTACTTTCAAGGAAAAATAGGGGATCTCGACGATACAATCGTACTAAACAGGTAATTTTTTCCTACAGGGAATTGTTGGTCAAATTTTTCAATTTTTCGACAACGATAGGTGGTAATATTAGACAGAAAACGATAGGACATTTGTGCTTAGCATCGTGTCAGTATGATCAGTGGTAAAAGCTTGATAAAAACTGTTGTTTACTTAAAGCTACTAAATAACATTGAAGGGAAAACTAAGAGACGTAACTAAGATTTTTTTTTACAGTTTCAAGTCCCATTTTATATATCAAGTTCGCCTTACAGGAACTATGTTCACTTTAGAGCCATTTAGAAATTCAATATGTTTTTGATATTACTTTTCATAGCTTTTGAAAGCTGATTGTCGTTTACTAATCACACAGCCTAAAAACCTACCTGAACATTCTCCTCGGTGATGGTAATTTCTCCACTGTAAGCATAATCAATCAGCTGCTTCAGCGATGAAGGATCGATGTCATGTAGCGTTACAACGTCTCGATTGCGTTCTAACATATCATCTGCGAAAAAAAAGTTGAAATAATACCTACATCAAACAGAGTTTTAAATTTATTTGAAATAGACATTTAACAATGTTCCTGTGGTTTAAATAAAGCACTATTTTTTGTTGCGTTCATTTTTCGAAAAAAAATGTTCAGTACCTCAATTCTGAATGTTTCAAAATAAATGAAAGCAATTAACAAGAAACCAATCGAAAAAACACATGGCTCGAGCTTCTGCCCGAACAACACCCATAAAGCAGACCACTTTCCATCTACCGAACAAAACGAAACGCAATCAGCCGTTCGATAATGCGATTTAATCTCTTACTGAAAAGCGTAATTTGATTCCAACCGACACGACCCCAGTTAGTTGTTTGTTAGGAAATTGTCAGCATTGGGTGGTGCTCATGGCATAGCACCCTCACGTTGGAATTGAAAGGTTAGGTATAGCATCCTCGAGGCGAGAAAGCCGGCAATCGACCACTTGTGGCAAACACAGATGGATACATCCACAAATATGTTGAGAAAAAGGTACTCGAACAAGAGAACTGTCCCTGGCGGTAGAGCACTTGGACAACAATTCGCACATTCGAGGTGAGGCGAGGCTTTTGACATAATTGGAAACCAGGATATTCGATCCGGTTGACAATTGCCATTTCACACTCGGGACCGAGACCGTTTGCCAGGGGTTGGGTTCGATTGAAGTTCCGGTGCTGTCATGTTTGGATCAGGGCTGGCACGACGCCCTGTTGGGTTCGGAAATCGATTTAAAGTTATTGAAAATTTGAAGTTTCCTTTTTTCAAATTTAGACTTTTAGTTAGCATTAGTTAAAGTGACTTTGTTGAATGAAGAAGGACTTACAATTTAGTAAACAAGTAACTAACTAAACAAATATAAATATGTACGAAGGATCTCTCTATTTGACTTTTTTGAGTAGATTTGCAACCCCAACCCAAAGTAGATTTGAACGTAGTAGGGTAACGGACTTATTTTGGACCAGGTACATATTTCGGATATCCTTGCAGCTTTTTTCCAATTTTCCTCACATGAAACTTGTGAACAAATATAGTTGAAACTTGAAACTACTTTTTATGATTCCAATCATATCTAAGATTCCATTTAAATATGCTGATAAGGAATAGAAAATTGAAAATAAAGTTTTGATTTTTCGCTGTTTTTCCAAATCAAGTCCATTTCAGGAGGACGTGCCATTATTAGAGTCAACTTCCAAGAAGTTTTCTGCCTATCTGTGATGAATTTAACAACATCAAACATGTTCACAGTTATGATTAAACACTTGAAAACAAGTTTGCAAGCTCGAAGGACCAAAAAAACTTGTTTTCATAGTAATTTGACCCATGTCGAAAATAGGTCCTACGTAATTCCTCAAAGACTTATTTTGGACCACCCAACATAACCTGTGTATTAAACCGGCTGTTAAATGTTCATGAACGTAATAAAACGTTGTACGTTGTACATTATATGAAAAAAATAATGCACACTATTTCAATCGCTTATAATAAATAAATTTTTGAGATTTTGGCATTTTTTTATTAAATCAACTCGCTAAAGTCCAAACCCGCCTTTAGACGAAGTTCACTTCAATCGGCATAAAACCAAGCCAATCATTGTTTTAACTTACTTTCTAAGCACTTTGCTTCAAACAACATTAATCCTACAATCTACATTAATGGCAACTGTTTGATAGGCAGTTTTCAAAAGCTACAGCTTAAAAAAACTGGAAATTTTCCAATTTTTATTAATTCAATATTTGTGATGCTTCATGAAAAATTATTGAAAGTTTTGTCTAAAAGTTACAACCATACAGGGTTGGTTTTCAAGAATTAAAAACTTGGTTAGGTAGACGAAACAAAACAAAAACCCCTTCTAAAGTAGGGGTTGTGAAAAAACGACAGGAAATCGGAAAATAAATGTGAACCTAATTAAGTTTAATATTTGTAAGAGTTGAAATATCTCAGTTAATATTAGAACAATTTTAACAGATAATATATTCAATAACAGCTATGAGATGGATTAAACATGATTCAAAAGTAAGGAAAAAATGGTTTAAATGTGTAAATATTTCAAGCGAAAAGTACCAAAAATCTTCTTTTTCAGCCCCTGGGGTTATGCAATTTTCGAAAATATAATTGTTGAAGAAATTACGATCACGATAATTTTTTTTGTATAACAAAAGTTGTTTCGAAGATAAAAATGAACTTTTGTGAAATTTTCAGCGAAAAAAACTAGCTTTAAAAGATTGCATAATTCTCGCACATTTTTATCTTTTTTGAATCCATGTATTCTACAGAACTGAAGCTAAACCGAATCCACTAAGGTTCTGGAAGTCAAAATGCATCAATTGATGTTGCGAAGTTGAAGATGTCAGACTTTCTTAACTTTTCATTGGATCGCCGGAAGGAGATTTGCTTTCTAAGAATTGATTTTTAAGATTACTGACCAGTATTTAACACTACAGAATAAATTTCGTTGAGATTGCAGTGTGCGGTCGAAATTTTAAAAACATTTAAAACACACTTTATCACGGGAGAGTTTTTTTGTTTTTACTCTTTTCTTATCGAAAATTACTTTTTTAAAGCAGAAAAAGTTGTAGAATAATATAGATTGTTGGAGTAGGAAATATTCAAACAAGTGTACCTAAATAGGGGCTGGGGAAAAATTTAAGAAAGTTAGTTCAGGAATGAATTAATGTAAACAAAAAAAACTTGACTACAAGAATAAGAAAGAAAAAGATTAACTGAATTATACGTATAATTGCGCATCAATCACTAGCGTCAATATAGCAAAATTTAGAAAAAAAAAATTTTATTTAGTTTAAGGGTGGTCCAAAATAGGTCCAAAGGGTGGTCCAAAATAGAAACCTGGTGGTCCAAAATACCGACCACAGTAATTATCGAAGAAACGAGTATTTGGGCTTAAATCTTGTTGCATTGCAACAAACAACGATATGTTTCGATAGAAAAAGCCTTGATCTTTGTAATGAACGGATAAAGCAGTCAAAAATTGTAACAGGTACTTTTTTATTTCAGAAAATAACCTAGCCACTTCCCAAAGCGGTCCAAAATTGGTCCGTTACCCTAATGTGTCTAAGTAAGATGAGTTTCTCTGTATCCAAATAATTTGTTTATTTACGCAAGAAACGTCAAGAAAGAGTATAGAAGTAGATCAATAATTTTTAACTTTATATGGTTCTAAAGTAAGTACCGTAAACTGGGAGAACATTGATTACTTTATTAATTCATTTTCGAATATTTTGGAAGGGGTTGCTTTTTTGAAAGAATAAAAAGTTTTAAAATACTTACTGAGGTAGGGAGTATAATACATGATCATTGATAGCAGAATGCTCAAACGACATTAGTGGCTATAACTAAATGTTTGTTACAAAACCAGATTTCATGTTTCGGGGTAACTTTGATCACTATGGTTTTAACGTATCTTCACATCTTCAAAATTATTGTTATAATGCCAATTAGTACAAATGGCTTAATACATCAATAACAGTAATTTTTTGTTTGGACTCAACTGAATTTTTCAACGTTTACTTTCAAAACCAATTATACTTAAAAGATGGAAAATGTTGCTGCAAACATTTAGGGGCAAAAGTTATAAACATTCAATATTTTTGGCCTCAAAAACAAATGAAATTTTATCTTCCTGAAATTCCCTAGCTCCTCCCACTGTTCCTTTGTTCTTACTTAAATTTTATAGGGTTTTTAGCCATTTATTCTATACAGACTTTCTCATTGAAAATGTCCGTTTTTTGACTTTTTATGACTTATGGCCTTTGGGCGCAACAAATCTGTCAACACTGTAATATTAAAGAGCATCGCACAGTGGAAAAATTAAGACCTTAAATCTCAAAAAATTATCACATTTTCAATGGTGATGGAAAGTATGAGAGAAACATGAGAATCTTTCGAAGAAGATTCAACGGCTCATGGAGGAGACTGGAACTCGCAATTTCCGCTTCCGTACAACGGCGCGTTAGCTTATTACACCACGGTGAATGTGACGGAATAGGCTCCAGCATGCGTACATTTCGTAAGTAAATCTGGAGTAGCAAATAAGCGTGGCAGACAGTAAAATTTAAACCATTTATTATCTTTTGATATAATTACTGTATTCCTATTGAACACCATATTTGTATAATCGAAGACTTGGCCCGACTCTACTCAAATGATTTTGGAAAACATCTGAAATCAGCTTCTCCTATCCAGAAACCCACATTTTCGTCATTTGAGATGCTCACTGAGTGCCTGCTTCAAAATATCACAGTATTTTTCAAAGGGTCCTAGTTCTGATGCGTTGGAACAAATGAAAATATGTCGCATGGTGCAGAAGATAGTCTCAGGACTGTGTTTAGGGGTTTAAACCACCCCCCCCCCTAATGGAGATTTTTACCAAGTAAAATTTTCAGTTAAAAAATTAATTTACTTTAGTAACAAGACATTACTTGATCTCAAAAGGTATTTATAAATAGGTGTTATGAACATGCCAGAATATTGGCTCGCCTCCGGCGGAATTAAGTCCTAAAACATTACATTCTTCGACACTAAATCACGTTCACGAATTGAAACTATTTTTTAATTGTCAACTTCAATTTGCAATTTTATAAACCTTTTGTATTGAAACTCAAATACACAAAAACTCTACCTCATCTTTAAAATTAGTTATAGTGTGTATCTAAGCAAGTTCCTCCATAACTTTATTACTAATCACTTTTTTTATGAACAAAAATCGTTTATATCAATACAAATTTTATGCAACTACGTAATTTCCTTCAAGAAACTAATTTGAGCCTCAAATTTATTTTGTGTTTCTTGCTCTTCCTCTCCACATTCAAAAGAGTTTTGATAAATTACACAAGGCCACAAAATTAACATTTTTCTGAGGTGCAAAGCTTAAGAGCATTTGATGCCCTGAAACTTTTGAAAATGTATGTATGTAGTTGAACCCACCAGTGGCTGATAGGTCTTTCGACCCGAGGCGGTACGGGAAGTCTCGATCGCACATTCAAATATTGTTCATGCTTAACTCATCAACAATAATTGCAGCACAACCAAGGGGTCCGTTATCACTGGTTTGGGATAGGTTTGACTCACCAAACTCTCTTCCAACTGTTCGAACAAATTTAGAGTTATGAAAAGGTACCGTAGTATCTTTCGCATAATTCCAAATTTGCCGAGATACTCCGGCTGGCTTGGATCCACAATCCATTGTATTTCAGTCTTTCGTTCGTTTGATGTCCTATCCAACCCCCCACTAATCCCCTTGAATAGAGTTAAGCTATTATACATTTAATTATCTACAACATTGATCATCATAATTACTTACCACACCATCAATAAAACAGAAATCATCAAGGATACTTATCTTCCATGGGAATGCCAACAAACTATAGGTCAAATTTTCCCGAATTATGCGAACAGCTTTGGTTCAGTTCAGTTAGCCGTTCACATACACCTCGTAATGATTCAGAATTTTTTTCTGCATTCTTTCCATTGACATTTTTTCTAATCAGGTAATGCCTTTTAATTTTTCTCTCCTATGATTTTTCATTCCACCCATATTAATATTATAACCAGAGCGTAAAATCTTCACCGTCATCAGTCATAAAACTGTGACTGTGAAAAAATTAAAGCAGTCGCATTCATAACAGACGCCTTCAAATGAGTAACCAAGCAAACAATCTCGCCTCAACCTCCAGTCAAATGAAGCGTCGGAATAATCATAGTCGCCTTCAGTTCATCGCCGTCTTTTTGACTGTGACGGGATATTGTTTAGATTAAAAAAATCTAAGACGACGCCGAAAAGGACACGTTCATCATTAGTCATGCCATTAATGAAACTGAACCCCGTTACCGGGTTTCGGTTCAAATAGACATACAATAGAATGGAAACGTTTTCAACTAAGTTTCCGTTTTTGGAGATCAGTCCAGGGTAGTCAAAGCCCAGAATAAAATCGAACGGAACATTAACCACCATCAACTATCTCGACCGAGGAGAACTCCGTAGGGACTAAAAAAGACAAATCGACCTTGCGAACTTTCATTAATGTGAGCAAAATGCATGCAAAGTACTCACTGCACAAAGTACTTGGCCGCCGTACCAATTGTTTGCCGTTTCGATGATCCGATTCTTGGCCACCAGCAATGTGCAATAGATCTTTACCAACAATGCTCAATTGACAGATAACAGAATCGTTGGCTATTCTGAATATAAGGCCACTGACAGAATGACGTCAGCTGAGCGTAAAGTTCTATGCGACAATAGAACACCGGGCTTCACTCATACAACAAAAAGGCTTTCGAAAACATTGATGAAATTTGGTTGAAAGGGAAGCACAAAATAAGCTTTCATTTCAAAAAGTCGGAAGTCCAAAATTTCCGCAATTTTTTTTTTATTTTTAAAACTTTAAACTTTTTACTCATTTAAACAAAGTGATGATTATAAACACCTCAGGTTGTTTCAGAATATTTGTGTATGAACAAAAATCATTGGTTTATGAATGACAACCAAACCTAACTTGATTGAATTTACGGTATCTATTTTGAAAAAAAAAAACAAAAATTAAATCATTGCAGACTAAAACAAATTTTTTATTTGAAATAATTGTTTTAAATTTCTTTAGTTATGTCAAAAACCTACTTGTCTTTCCAAATAATGAAAAAAAAAAAACATTAGACTTTTACTTTTTATATCATGCATCACCATCATCATCAACACTATCAAAATATTTTTCCTAAATTGAATAAAATATAATATAAACAATTTCAGAATCAGTTTTTTTTTCTCATGTAGATATGTATGTTAGTATTAATCAGATATGATTGATTGATTCAACTCAAAACTGATTCATTTTTTTATCTAATATTTTTGTTTATATAATTTATCGACCATATCAGGGGAAGTTAAATTCGCAGTTAAATTCACATTTCAAGATTATGAAAACTGCAGGCGAATAGAAAGTTGGGAAAAATGAATAAATATTGAAAACGAACGAGTAGAATTAGATAGAAGCATTTTCATCACATGTCCGTCCTAGTCATCAATGTGATCCTCATGGAACGAATTTTTATTTTCATAATCTTGAAATGTTCTTACTAAAACAACATAACTTTAATCGATAAGGCTGGTAAATTAATTTTCAATAAAATTTACGCAGTTTTTTAGGGAAGCTAATTAAATTTTTGAAATACTTTGAATAAGTTTGCCTTCGTTTTTCTACTCTTATTTTTTTTGTGTTTTGCAAACATCTTTTTCTTTCTTTTTTTTTTTTTACAAAAGCACAGTTTCTATCTTTTATTCTTTCCGGGAACCTATATTTCAATTGACGGCGACAACATTTTCAGAGCTTGAAATTTTAAATTAGAATTGCGCATAAAAATTTATGAAGGTTTCCCTTATTTTCATTGTTTGTTACATAGTTAAGTTATCTTCATGGAATAGATTTTCATTCTGAAAACTGGAAGAATTTGAATATAGAGGGGCTTGTGATATAGCTCAGTTGGCAAGTCTGTTGTCTCCTGAGCCGATGTCCGCAAGTTCGAGCCCAAGAGCAAACATCGAACACAGTTGTACCAGATAAGTTTTTCAATAACGATTCGCCAACTGCACCGTTGATATAAAGTCGCGAATGCCTTAAAGATGTTAAAACGACTATAATCGAAACAAAAAAATGAATTTAAATATAAAAGAAATATCTTTGACTTTGATCATTGGCACTTTTTAAATAACATAAAATATTTTCTTGTTCATCAAATTCAATTCAATCATCATGTGTTTTTAAATAAATTTTTTTAAGTTCAACATGGAAAACCATGTAAATGAATAAATTGAGATAAATAAATTATGAGTTGAAAAGGATTTTTTTCCTTATAGAAAATTTACATTTCATAATGTGTTTAAAATATTTTTTCAAATTTAAGATAAAACAGAGGAATTTTTCAATGAACCGTTCAATTCAAGGTGAAGGAAAGAAATGTACATTAATACGATTAATAACTAACAATTATTCTCATTTTGTTTAACATCTTTTAACCATGATTAATTACTAACCTGTTCTGAAGTTTGTTCTGAGATTCGTTTTTGATTTCTTTCCAAATCTGTTGTTATTTTTTTTTCTTTGCACTGATTCTTATGCACAAAGCTTTATATTTTTTAAATTCGCATTCGTTTACTGCATTTCAAAAATATTGACTAAATATATATATATATAGTTCAGAATAAGAATCATTATTTTGAATTATTCATTAATAACTTATCGGGAATACCATTGATTTAAAATTTTGATTCTGATTAATTTGGAATCGTACTAGTAAAGTTTATTGTTTTTTGTTTTTCAAATTTGTGGATGGTCTTGAGCTTGAGTAAGAAAATGGTTTAAGAAATAAATTTCATTTTTTATTGTGAATTTTTGGTTTTGTAATTATTCCCAGCTAAATCCCAGCTAAATCTGAATAACCCCCCCCCCCCCCCCCCCCCTCCCCACCATAAACAATCCTTCGTACGGGTCTATGTGGGCTACCCTTAAAGTATTATTCTCAAAACAAAAAAAAACTGAAATCAGTCATCATCGGTCCTTCCGATTACCAGTTATCAGTCATAAATGTTTATCGATGCATGATTGTCAAATTATTACCGACAAAAGAGACCCAAATAAAATGGCAAGTATAGCGTGTCAATGATTGGCGTATACTACTTAACGTAAAGATTAGATTTCTAAATTTGGTTCAACGGTTTATAATTCGAATGCTTATCAGCGGAATCATTTGCCGGCTTATTCTGGTTAAAACTGGTAATGTCCAGATAAGAGTTGCTTATATTAGAATGAAAAAAACTCCTATAAGTTTTGTAAGCTAGTAATGGTGTTTTATTAATAACACTATTTTACAAAATTTAAAAACAAATCGTGAACTTGATTGACTGACCAATATTTTTAATGTAAAATCGGGCGCTGAATCCGAAAATGAAATTCAAAAAAATCTCAGTAGAACCGTTTTTGAGTTATGCTCCAAATATGAAATTTTGTAAAAATCAAAAAAGTTCTTGTACTTAGATCAAAATATCTCGGACGGCATAACAGTAATTTGAAATCCCTCTTTTGCATATTGAAGGTGAATAAATTTTCTATCGATCATCTGAAAACTGTTTTTTTCGTATGATACACAGTATTGTTGATATTAGTGACTTTATGATTGTTGCAAGATGCAACGAAAAGATAGACGGTTTTCCGATTTTATAACGTGTATTACAACTAGCGTTAAAAAATTCCTATCGAGAGAAATTATAATTATAAAATGATATAAGTATTTCGTTATTTTTTTTGTTGTGCATTTTGTTGTTGTTTTTTACATGAATATTTTTTGTAAATATTGATTATTTTAACTGTAGATATGATAGACTTACGTTTAGTGTCCCTTCAGTGTATCGTTACAGGATCGGATGTGGGAATACTGTAACAAGTTTTTAGGTTAGGTTTTTGGTTAACACTTTTTGTACTTCACCTTTGTTACCTGTTTCTTGTGTGTTTGGTACTCATTTTTTATATTAGACGCTTAAGGCACACTTTCCTTTTTGTTTCCAGAACAGCAGCTGTAGCACAAATATCAAATTTTAATCTTATCTAGTCTAAACTGTGATTGCATATATCAACATTGCATGTATTTACTAACCTACGCTTACTATCCGTACTATTAGTTTGTAAGGATTACCACCGTACTATTAGATGTAAGATTCACAATAACCGCAATAGGCTTCACTTATTGCAAACTAGAACGTACTATTAACTTTATTATATTATAAATTAGTAATATTTATCGACTTCTCGGGCGAACACGTTTCTTCAGTCGATAGCAGTGCTGCAAATTTTCAGTGTCAGTGAGAAATTATCAGCTGACTTTATTGCAGTGTATCGGTCAGTTCAATTCCAACTAGATTCATACGAGAATGAACAGAAAGCTCAGTTCTGAAAGCTCTCTGCACACTCATTCACCAATCGGCAACATCGGTGCTTAGTATACATTCAGGCTCTTTGCAGGTTCATGAGGTTATCCAATCTTCATTTTCAGTTTCAAGCGAACATTGCTGAAAAGGAAAAAAGCTTCCTTCTATTATCATTAAGTTTAGTTGAATGGTGACAAAGATTGTTCGACTCGCTAGACATGCGTAAATTTCAGAATTACTGCTGAGATCGCTATTTTTAAAGGATTCTGATAAAAAATACGTCTGTTTCAAATGGTGTGAAGAGGTGGGAAGGTTTAGAAATGAGTGTTCGGGTTGGCGAGACGAACGCTGGTGAGGGAGCGTGTAGACGAATGTGGGGGACAAAATTATGACAAAAAGTTGGCAATAAAATGACAAAACATGACAAATGTGGTAAAAGTATGACAAAATTATGACAAAAAAAAATCTGACAAATAGGAATGAAATTTACAATACAATGGAAAAATATTTACTAACACAACTCTGTCGAAAATATGACAAATCTGATTAAAATGTGACAATATTTAAACAAAAATATGACAAAAAAGACAAAATCGTGGCAAAAAAAATGACAAATGTCGTAAACAATTGACAAAAATATGACAAATATAACAAAATTATGACAAGCGTGGTGAAAATATGTCAATAAATTGACAAAATCATGACATGAAATTGTGAAGTCAGACAAATTTATATATTTGAAAATTTGATATCAAAAGAACAAAAATACGACTATGTCGTCAAACTATGTAAGAATTTGACAAAATGATTAAATATTACAAATGTGGTATCTTCCAGATTGTTGTCATTTTTTAACCACATATATAATTTTATTGTCAATTTTTTGTGATAATTTTGTTTTAATAATAAGATTTATGTCATAATGTTGTCTTATTTTCATCACATAACACATGTTTTTGACAAAGTTTTCTCTAAGTTTAATCATTTTATTGTTAAATTTATGTCGTTTTTGTCAGACTTTGTCATAATTTTATAATTTTGTTGTCATGTTTTGTCATTGTATTGTAAATAATTTGCTTCATTTTTGTGTAATTTTTCATATTTTTATCACATTTGTCTCATTTTTGTCTCATTTGTCGGATTTTTGTCTTATTTTTGTTATGTTTTGTCATTTTATTGTCAATTTTTTGTCATATTTATGACATAATTGTTTGATTGATGTCATTTTATTGTCAAATTTTAGTCATATTTGTCAGATTTTTCTCATACTTTTGTCAAAATTATACATGTTTTCAACATATTTATCACATTGTGTAATAATTTTGTCATTTTGTCATTTTCAATTCGCGTTTTCTTTTTGAATCCCAATTCATAATTTGCAAAAATGGCAAAAACAAATGCTTACTGAAATTATCAGCAACTTTCGCTGACACTGATTGAATGCTTAAGCTGCAGTCACTGATCAAAAACAGTGAGTGACAGAAATGCCTAAGCGAAAGACGCTTTCGTAGCTTTCGAGTGAAACAAGTTAGTTCGGGTTTACGAGTGAGCTTTCTACTGACTGATAGACACACTCACACAGCTTTCTGTAGGCACGAGGATGACCGAGCCGATCAGAAGCTTTTATATTTGTTGACTTTTCTATTCCGTTCATTTCAGATGAAGCTTTTTACACTGATAGAAAATCACAGTCAGTATCATTCGTGCTTGAAGATAATTTGCAGCACTGGTCGATAGTCTTCAGTTCACTCTTTTTCTATCCCCTATCACTGACGTTTCGTGCGGACAAGGTGTGATACAGCGGTACCTACCGTCGCTGTGGTTGAGTGTGTTGGTGCGGCGCGACCCAGTGCGAAAAAACGGTATAACACATGGTTGCGACACTCCCCCGCAGTACTTCGAGGTTACTGCTCCGAAGTACTCACGTTTGCACCGACGTCCAACACCGCGATCTTCACGGCTGGTCTCTCAAGAACTCCAGTTGCAGTCTGCACCAGTGCACGACGAACCTGTCCATCCTTGGACCGGATTGCATGTACCACCCGACCTTTCGGCCAGCAGTTCCTTGGCAGTGTCTCGTCCACGATGATAACGATGTCTCCTTCCTCAATCGGCTTGGCACGGTTAAACCATTTTGTCCTTCGTGTGAGTGTGGGCAGAACCGGTTGGCGTAGACCTGCGACATTCTCCAGGTGTACTTCAGAGCGTAGCTGCTGTCGTCATATGTGATCGGGGGCTTTGAACCGTCTGACGACCCGATCAAAAGGTGATTCGGAGTGAGCGCTTGCGATAGCTCGTCGTCTAGCGGTAGTTCGGTTAGTGGTCGAGAATTAACGGTAAGCTCGATCTCCGTAAGCGTGTTCCGTAATATCTCGTCTGTGGGTGTGCGGGTGAGTTGTAGGTGCTTGAGGGATTTCTTCACGGACTGAACTAGGCGTTCCCAGGCTCCGCCGAAGTGTGGTGACGCCGGAGGGTTGAACGTCCATTTCGTATCAGTGCACAGTGGTGCAGAACATCAATCTAGCTGTACGAAATTAATAGCGCCCAGGGATGAAGAGATAGACATTTGATGTCTTCGACAACATTGTTTAGTTTTGCATGGAGCACATTCTAGTATCAAAATTTTTGCCGAGGTTTGTTTTTCAAATTAGAGCTTTGATGTCTTCGACAAAGTTGTTTATCTGATCAAAATACATAAGTTTGTTGAATATGTCAAAGTCCTATCACATCACCCTCTGGAGTTACAGTAAAAGTAAAAAAAAATCTCTTGAAAAAACAGTTTTTTGAACCTGACACGTTGTAGATTGGATAAAATGGTTCGCTGTCTTCGAAACAAAGTTGTTACAAACCACGATCTACAATTTCTTCATACATTATGATGGGTTTAGAGGTTACTGAAGCCCTATAGAAAGCATTTAGTGTATTTTATTGGCAATTTTGGAAGGCTCGGCCATCAAAAAGTGCACATTTTCGCAACACCTTCTTTTTTGTGATTATTTTTTATGTTAAGCGGAACCGTTTCCATTTGAAATTAGCGGGGAAATCGGTGGAACTAGTAGAGATTTGAATGATAGAAAATACACTTTTTATATAAAAATTACCAATTTTACTTATAGAAAAAACGTTGAAAATATTTAATTTATTAATAAAATGTTACAGTTTTATTTTAAATATTTTGTTTTATCAAAAGACATTTAAATTCGATTTTTCAAATCATTTGAACTTAAAAAAAATTAATGGAACTAATCTTTTAAATTTAGTAGAGCACTACTGTGTACTGGCAACTCCGGTTCTACTATTAATTTATATTTTAGTGCTATACCAAATTTAACAGATTATTTCCATTAATTTTTTTATTTGAGTTGTAATGATTTGAAAAATCGAATTTTAATGTCTTTTAATAAAACAAAATAAATAAAAGGAAACTGTAACACTTTATTAATAAACTAATTATTTTCAACGTTTGTTCTGTAAGTAAAATTGGTAATTTTTATATAAAAAGTGTATTTTCAATCATTCAAATCTCTACTAGTTCCACCGATTTCCCCGCTAATTTTAAATGGAAATGGTTCCGCTTAATATCAAAAATAATCACAAAAAAGAAGGTGTTGCGAAAATGTGCACTTTTTGATGGACGAGCCTTCCAAAATTGCCAATAAAATACTCTGAATGCTTTCTACAGGGCTTCAGCAACCTCTAAACCCATCATAATGAAATCAATACTGATGTTATGAAATCGCTTGGTACATCTTTGTACCTGAAAATGATCACATTTTCATATGTGATGAAAGAAATTAGAGAAACATGAACTATCAAAGAACGAAAGAACATAAGCCGTAAATATCATGAAAATTTCGAAAAAGATACAACGGCTCACCTACAGGACTTGAACCTGCAATCTCCGCTTCGGTACAACGGCGCGTTAGCCAATTCCACCACGGTGAACGTGATGGAACCGGCGAACACGAGCAATCGAGCTCTGCCGATCAACTGATGGACCTTCTATCGAAACACCATGTATATCCCGCATGTGATCTTTCCCTCTATTGATCTCTCTTGTTTCTCTAACCCCAGCCATCGACTCGGGATTTTAGCCGAGCGAGCACATGGTCGATTGCTTCGGGTTTGCCGCAACTTACGGTCAGGGTTGCCAACTATTTTTCAGAAAAGTCTGGAAGATTTTTAAAAAATGTCTGGAAATTTCTGCAAATGTCTGGACATCTAAGTTTTGAAGGTGGCAACCTTTTTTTGGTCCCCAGATCTCAATGTTACAATAGTATTTTTCTATCACTATATCAGTCACGTGCTCTGTCTGAGTCTCAATTTAACATACATCCTCAAAGCATTTGCCAAGGTTTCGAACCCTTATTGAATTCATAGTTTATAGGTTCTACTAATCATTTCTTCAGGGTGGCCACTCGAAATCCATTTTGGATTTCCCGCATTTTTCCCGACTTTTTCCCGCATGTTAACATGAAATTCCCGCTTAGCACCTGCTTTGACATGTTTTGTTCCAGATTTCACATGATCCAAATATCTTTGGTAACCAACGCCTTAGCAGCGACAAGTCATCTGATGTCCTTTCAATTCTTTGAGACATTTTGAATATCAGAGAATCCTCTACCTGAAAAATACCTCGTAATACATCATATGGTAATATCATCTAATTGGAAATGATCGATTCAAAACATGAGGGGTATTACAATGGAACAAATATAAGGAAAATGAAATAATCGCTCTTGGTTTTATAATTAAAAACTCTCTGGAGTATTCGAACGAATATTCGTTTGGCCGAATAATTTAAAAGGTCAATATTCGGTATTTGGCCGTTGGCCGAGTCGTCCATCATGCTTCCTCTCTATGAGCGTCGGATAGAAGCTTCAATTGTTTCGCCTCCTCGGCCGCCTCTCGCTTCCGATTTGCAATAGTTTCTATAACAGATTGTTTTCCTTTTTTTTTTGTTTTAATAGGACTCGACATCTCTCGAGTGAGTATAACGAGCATACTGGATTAACGATTTCGTTACGGTTATTCCCGTTGTTCAATGAAGCAAGTTAAAAATAGTCAAAACCGATCTAACACGGTAAGAGGATCCATCTCGACCTGGTAGAAATCGGTCGAAGCCAATCGGAAAGAGATTGATGATCAACTGTGAATCAATTTTTACTTGTTTCGCCTTTTTCGTTCAAACTTCATTGAACAGACTTCCACCGAGCCAAAAATTCCCGACTTTTCGGGAGAAATTCCCGGCTTTTTCCTGCATTTTTCCCGGTGGATTCCAAATCCCGTCTTTTTCCCGCATTTCCCGAATGGGTGGCCACCCTGTTTCCTGCCATATTACACCATGACAAAATTGAATTTTCATAGAATCTTAGAACAATTTATATCCAAACACAAAAGTCTGGAATTGTCTGGAAGAAATGCCAAAAGTCTGGAAGTCTGGAAACCTAAAAAAATGTCTGGCAAAAGTCCAAAAAGTCTGGAAGATCCAGACAAAATCTGGAAGGTTGACATCACTGCTTACGGTCAGATGAAGAAGCAATCAGTGCCGCTCAAGGTTCCGAGCAGACCAGTTACACAGGGAGGTGTTGCTCTGTTGAAATCAATACTGATGTTATGAAATCGCTTGGTACATCTTTGTACCTGAAAATGATCACATTTTCATATGTGATGAAAGAAATTAGAGAAACATGAACTATCAAAGATTTTGATAGTTCATGTTTCTCTAATTTCTTTCATCACATATGAAAATGTGATCATTTTCAGGTACAAAGATGTACCAAGCGATTTCATAACATCAGTATTGATTTCAACAGAGCAACACCTCCCTGTGTAACTGGTCTGCTCGGAACCTTGAGCGGCACTGATTGCTTCTTCATCTGACCGTAAGTTGCGGCAAACCCGAAGCAATCGACCATGTGCTCGCTCGGCTAAAATCCCGAGTCGATGGGTGGGGTTAGAGAAACAAGAGAGATCAATAGAGGTAAAGATCACATGCGGGATATACATGGTGTTTCGATAGAAGGTCCATCAGTTGATCGGCAGAGCTCGATTGCTCGTGTTCGCCGGTTCCATCACGTTCACCGTGGTGGAATTGGCTAACGCGCCGTTGTACCGAAGCGGAGATTGCAGGTTCAAGTCCTGTCGGTGAGCCGTTGTATCTTTTTCGAAATTTTCATGATATTTACGGCTTATGTTCTTTCGTTCTTTGATAGTTCATGTTTCTCTAATTTCTTTCATCACATATGAAAATATGCCCATCATAATGTATGAAGAAATTGTAGATCGTGGCTTGTAACAACTTTGTTTTGAAGACAGCGAACCATTTTATCCAATCTACAACGTGTCAGGTTCAAAAAACTGTTTTTTCAAGAGATTTTTTTTACTTTTACTGTAACTCCAGAGGGTGATGTGATAGGACTTTGACATATTCAACAAACTTATGTATTTTGATCAGATAAACAACTTTGTCGAAGACATCAAAGCTCTAATTTGAAAAACAAAAAAGTTAGCATTTTTATCTCGCTATCGGTGGACCCCTCGACAAAAATTTTGATACTAGAATGTGCTCCATGCAAAACTAAACAATGTTGTCGAAGACATCAAATGTCTATCTCTTCATCCCTGGGCGCTATTAATTTCGTACAGCTAGATTGATGTTCTGCACCACTGTGCAGTGGTGACGAAGTGTTCCATCAACTTATCCTGGTTCACTTGCTGCAGGGCTTCCTTCAGTTCGCGGCTGGCTCCGATGAAGTTGGTGCCTCGATCGCTGATGATCTGAACCGGGGCACCTCTCCTGGCGATGAAGTTTCGTATGGCGAGAATGCATGAGTCGGTGGTGAGGCTGTGTGCGACTTCGAGGTGTACTGCTCGCACAGTTAGACAGGTTATGAGTACACCCCATCGTTTCTCGGTCCTCCTACCGATAACTACGTGCATCGGTCCGAAGTAGTCGATACCAACGTAGGAAAATGGACGGCAAAATGGCTGTAGGCGTCCAACCGAAAGGCCAGACATCTCGGGGGCTTCTGGTTTCGCTCGAAGAATCTTGCAGTGCTGGCATCGGTCACGGACACGGTTATAGACCGATTTCAATGCCGGAACGTAGAATCTGCGGCGGATTTCGTTGAGCGTTGACTGGTGATTCATGTGGCAGAACTTTTGATGAACGCTGGCTATGATAAGGTCCGTAACCAGATGTCGCTTCGGAAGCAGTATCGGATGCTTCGTGCATTCCTCCACATGCGCACATTCGTCGATCCGACCATTCATTCGCAGCAAACCATCTTCGGCTAGGAACGGACTCAGCTTGTACAGCGAGCTACGCTTCGGCAACACGTTCTTCCACGACACCGGCTTCGGCTTCTGCAGCAGAGCTTTCTCCTCGGCGAACTCAGCATCTTGCACCGATATGAGGATGAACATCTCCGCTTTTCTCAGCTCCTCTTGCGTTAGCGGTCCAGTAATGATGGGCTCCTTCGACCGCCCCCGACGTAGATTCGACGGAAATCGTTGAATGAAGGCAACGTGTCGCAGAAGACGGTTCCATCTCGAAAAATCTTCCCACCGGAATAGAGCGCGTTCGACGGAATGGTGCTGCACATTCGCCCGTATCTCCTCTGCGGTATGATCGAACTTGGACTCGATGACTGGCCATCCCTCTTTCGGTCCCCACAGGAACTCCGGAGCACGGAACCAGCGACTGCTAGGAGAAAGATCCGGGAGATTCTGCCACTTTGTTGCATCGTCAGCGACGTTCAGCTTCGTCGGAATCCAGTTCCATTCCGATGATTCCGTCAACTCCAACATTTCACTGATCCGTACCGCAACAAACTGATGATATTTCCGGTGATCGGAATTCAGCCAACTGAGGACGTTGCGTGAATCCGTCCAGAAGAATCTTTGCGTAGGCTTCAGCTTGTGCGTCTCCATGGCGTCGTTCGCTAGACGGGCACCGATGACTGCTGCCTGTAGTTCTAGTCTGGGAATCGACACGAATCGCAGTGGAGCTACTCTAGTCTTCGCACGGATGAGCGCACACTCAACCTCTCCATCCTCTTCGAACCGCAGATAGGCGACTGCAGCGAAGCCGTTCTCCGACGCATCCACAAACACATGCAGCTGAATCGAATTCCGCTCGCTTATGCTCGTCTTCGATCGGTAACACCTTGGCACGCTGACCGATTCCACTTGCGGGAGGACGCGCAACCAGGTCTGCCATTTCTCGAACTGCTCACTTTTGATGGACTCGTCCCAGCCTACAACACTTCGCCAAATCTCCTGCAACAGTATCTTCAGGAACATTAAGAAGTGCGCCAGTAGTCCCAGCGGATCGTAGATGGTCATCAGCGTGCTTAAGATCTGCCATTTCGTTGGAACGATGTCACCTTGCAGCAGCTCGGCGTTGACTCTCGGAGGAATTTTGTAGGTAAACGTATCAGTCGCTGTACACCACCACATGCCAAGAACCTTCTCCGTCGCCATCTCGCCCGAAAGATTCAAACTCTTCTCCCCGGGACTCGCATCCAACTCCTGCAGCACTCGATTCGAATTTGATAGCCAGTTCCGGATCTCAAAGCCCGCTTCTGCGTGGACGTGCCGGACATCTTTCGCCAACTTTATCGCCTCTTCTTCCGTCTCTACGCTTGACAGCATATCGTCGACGTAGTGCTCCTTCACGATTGCTTCTACCGCTCGTGGAAACTCATCCTGGAACCGCTCCGCGTTGTAGTTCTTCACGTACTGCGCAGTACTTGGTGAACACGTCGCTCCGAAGGTCATCACTTTCGTAACGTAGACGTCTGGGCTGCGATCTTGCTCGCCGTCCCGCCATAGGAATCTCAAGCACTGTTGATCGAGCCAGTTCATCAAGATCTGCAGAAACATCTCCCGAATGTCGCCGGTGATGGCTATACGGAACTCCCGGAAACGTTGTAGAACGAAGACCAAAGAGGTGAGATGATCAGGTCCCGTTAATAGAAATGAATTCAGGCAGAGTCCTAAGACTTTAGCTGCTGCGTCCCAAACCAAGCGCATCTTTTTCGGTTTATTTGGGTTGACAACCGGAAAGATTGGGAGATACCAAACCCGATCGAATTTCTCGGCTAACTGGTTCTTCGTCAGCTTCTCGATGTACCCGGCTCGTTCGTAATCCCGAATCTTCTCCTTCACCGCTTCAGCCAACGCCGGGTCCCGCTGCATTCGCTTCTCCAAACAGATCAGCCGTCTCATCGCCATCGGTTTGCTGTCCGGCAGTCGAACATCGTCACACCGCCAAAGCAGTCCGGTTTCCATTCGCTTGCCCTTCACACGCGTCAACGATTTCAGCAACTGCTCCGCTCGCTCGTCGTCCTTCGATAAGAGAGGTTTAACGGAACTCATTACTCCCGTGCTGTCTAGGGACATGTACGTTTTCACCATGTTATGAAGATCCGCGTCACTTTGCTCGCAGCACGGACACACGTGAATACTGTGGTGCGCTGTGAAGTTCGTCGTTGGATGAGATGTCGTAGAGCATGGTCCGAACACTATCCATCCTAGGTGTGTTCTAGCGGCAATCGGTTCGTCTTTGCCACCTTCCCTGCTGTCCAACGCCTGACCCAAACGGCAGTTATCTATACCGATGAGTATCCGCGGCCGAACGTTGTGATAAGAATCCGCTGGTACGCCGTCCAAGTGCTCATACTCGGATGCTAGCTTTGCCATCTCCAACGTCTGCTGCGGTAGCGACAGATTCTCCACCGTGTGGACTTTCGACAGTCGGTATTTCTCTCCACCGCGCGTTCCGGAAATGTCCAGAGGTAACATCACGGACTTCATCTCCTGTCGTTGATGATCTCCCGTCCAGCCTAGGCACAACGGATACGACTCTCCGTCCAGCTCCAACTCGTCTAGTAAGCTGTGCTCCATCAGCGTCGCCGATGAGCCTTCGTCCAAAAATGCGACAGTGCGAACGAGCTTGCCTCGTCCGTGTAGGATGACTGGAACGTAGCGGAAGAGAATCTTGCTGGCGTAACTGACGTGAGTGTTGCACTGTTCGACAGGTGTTTCTGCCGCGCCCTGGGAATTCACCGTTGAGGAATTTTCTGCTCGCTGGTATCTGGAATCATCATGTAGCAGCTCATGATGCATGTATGAACAGCCGTTTCTTCCGCAAGCTTGCTTCACTGCGCACGCT
The DNA here is from genome assembly GCF_029784155.1 of Uranotaenia lowii. Classification (NCBI taxonomy): domain Eukaryota; kingdom Metazoa; phylum Arthropoda; class Insecta; order Diptera; family Culicidae; genus Uranotaenia; species Uranotaenia lowii. The sequence continues at coordinate 154,838,439 of NC_073692.1, read as the reverse complement.
CCGAAATGCTTCGCCAGACACTTACGGCACAACTTGTTCTGCTTCTGCGCTGCCCATCTTGCCCCGATATCCAGGTCTTGAAACTTCCTGCATGATCCCACACTGCTACATCCTCCTTGGCAAATGACACACTGTTTCGACGCTGCTGGCTTCGTTGTATTTCTGGGGTACGTCGTAGAGGCCGTCGATCCTGCCGCCGCTTGACTGGAGCTGGATTGGAAGTGAACATGAACTTCTTCCTTCCGTATGCGCTTCTCAGGCTTGCTAGCGTACGCACTGATAGTTGATGGAATCGTTACCACGCACGCCGCTTCCACGAGTATCTCCAACCATTTGCTGAAGTCATCGAGTGTCACCGCCTGTAACGTTGAACGATGTTTCGCCCAGTCGAGCTTCACGGTTGATGGTAGTCTTTCGACGAGCTCTTGAAGAAGTGCCACGTTGCACAAGTGCTCGTTTAGTCCACTTGCCACGATCGTCGCACACATGTTCTGGACTGCAACACCGAAATCGATCAGAGTTCCTAACTTCATCGTCTTCGGCGATGGCATTTCCCGAATCTTGCAGACTAGCGAGTGGACGATAACTTCCGGCCGCCCGTACAGCGTTTTTAACGTCCTAATGACACCTGCAAGTCCCGCTGGATGCAGTAACCGGCTTCGAACGGTCTCGAGGGCTCTCCCCTTCAGGCTACGCTGGAGTCGAAGAAGGTTTTCTTCGTCGCTGAAACCGCACATCCTGGTACTGCTTTCGTACGTCGAAATAAAAAGAGGCCACTCTTCCGGATTGCCCGAAAACGTAGGCAGCTCTTTCGTCACTGCGTGCCGCGCGGCCAGTTGACTTCGGCTGAGCTCGTTGGGATCGGAATCGGATACGTTGGATCGACTTCTGTTGATTTCCATCGCCCGAATTCGCTCCTCAAGAGTCCTCGTTTGCTGATCCTGCTTCTTCGACATCTCCGCGAGCTGCTTTTCCATTTTCTATATCGCCATTTTCACTTCATTCGATGACCGGTTGTTCGTTCCTCCTACAGTCGTCGAATTTGCAGACGGTGGAGCGGTCGGAATGCTCAACTCCTCGCGAATTTCTCTCTCTCTGGCTTCCATACGACGATCAAACTGGATCTTGAGATCTGTCACCACAGACTCCAACTGACGATCCTTTTCTGTAAGCAGCGCCTGGTACGTACGCTGCTGTTCTTCAAACTTTGCCTGCATCTGGTCCAACTTCTTCTGGAATTCGCTGAATTGTTTAGCTTGCTCTTGTTCGCCCGTCAATTTTGGACCCGTTCCATTTCCTGCAGGATTGATGTTGACCGATGAGATTTGATCTGTCCGTTTTGCCACGCACGCTGAACAACTCCAATCTACCTCCTCGATGTCTTCATTCACACCCACGCACTTGAAATGGAACCACGATCCACAATCGTCGCAGCTAACCATCCGACTATCGTCCGGATCCCGGCACACACCACAACTCACACTTGGCTTCTTTGGCGCCATAATTCCAGCTTCCCCGATCACCATAAACGAATTTTTTAAAATGTTGCAAGATGCAACGAAAAGATAGACGGTTTTCCGATTTTATAACGTGTATTACAACTAGCGTTAAAAAATTCCTATCGAGAGAAATTATAATTATAAAATGATATAAGTATTTCGTTATTTTTTTTTGTTGTGCATATTGTTGTTGTTTTTTACATGAATATTTTTTGTAAATATTGATTATTTTAACTGTAGATATGATAGACTTACGTTTAGTGTCCCTTCAGTGTATCGTTACAGGATCGGATGTGGGAATACTGTAACAAGTTTTTAGGTTAGGTTTTTGGTTAACACTTTTTGTACTTCACCTTTGTTACCTGTTTCTTGTGTGTTTGGTACTTATTTTTTATATTAGACGCTTAAGGCACACTTTCCTTTTTGTTTCCAGAACAGCAGCTGTAGCACAAATATCAAATTTTAATCTTATCTAGTCTAAACTGTGATTGCATATATCAACATTGCATGTATTTACTAACCTACGCTTACTATCCGTACTATTAGTTTGTAAGGATTACCACCGTACTATTAGATGTAAGATTCACAATAACCGCAATAGGCTTCACTTATTGCAAACTAGAACGTACTATTAACTTTATTATATTATAAATTAGTAATATTTATCGACTTCTCGGGCGAACACGTTTCTTCAGTCGATAGTCTTCAGTTCACTCTTTTTCTATCCCCTATCACTGACGTTTCGTGCGGACAAGGTGTGATACAGCGGTACCTACCGTCGCTGTGGTTGAGTGTGTTGGTGCGGCGCGACCCAGTGCGAAAAAACGGTATAACACATGGTTGCGACAATGATAGAAAAATTATAAAAACGCATTTTTTAGAGCAAGTCCAATGGTGTTGGGAAAAAGTGATAGAAATTTTGACGTCTGTAGCACAGATGGGAATTTTTCTATCGTGAAATATAGACCAAAAATGTTGGCCGTCCACCGGTGTGATAGAATACGAAGGTTAAAATCGAAAGCAACCAGCGATGCCAAGAGAATTTGCTTTTCAGTAATTTTACTGACTTTTTGAATTTTGAATTCACCGTTTGAAAATTGAAATCAAATTCATTTTACTTGATCATTAACTTGAAATAGTAGTGTCAATATGAAAATTTTATTATTTATATGTGTGAATAAGTATTGTTTAAGTTATGCATTCCAATATTAAACTATATTCTGCAGAATTAGGTGTTTTGTATTGGAGTGCATTTGATAACACGAGTTGATCAAGTTTTTTTTATCTCTTCCAAAAACTTTCATTTTCAAAGTGATAATTAAATAAGTGATGAATAGAAAGTATAGGTATTTCAGACACATTTCTAATTCCATGAAATCGTCATTCAAATTAAAAATAAAAAAAACTTTTATTAAAATCAAATAACTTCAAAAAAATAAGTTTGCTTTTAAAATTAAAAACTAAATTTTTGTTTTAACTTTGTTTAACTTATTCTTTTAAGGTTAAAAAAAAAGATTTAGGTAATCAATTCTCATTACAAAACGTATAAATTGGAGAAGCTGTATTAGGTTTGCCATGATCGAGACGTCATTTAGCCTAATTTATGACCATTGCAAATTTGTCTCAAAGCATAACTATGTTACTGCTTGGAACTGTTGCATGGGACGATTGTTCTGCAGTTCACTTAAGATAAAAAAAAACTCATGAAAAATGTATTCAAATCATCAGTCAGTTGTTATTATAGTTATTCTATAGTACTGGTATTGTAACGTTCTACCAATGTAGCACACATGAAAGTGATTTTGGTATTTGAAGGACTATTCGAATATAAATTTTCGATTGCAGAATCATTCCTGGCCGTGTTTGAACAGAGCGATCAGAGATCCAACCCATCGGAAGCCAAACTTGGTGCGTTTCGGCAGCACAACCTGAAATTTGGGATATGGGTTTTGATTTTAAATAATTTACCGACTTTTGAGAACACCTACCTGATACAAACATTCAATTTCCGATGTCTCTTCGTTGGAATAAGTTGCAATTTGTCCGGATGCACTGGGACCGAAAAATTGATTGGAAGCTGAATTTTACTCCCGATACGACGCCTGCGTTTGATATAATTAACACTTGTCAAATTAACAGCGAGGGTTCCGTGTTCTGAAGATGATGGAACCATTAAAGGCGGCGTTCCGAACTTGTCACCGGACATTCCGACGGAATACCTGTTTCAAATTTAAAAAAATGAAACACTTTCCTTCTCCCGAAAACCGCTTAAACAAAACAAACAAACCGAATTTATGTATTCACACATCTATCTGGCATCTCTGCCCCTAAAAATGCATGATAGCCCATTCGATTGGCAAGGGCATGAACAAAAGTGGTTGTATGTTTTAAAGAGTTGATTTACTTCTTTGCAATAAGTATCCAATCAAGTGATAAAAGTATTTTTTTAAAAAGAAAATACCACTTTATGTTTAAATCCTGACATTGCTAAATTTGCTTTATTTTCCCCTCAACTGAGGTTTTCAACACAAGAAAGATGGCAGCACCGAATCGTGTCATGCACGAATACTGTATTGCAACGCCGACTCTATCACTCGGTTCGGTGTTGCAAAACATTGCGTTTTTCTATCACCCTCAGGGCTGTCCCAACGGTAGATGCAAAACACGGTTTTCGACCACGCTAAAACATTTCGGCTGGCACCGGTGTCGTATATTGCTGTTTTAGCACAGTTATCGATTTCGAAATTCCCAACAGTTATACGCCTTTGTTCCAAATTCATGCAAATTTGGAACAGGATTTCAAAATATACGACAGACCGATTTAGTTCACGGTGAGAAAATTTTAGCCAACAGTTATTTCTTTCACACATGTTTGGGTAACATTGGGTGTGATAATAGTTTCTTTTTGAGATATTATTTGAATGTTTTTTTTTGCTTCAACCACCCTATACGTAACATAAATTGAGAATAGATGTTAATAAAAACCATATCAAGTATAAATAATAGATGTCACATTATTCTCGATTTAATATAATTGAATAAAAAGCTTTTCATTTGAGCTCGACGAATTAGTGAATCCTGTCAGCGTTCTAAAATTTAAAAAAAATAAACTAACAGAAAATTTTAATACTTTTTCGATGAGGTAAAATAAATGTTTATTGTTTGTTCTATAATTTTTGTTTTATTTGAGATATTGAGAGATTTTTAGTTTCGTATGGATTGGTCGGAGTTTTCGTCAATATCAGCATATTTTTCTGTATCCATACACAAATTTACAAATAGTGAAACAAGTTTTTGTCAAACAGAAATGTCGACAAATCAAAGGAAAATTTCCTTTGACTTTGGGATGAACATTTCTCGTTTCCTTTATCAATGTCAGCAATAACTTGAAAAAAAAATTATTTTTTCATTTCATTTCAACAAAACCTTATTCCATTGATTCAAAGCAATTTGGTTGAAATATTTGAAGAATTGTATCAATTGACCTTTTTTCCTCGTTGTGTAGTCATTTTTGCTTTTAAATTAATGAAATCCTGGAAGAATAGTTGAAATCATTGTTCTGTCAAAAAGAATATTCGTAGAATTAATTTTAAGACAATTAACCGTGAAACTCAAAACTTATGCAATTTTTCTAATAAAATGGGTTTTTTCTTCTCAATTATTGAGTGTCTGCAATGAAAGTGTTTCCGTTTTAAACTTGCTCCTACACCGGTGGAGAGTGGGTGTTTTAGCCGATTCTAAAATTTCAAATTGTGCTAAAACTGGTATACTTAAAACCAATATTTACGCCTGAACCGTTGCAGGTGCTCTCAGCCAAAACGTGTTATACGATACAAATTTTGCAGCGCGAAACTGTTCGAATATCAGATTTTCCCAACACCGGTGGACGGCAAATGTGTTGTGATGTGATGTAAACCATCGAAATTTCCAACTCCATCTCAACCAGTGAACTTGCTCTTAGAGAAAATTTTGTTTCAGCGAAAGTTTTAGACTCGATGGTAACATTTAAAAAATCTGATTTTCTTTTGCGCTTCAATGTCAATTTGAAACAAAGATTTCAAGTGGTTATTTATCAAAATCGGTTGAAAACTGAAGAAGTTCTGGCTACTTTACCATAACAGTATTTTTGGTAGTTTTTATTAATTTAACGAACCGTAGTACACTTATCATAGTATAGGAAGAATAAAACATGATAAATCTCACTCACTTCAAGGCAAAATTATTTATTAGCTTACCAAAATGTTACATGTCAAATTTCAGGAAGATCTGACCATAGGGAGGGGTTGCTTGAGTCTCAAACGTGAATAAAATTTTGAGTTATTTTGCCCGTGTGGAACAAAAAATACTGGTTTTTCATCAATAACTTTTTTCATCACAAGCCGAATGTTTTTTATGGTTGATTTTCTTAAAGCCTAAGTGGAGACATATATTTCACCTGAAGACTGCAACACGATTGGACTTGAAGTAAAAAAGTTATTGCAATTCAAAGGCCGCAAAATTTGTCCAACACTAAATGAGTACTTTTTACGCATTGCGTTTCATACGAGAACTTTCGACCAAGATACAATCTTGGAACCACAATAACTTTCCTGTTTCAAACCCAATCGAGTTGCAGTCTTCAGGTGAAATATTTGTCTCTACTGAGGCTTTAAGAAAATCAACCATAAAAAACTATCGGCAAGTGATGAAAAAAAGTTGTTGATGAAAAACCAGTAGTTTTCGTTCCTCCCGGGCAAAATAACTTAAAATTTTATTCACGTTTGAGACTCAAGCAACCCCTCCCTATGGTCAGATCTTCCTGAAATTTGGCATGTGACTTTTTGGTAAGCTAATAAATAATTTTGACTTGGAGCGAGTATGATTTATCATGTTTCATTCTTCCTATGCTATGATAAGTGTACTGCGGTTCGTTAAATTAATAAAAACTACCAAAAATACTGTTATGGTATAGTAGCCATAACTTCTTCAGTTTTCAACCGATTTTGATAAATAACCACTTGAAATCTTTTTTTCAAATTGACATTGAAGCGCAAAAGAAAATCAGATTTTATAAATGTTACCATCGAGTCTAAAACTTTCGCTGAAAATAAAATTTCTCTAAAAAAATGCTTTTTTTATATTTTTTTCTATCATAAAGTTACTAATATCAACAATACTGTTGATCATACGCGAAAACAGTGTTCAGCTGATCGATAGAAAATTTATTCATCTTCAATATGCAAAAGAGGGATTTCAAATTACTGTTATGCCGTCCGAAATATTTGATCTGAGTACATGAACTTTTTTTATTTTTCTAAAATTTCACATTTGGAGCATAACTCAAAAACGGTTCTACTGAGATTTTATTGAATTTCATTTTCGGATTCAGCGCTCAATTTTACATTTAAAATGACCTTCAGTTGACTAAGTTAAAAAATGCTGTAAACTAGTGTAGTTAATTTAATAATTATAATTATTAAGGTTTCGTTATCTTAATGTGTATTTAAGTAAAATTTTTATGTAATTAATTCAAATTATTTTTCAAGATTTTCATAAACGTTCTTGTTTCTTGAAATACAAAGCAACGACAATTTATGTATATATTTTTAAATTCAAAAGATAAGCTCAAAGTTATTTGCGGTAACACAGCAGGTAATTTCCGAGATATCGATATGGAATATATTTTTTTATATGCAACCTCGACTTTAATATGTTTTAACTAAAAAACAACAGAGATTTATTATTTGTTATTGCTTTGAAATCCTCATATTTTTCTGAACATAGAATAAATACAAAGAGAAGACACTACACCCAAAATTCAACCTCTCTGCCAATCGCGAGTAATCAATATCGTAGCATCAAACCGCCGAGGCAGTCCTTGATTTTTAGGGAAAGGCTTGCTAATTTAAAATTGTGCTAAATTTTTTTTTTTCATTTTTTAATTTGTACATGTAGTATGAAATCCATAAAAATAAAAAAAATATATAGAATAAATGAATTTTGAGAAAATTATTTCGATTCAGAATTTTTTTTAAAACTAAATATTCGAAAAGTGGACTTTGTTCAAAGATCGCGATTGTGGAATCTCTAAATTTGTTTTTGTTGTGGTTGTACCCATACAAAAGTTTGTTCTCCACACCCTTATCTATCATTTGGAGGTTGAGTCTCCGGCGCAAAGCACATTTCATCGCATTTTCGACACATAGTAAGCTCCGCCGGGCATTAAAATTATGCAACCTTTTCTTTGGGTGTACAGATGACACACCCTGAAGAATCATAATCGCTTCCTGAAATATGATTCCACTGTCTATCGACAGCCACTTACCGTTAAACATGGCATAGAAATATGGTGAAACCGAAGCCAGGATGACCTTATGAGCATTTATGGTTTCCCCTCCGACTTCCAGGGTTACGTCACAGAGCTGTTTTCGGCCGAATGGAAGAGAGATAGAGAAAATGGATTGATTTAGAATAAATCTGATACGTCGGACATGTGCTTCGAAGGTTTTTGCACTTTCACATCTGAATTACGGTCAACACCGGACACTTTTGGTGGTGTTTGAGGGGGAGTGTCACATACAAAAGTACTAAAATAACCTGCCTGAACGTTCTGCCGCATCCGGTTGATGGCCGAGAATGAAGCAATGCAGTGACCCGGGTTCTGGTGATGAGCCTGCGGTAAAATGTCCTCGCCGGACATATTCGGGGGGCTGAGGTCGCTCGGTGTTTGCGTCGAGTTGCTGGTTACTGTCGTGACATCTTCTCCGGTGACGGTCGATCCTTCGTTTGCTACTGGGGACCTGGCGGGGGTGGATTGGCGGGAGAAAAAAAAAACGAGACCACAGTGAGAATCCAAAACACATAGGTAATTATGCTTTCATGCATTTTCATGCATAGTAATCACGATACCTCCCCGTCTGGATGGAGTTTTTAACAATGGCATTTCTATTCAAATGACTGGCAATGTATTCATAAACATTAACTGTGGAAGGGGGTTTGTGTTATTTTTTCCTGAACAGAATTAAAGTTTTTGTTTTATCCCACATTCGCATTTTTACATAAGATCAGCTTCGAATGGAAAATAAATGAAAATGATTTTCATAGACTTCATTTCATTTTGGTTTCAAAATTGAACAATAACAATTGCTGTCATTCAGAATTATTTTAACTCAAGAGCAGCGGCGGATTTTGCGATAGTTGATCTGCCTTCGACAAAACATTTAAACAAAAAATAATAATAAAAAGACTATGATTTTTTTTTGCTGACCACGTTTTGGTTCTATGATTTCTCTTAATCCTGTTTTATTAATTGATCGATTTTAGATATCGTTGAAAGTGAGATTTGTATCCACTTTTTTTTTCTAAATTTTTAACCTTATAGTCAAAAAATCTATTCAAATGTACGTCTTGGTGGTGGAGTGGTTAGCGTGGTAAGACGGTAATCGCTGGTCCACTGATGGCATGGGTTCGATTCCCATCTCGGTACTGGGTGTTAAATGTTAACCTTAAGTTGTCCACGTAATTTATTCAGTCTGTAAAGCCTAAATCGGCTAAGACGGTGTATGTCTTTTTAAGTCTTTTTAAATTGTTCAATTATTACACAAATTCAGCATTCAAATAAATTCCTTTTGAGGCACAGCCCAAATTTATAAAATTGAATCCTATAAGGTTTAATAATAGATTGCGGATTTTCATTTCAGACATTAAAACTTGATTTTAAATTTAGATGTTGCAAATAGATTTAAAATTCTATACAAGATATCGGTTTCAGTTTTCGAATCAGATTTTTAAAATAGACATCTAACTTCTGACTTAGAACTCAGAAACTACGTCAGTTTGAAGCAGAGATGCGTAAACTCGCCTCGGAAAGAATCATTCGGCTGATTTCTTCCGAGTTTAACTTGCTATTTGCAGATTGATTTCATCTTCGTTCCAATCATCACATCAATGTGCACAAAACGAAGAAAACAGTTTTGCATTGATGTTTTCCATGCCTCGCAGGAATAAAATCACAACAACGAAACAACAGAACGAAGCTGACCGTACACAAATGCACACGAGCGATCGTTGCCCGACGGACTGAGTTAACATTCCTCGCACCCTTCTCTCGCTCGTTTCCCGTTCCCTTGTATCTATCACTTTTAGCCACGCCCCTATGCGTTGTCCGATTGATGTGTTCGGCTGCCGAACGAAAACGATTTTTTCAGAACTGTACGCAGCGTTGCCTGATTGAAAACCGCTCAAGTCCGTAGATTTAAGGAAAATCGAAAAATGTGCTGATTTCGGCAAAATAAAACTTGATGACCTTTTTTTTTTTTTTTGGTCGTCAGGTAGAATTTTCAGTTATCCGCAGAATCCCTTGAATTTTTTCGATAATCCGTAGAAAATCCGTAGGAAATGCTAAAAATCCGTAGATTTCGAGTATCGATCCGTAGATCCGTAGAAATGCTGAAAATCCGTAGAACTACGGAGAAATCCGTAGATCTGGCAAGGCTGACTGTACGTTCGTTTCGCTGATGTTTCCCCCGCCCCCGATTGCTGTTTACTCCTGCCGAGTTTACCCGAAGCTTCCTTCCTGATGCTTTCCGAATTGAACTATCGATAGCATCATTGCAGTTTGATTTTAACGAAATAAAATCGTTCTGCAAAGAAGGGCAAAGTGCGAGTATGAAGACTCGCGATTTTAACATCTCTGGTTTGAAGCACATCTAAGTACAAAGCGACACTGAGTCAACATTTTAAAAATTGCAAAATAACACGTTGAATGATTTTACCAGAAAGAGAATACGCCTTTTTGGAATAGAGTCTTAATTTTGTTTGAAAAATTAGCTCGATCATACATTATTTAAAAATTTAGGAAGAAATTTAACTGATGATGGTTCTTATTACCTGGGTTATGTTGAATGCGTCTGAAAAATATACATACAAACATTAGGGTGGCAATTTCATTATCGAATTTTGAAAACCGACCATATGCATTTGAGGCCCTTGAAGCCAAAGAGGTATAAGTGCATAAAAGCTTATTTCGAGAAAACACGCTTTTAAGATTTTGTGTTTGGCCATTTCCCATATATTTTCCAAAAGTTTGTGCATTTCTTCGGAACGTAAAAGTATCCAAATATACTTTAAAAAATATGAAAAAATCACCAAGTATAGCCTGAAAAACGAAGAATCTTTTGGCACCATTTACTCAAAATAGATCATTTTTGCACGTATACCCCTTTGGCTCTGGGGACCTTATTTGTAAATTGGCCTAAAAACTGACCTGTGCAAAATTTCAGCTCAATCAGACTTGATTAAGGGATGCCTCAATACGCACAATATTTCGGTTTTTTGACCCTCGAAAATCACCAAAGTGGGGATCAAATAAAACTTGGAAAATCAAAATTTTAATGTTGATGCCAAATGACTAAGAAATGCATAAAAACTCCGAGATCTAGTGATGTTTCAAAATAAAATAATTTTGGCCAAAAATCGACTTTCAGAGACTTTTCTTATTTTTTTCGGAAAACCGAATAAGTCCCGGAAGATAGATTTAAAATTTCGGTTTTTCAATTTTGTCCCTTAGATTATTTTTGAAATTTTAAAGTCGATTTTTGACAAATTTTTTTTCGAGATAATACCAGATTTCAACGTTTTATGCATTTTTAAGTCATCTGGCATCAAAATTAAAATTTCGATTGTTCCGATTTCCTTTGGTCCTCCCTTTAGTGATTTTTGAGGGTCAAAAACCGAAACTTTGAGCGCTTTGAGGCACCCTTAAATCAAATCCGATTGAGCTGAAATTTTGCACGTATCAGTTTTTGGACCAATCTACAAAATGTATATGGTCGGTTTTCGAAATTTGACAATACCCATTTGACTGGCACCCTTAAACGATAACTTTTATGGTGATTCGATTGAAAAGTTCAACTTTGAAACTATTTTATTCAAATTCATTTATACCCTTATTTGGTAAAGATTGACAAATCATAAATGAAAATACAATTTTGGTACTGTTTAAAAATTCAGTAGGTAGATAAAACATTTATTCTGCGCAGACATGGTTCGTTTTGTCAAATAATCAATAAAAACTAGCATTTTCAACTGATTTATAACTGGTCGAGATAATACCAGATTTCGACGTTTTATGCATTTTTAAGTCATCTGGCATCAAAATTAAAATTTCGATTGTTCCGATTTCCTTTGGTCCTCCCTTTGGTGGATTTTGAGGGTCAAAAACCTAAACTTTGAGCGCTTTGAGGCACCCTTAAATCAAATCCGATTGAGCTGAAATTTTGCACGTATCAGTTTTTGGGCCAATCTACAAAATGTATATGGTCGGTTTTCAAAATTCGACAATACCCATTTGAATGGCACCCTTATGTACATATATTTAAAAAAACGATAACTTTGATGGTGATTCGATTAAAAAGTTCAACTTTGAAACTATTTTATTTAAATTCTTTTATACCCTTATATGGTTAAGATTGACAAAACACAAAAGAAAATACAATTTTGGTACTGTTTTAAAATTCAGTAGGTAGATAAAGCATTTACTCTGCGCAGACTTGGTTTATTTTGTCAAATAATCAATAAAAACTAGCATTTTCAACTGATTTATAACTGGTCTTATCGAAGATACAATATTGATTCTATCGACAAAAATAACCGATAAACTAACTGAAAACATAGAATATATTTAATTCACAAAAATCTACAAAATAATATTTTAAACATTTGAAAATTGGAAAACCAAGTTTTTGTTAGTTTCTTGAACCTTTCATTAATCTAGTTCATTTGTAAAATAGATCAGCTTTCTTATGTTGCAATATCTTTGTTGTTTTATTAATATTTTAAAAATTTAAATATTTTTTATCTAGGCTTCAATGAGCCAAACTTGTTTTGCTGTAAACAAAATCCAGTGCTAAAATCTAGTTTTAATTCGTCACTTTTGAAGAGAAAAGTAAATAAATAAGGAAATGTGGAAAAAATATGATTTTAGACGAAGCTGGAGCTAAGCTCCTCTTAAGTCTTTTTTTAACAGGTACAAAATCCAATTAAAACTGTTTAACAACTCTTTCATAATGTCATTGTTCGGAGGTTCAGATGTTGTTTAGAATCTTCGAAGCACACCTTTAAATTTTCGCTCCTCAAAGTTAAAAATAAAATTTACTTGTAAGATAAGACTTATTAGGATAAGAAATATTCTTAAATTTGTGGTATACTGAACTATCAATGCCTTTCCGATTTCTCTAGATATGCTGGTTTAGGCTTGTGGTCTATTTGGAGGCAATTTAAGTTAAAAAAATAATTTTTGAGCATACTTATGTGAAATCTAACCTATATTCTACGAAGAGCTTCTACCTGCATCGCAACCTGGTCCACCAGATACTTCCCTTATCCTTCCTCTAATCCATGATCGCCGAGCTCCTTCTGCTAGGTAGACAAGATCTTTGGACGTTTATGAAGGAAAATGTTCTTTGTGCCAACGATCCGAAACTGTTCCTGCTAAGTACTGGGATCGCAAAGCTTCGCCTAGATATACCATATTACCTTTAGCAGCATCCTGATCTGTAGAAGAAATTTCCATCACAAAATGGTTTGAAGTGAGAGCTCTGAAATTCCCTGTGGTATTAACATCAAAGGTTTCGAGTTGATAAGCGCCTCCTTTCCAGCCAAAACAGTTGGGAGAATCGCATCATTCAACTTTCTTCCGTCGTCTAAGGCCTCCATTGACACGTTAACCCTTCTTACCAAGCGTTCCCACACACCACCCATGTGGGGAGCTGCGGATGGATTGAATAACCAGTTAGTTTGGGCGTTGGTAAAGGTATTAGTACAGGCTAGATGGATTTCGTTTAGTTGTTTTTTCAACTCTCGAAAAATTTAGTGTGGAAACCCTCTTTTGAGAACAAATCTCTTGATCGCTATGATGCAGGAGTCCGATGACAAACTTTACGCCAACTCGAGATGAATAGCTCTTATTACGAAGCAAGTAAAAACTGCCACGTATCTCTTCTCCTTCCTTCTGCCAACCGTTACTTCTACTGGGCCCAGATAGTCCAATCCCGAGTACTTGAACGGTCTAACATAGGGCGTCACACGATCTTCACATTTCTGGATTCTGTACCGTTGACAATTCTTCGCTGCTTTGTCGATCGCAGGACGTAGTTTCGCTTTTTCGAAGCGTTGTCGAAGCTCGTTAAATACGGTTTCTCGATTCCCTTGCCTGAAGGTATGATGATAAAAATCTATTAGACGTTGAGTTATCACGTGACTCTTGTAATATTATGGGAAATCGTACATCGAATATGGCGTGTTGAGCATTGACAGCTCTTCCTTCTACTCTTATAATGCCGAACTCATCAGCATACGGGGTTGATCCATAAATAGCACTTGTCTTCTCAATACTTTTATATACGGTTATTGGTTTGAAACGGTTGCTTAACAGGACTTGGACTTCATCTGGAAACAGTCAGCTTGGACCACTCTCCGAAACATCATTTTCGCTTCTCGATATTCGGGTTGTCGGAGAGGCTGTTTTATCGATGGAATACACTTTTTCATTAATGCTTTTATCCTTTCAGTAGCTTGTACGGCTTCGATGGGTAGACCTTAAACTCGCCGACGATAATTTGAAAGCAAACGAAGGATGGGACACTTCGACATTCTGGAGCATCTACTAATGAGTGCGGAACGGATATATGGTGCAACAAATGGTGACTTCAAGCTCATCGGTTGTATTTGGGATGGGCTTCTGCTTCGGCCAATACTCCAAGTCTTGGTAGAGGAAGGATGGTCCATAAAACCATTTGCCGTTTGAGTCTGGTACGGTTTCCTTTCGCCACTTAGTCAGACTATCTGCTATGTTTTCCTTAGTCGATAGCCAGTGCCAAATTTGGGGATCATTGAGTGATAGTATAAGTCTCGCTGACATAAGACATAAGTCTCGCTGATTGGTATTGTGTGATCTGTACAGACATTTGCAAACATATCCGCCCCAAGAACTATCGCTTGTAACTGTTTTCGTGGGATGGATTGGTACTTGAGTGGCGCAACTTTGGCCACCAATCTGACTAGGCTCACCACAATACGGTTGTCCTCGACCAATCGATAATACGTGAAAATGTAAAGTTGGACCAATGGATTCAGCACAAGTCCAGCAAAGTGTTGAGCGATTTGTAAACCATCAATGTTTTGAAGCAGAGATGTCCAACGAAGAAATTTCTCCCACTTCGCATCCTATATCTTTTGATCCTAATCAGGCCCGTGCGAAGAGCCTGTCCATGGGGGGGGTTTTCGAAATTCAAATTTAGCTAGAAACAATAACAGCAACAAAATTCACAATAAATCCGATAAGTCAATAAAAAAAATATTAAACAATTTGTGATTCCATGTTTTGTTCTAAATATTTTGAAAAAATTGAAATTTTTCTTCAAAGATTACAAGTAGCACATTTTTGAAACTTTTCATAGATTAGCCAAAAAATCCTGATCGATTCAAAAACGATGATTGAAAATTACGTGAGACGTTTGTAAACCTTAACATTCATATCAAATAGTTTAGAATTTCAAGCTCTGAATATTTTTTCGCTGCCAATTTAAATACTGAGTCCTGACAATAACAAAAAGTCGAAATTGTGTTTTTCTTTATAAAAATTCATAAAAATAAAACTATACAATAAAATTCGGCGAAGTTGTTATAAAATACAAACAAAATATAAAAATCAAACAAATAAGCTTCAAGATGATTTTTTTTCATTAAAAACTTCATACGACTTCGTAAATTAATTCATAGAATTCAATTGATAGCTTAAGAAAACAGTACTTTATGCCTTTGATAATATGGTAGATTTAGAATTTCTTCAAATTTACTAAATTTCTTGAATCTTTACATAAATTTTGTCATTTGCCTTTAGTTTTGGTGATATATAGTTTATAAGTTCAAAAATGAATCAATCTTGAGTGAAATCAATCATTGATAACTAATTAACTTACAAATCTACATGAAAGAACAAAAATGGCTATGGATTTGTTTACTTCATTTGACTAAGAAGGAAAAATATTTCGATCATGATGATGATGAATAATCTCAAAATAATAAATTTAACAGTTTTTAAAAATTGTACGAATATCATAACAATACAAAGGTTTCATATAATTAAACCATTTTGTTGAAGCCTGCTTAATTATTCAATTTTTGCTTAAAAAATATCCAAAATTTGATTTTTGTTGAATTTTTTTTAAATATATGTAAAAATTCCCTTTTTTAAACAGAAAAACTGTAAAACTTTTTTCGCAGAATTCACAATAACTTAGAGAAAGTTGATGATTAAACTTTAACCATTATTGATTTTTTTTGTAAAGCTTTTTAAATTTTGTCTAAAAAATTCCAATTAATTTTAAATGATTTTAACACATCTAAAAGTTGTATCAAAAAGGAGAAGCTGATAGATAGAAAACAATAACAGCATATTTGGATGCAATAAATTTAATTAAAATTAACTATAAAGTTTTTTGCACTTTGGAAAGATGTGAATTTTGTGGCCTTGTGTAATTCATTAAAAACCCTTTGAATGTGGGGTTGAGTATAAGGAGAACAAGAAACACAAAACAAAATTAATGCTAAAATTTGTTTAATGAAGAATATTTATAATTCGAAGAAAATTTGTAATGACTTTTTTTTATAATCAAAGTGATTAATAATAATATTGAAGTTAAAGTTTTTTTGGCTTATTCTGATGACTATCGGAAGTATTAAACGCTTGTAACATTTCTACCAATTTGTGGATATGTTAAATAAGTAGTCGATGAATGAATTTTGTTAGCTTCAAATTCTGAATTTGGTTGGTTACAGTTCTTAATAAAAACCCATTGTAAATACAACCCATTTTTTGTGTCAAAATTTGAGTTTCAATACAGATGGTTTAATGAATTACAAACTGAAATATACAATTCAAAATTAGTATCAATTAGGAAACGTCTAAAAGTGAAATGTCTTAGGCCTTGAGTGATTTAAGATGAAATTCCGCCGGAAGCGAGAAAATTTTCTAACATGTATGGTAAATTCCTCTCTTGAACTGAAAAATTTTGCTTGGAAAAAATCTCCATGGGGGGGGGGGGGGTTAAACCCCTAAAACCCCCCCCGTTTGCACGGCCTTGATCCTAATGAACTCCACTGCGCCAGAGATCTTGGACTATCATTTTGCCGTGAATGACGAAAGGGGAAAGCAGTCCGATAGGGTCAAATAGGCTCATGACACATTGGAGCACCTCTCTTTTCGTTGGTCTTAAAGATATCAATTCGTTTATTAGTGTAGATCAAGTATAAAGAATAATTTATTCATTTTCTGCAAACAACTTAACATAAAACTGCGAAATACAAAAAAATCGTAATCTGTGAGTTTTACCCTAATCAATAAGATGTTGGAAATAGCCCTATGGTCACTTCATAATGGGGAAACGTTCATAATGACTGAGTCATATGTAGCAGGAATAAAGCGATGTCACAATCTCTGTCACAAGCTCTAGAAAACGACAAATCACTGTGTTAAATTTTATTCTCTTTTTAAGCAGGCTTTATTCGGGCATTTCAAGTTTTGTCTGCCAGGCCTTAAATCAAGGTCGCGAGACAGAACTCTTTTTAGAATCGAGCCTTTTGTTTGTAAGCATTCGGATTTGAACAGTAATCTTGAGGTCCACATCTGATGATTAGATGCCACGGAATTAAAGTTGTAAAGTTGTGCAGGTTTTCCTACAGTTTTTGTTACACTAAATAAAAATAATTCAGTTCAATACTACATGGTGGAAAACTTTTAACTGCTTCCGTGACCATTATGGAAGATAAATGAAACAAACCCGACTCGAACATAGCCCAAAATAGAGAATATCAAAACAAAAAACAATTTTGTTGATTTGTTGGTCATTCGCACGGGCTGTGTCAGGAATGTGTCAAAATTAATGAAGTTTGAAAAGAAAGACGATATATTTTGATTTGAGTCCAGATTTAATCAACATTTAAAAAATAATGATAAAGATGGTAGCTCGTTTAAATCACGGGTCTTTAATTTTGGTCTTTACATTACTTTTTTTTAATAACATACTGTTTATGTTTGAACGCTCTTCAAAACAGCAAAGTATGAATATGATGTTTTGAGTATCTGAAACAGATAATTGGATGTATTATAAGGTGGACATTACACCGTTTGTAAGATCCGAAAATAACTCACTGTGAGAAAACTGGACAAAGTCAGGGTATATTTGAACACAAATCCAACTTCAACGGGGACAACTCGCTTCATACTAGAGTGAAAAAATAGAAAATTAATTGAAAATTGGTTTAAATTTTTTGTTTCGACTTACCACGTTAAAAAGAATATAAACGCTTTGGTAGTTGCTCGGTTAAACTCTGTGTAGTTACAAATCATCGCTTTTTGAATAAGTTGATCGCTCTTAGCCGAAAAGTTCAAATTATAAGAATGTTAAAATGGTTAATTTGCTTTATAAACTCGGGGTTTATATTTACCGAGTACGTGATATCATTCCCGATATAGCAAAACATCAGCAACTGACAAACCATCGTCACCAGATAGTTGAGGGATGAAATGACCACCACGACATCATGTCCCCCGGTGATTAACCGTAATCCCGTCATACAAATTATAAGAACCGAGGCAATGATTTGCGCAAATATGGATGGATCGAAGATGTCGATTACTTCGTTGAAGAATCTGGCAAAAATAATTTGTTTTAGTTTGCGAAGTTTTAAGTTGACCTCATTAACCTTAGAATGTCCTTATGAAATATAATCAGTTCTACCAAATGTCCATACTGAGCACCATGGCGATTTGTCAAATTTTCCACATTTAGC
Source organism: Uranotaenia lowii (assembly GCF_029784155.1). Classification (NCBI taxonomy): domain Eukaryota; kingdom Metazoa; phylum Arthropoda; class Insecta; order Diptera; family Culicidae; genus Uranotaenia; species Uranotaenia lowii. The sequence goes on along the minus strand of NC_073692.1, from coordinate 154,820,110 downwards.
TCAAATCCTTTGATGGAGTTACAAATTTTGCAACTGAAGTCAACATACGATTGAAGTGGTTTGCCGGAGCTCGTTACAATCCAGGCCGGCTCTTCTCTGCCCAACTGAAAAGATTGAAAATCAATGATTTATATTCTGAAAGTTGTTTGTTCCTGACCTTTGAGAGCAAAACTCCTAGACGGGAGATTTGACCATAGACATGGGCCAGAAGTCCTGTTATCATGGTGTCGGTTCCAATGTTGTAGCTACTTGTCACCAAGATTCCAAACACTTGATAAGCCCACACCAGAGAGTATACCAATGGAGAATGATTATACTCGAATGGAAACCAAGCCGGCAGAGGGAGCTTCATGTCACCTTCAATCAATGGCCAAATTGCCCAGTATAGAATGGTGCAATAGGCCGGAACCAGAAACATCAATCCGAGAAGCCAAGACTGGACCATGGCATCGCAAACGGCTCTGTAATTGGTTTCATTAGTGATGTAAATGCTGAAAAACCACAGGAAATGGTTCTTACTTCCGTTCAGCATCACACTTTGGGTCGTACATAGAACATCGCACTTTAAGAACAGCAGTCTTTATTCGTTCGAACTTGGTATTGAAAATGTTCAGCTTAAAAATCATCGTTACTTGGGTAAGTAAGATGAATAAAGCCTCAGCAATCCCCTGAAATTGGATGTACCTTCAAAAGAACTTCGATAACTTTCAAAACCAATATCATCTTACACTCAAATCGTCCACCTCCAAAAGATGCAGTGCCTGGGAAAGCGTCAGTAAGTACATGAAAAATATTCGAAAGCACCAGCCATAGATTCGATACGCTATCAGCTGCTTTCGTGTCGCCTTTTCTGGAGGCCACAATCCCACGAATCTCAATAATGACAGCTGTAAACTGAGCGCTTCCAAACGTTTGTGCGGATTCCATTGCTTCCAAAGAAACTTCCGACACGGAATCTCGGATTTCATTACTTCAGACTTCTATCCTAGAAGCGAAGCGATGTTTGATTGTCCTTTTATACTAGATTTTTGAGCCTCAAAGGAATGACAATTAAAAAAGGTAAGCGAAGCAGTAATTATTTTGAGGGCTGTTATTAAACCTTATGGAAGGCTAGACAAAATGGTGCGTTTGAAACTGTGTCATGACGTTATTCGAAAAAATTAACTGTCAAAAACGTTTTTTTATTATTTTGGTCAAGAAAACTGAACATCAAAAATAACCGAATCAGTATTCATCCATTTGTTGACACTAGGATTAAAATTTTCGCAACGTAAACGAGAAATGACAAAATCCTCCACTAAAGTTCAATGACCTACATCCAAGGTTTCGAGCATTAGCTGAAAACCTATGCCTCTAGCGTAGCTTTTTTCTGTATTATACCGAACGATAGTGAGCCGGCACCATTCAAATGGCATTCTGTCTGTGTCTTTTGCTTCTGTCAGCTGTATATGTAGGATAAACCAACCTAAGGGTCAGGCGAAAAAAAGTGTTCCCCTTTTCTTCAGTCCACTCATCAGTAGCTTTTTATGAGCCGAAATCGCACTCAGAAAAGAAAAAAAACAATTCAAATAAAGGGTATATCTGATTTTGGTAGTTTGTGTTGGGATGTTTTCGGAATCGTCACCAAAGAAATCCTAAAAAATACATCCATTAGCCTGGAAATTGAGCCAAAACATGCCAATTTTCCCATGGTTTAGTCGCTTGTACATACAAGCAACTGTAATTCGTCTAGCTAGAGCCTCAAGATCCAGACTCTTCTTTAATAGAGGAAAAGCGATATAGTCTGGCGCGACATAATAGAGGCATTACATTGCATGTTTATTTGTGCGAAATAGCTCGAAAACGCGCTTCGGCAATTTACTAGTTGAAAAAGCTGCAAGAAGTTTTTGGAAAGATGATGAACCAAAGTCATTCGAAATGTTTTGCTACTCAAAGGAAAAATTTATTTTTGAAAAAAAGAATAAAGAAAAAAAAGAATATTTCCCAAAAAGCTTCCAATAAAAAACGTTGATATCTGGTTAAGAAAAACGTTCAAAGGAGAAGGGATGTGAGGAGGGTGTTTTTTGACTCTTTGGAAAACACCGCATATCCTCCCTTCCAACTTCAATTTCATTTAAAAAATCAGTAGATTTTATTTAATTCTAAAATCTTTAAAAAATTTGTAAACTATTTTTTTCTTTTTTCCCATATTTCGACAACCTTTGATAGAACTTCGTTCTATAAAATATTGATTAAAAGGTAATTCACTATACAAATTAAACGAACACATATATTTAGAAACAGAAATGTATTTAAATTTTAGAGGTCTTAATGCCTGATTTCCGAAGAATAGTGAGGCACTGCATTCAATTTTTTTTAAGAATTTGTCTATTATCTCTAGTTTTTGATGATTTGTCATTTCAAAAATCGTTATCATCATTTTTGAGCAAAATCAGTCTATGGTAACTGGTGAAAGAATAATTCTTATATCATAAACAAAAAATGATTTAACATAATTTTTTACTCTAAATTTATTGAAGGTTTGCGATTTTCCGAAATATTATAGTATCAGAAGTATAATTTATAAAAATCGTAGACCGTTATAACTTACGCTTTTTAAAAGCAAAGATTTAGTTAAGATTCAAAACTTTTTTGTAAATTTCTTGAAGTTTAAAAATTTTATCAAACAGTAAATGTAAACCAAATTTTTTTTAAACATTTTTCTGAAAAGTTAAAATTGTTCACGGTCTTCGAGAAAAATTATGTTGATTCAAAACCTTTAACTTAAATATCTTAGATACATATTTAGTGTAGACGGGAATATTTACAAATTTTTCTTATGGTTAGGAAATATTTTTAATATTTATGCAAGGGGCATCTCGAAAACATGAGCTATATGGAAGGATTTCACATTTGGATTCAACGCCTTAAAATCAATCAAAATCAGCAGTCAGATTCCTGGTAGGTATAAACTATCTTTATGCATTCAGCATCAATTCTATAATTCTTTGTTTTGCTCTTCAATATCGAATCTGAAATAAGATTATTTATTTCTATGTGTGAAAACATCAACTGATCACATGTTGATCCTAATGATAACTTAACAAAATAATGTATTAAAACTACTTAAATCTACAAAGTTCTCGAAACCATTAAATTTTTTTTTTCGGAAAGTAGCCCTTCAAACGTCGAAGTCAAAGTACTAGGTGAAGCGGTTGAAAGTTCTTAAAATTCCAATTAGAGCGCTGTTGGCTTCGTTATTAATTAAGCCGGATGGGAACATAGAGCTGTAGTTTTTGGCTCCAGTAGCATGCGAGAGTCAATCCTCGTTGCAAAGAGATTCGCTACGACTAAAGCACGAGCGACATTTCGACGATTTTGAAGCGTGTTTGCAAGAACGGAAAAATGCGCTTCTCAGAGCACTCAGATTTGTAGATCTCGCCATTTACTGTACCCTTTGTCACGAAAGGCTCACTCCTCAGTCCGCAAGACAAATGGCCTGCCAAACGAGATATTTGGAGGTAAACTTCGACATTTTTTTTCTTCTTAAATTTATCGTCCACATCGAACTTGATCTTGCCGGTGAAAAATTCCAACCCCGGAATTTGCTTAAAATCGGCTTTTATATACGTTTCGTCGTCCATCACACAGCAGCCATATTTTGTCAGCATCTTCTCGTAGAGCTTCCGAGTTTTAGCCGACGAATGTTGCCACTCATCGTGATTTGGGAAGTTCTCTACCTTGTATGTATGTAGTCCAGCTCTCTTCTTGGTATTCTGGACGCAGCTCTGCGACATGCCGATCTTTTTAGACAAATCACGGCTTGAGACGTTGGGATTTGCTTTAATCATCCACTCACCTTTCTTTCCGTGTTATTGTTCTCTGGTCTCAGTTTTCTTTCAGCTCTTTTGCCGTGGTTAAACGTCAACTGCTCCTGAAACCGCTTCAACACTCTGGAGACGGTTGAATGGTGAATGTTCAATATTTTTCCCAACTGCCGGTGCGACAGGTCAGAAAATTCCAGGTGTTTGGAAAGAATTTGTTTTCTTCGACTTGCGTTGGTTAACCTCCATTTTCGTTGAATCGAAAAATACGACTTCGAGTTTGACAGCATGTAAACAATACACATCAATGAGAAAGTGTGCAAAATTGGGTTGATTTTTACCCTATGGTAAAAAAGTTATACCCTGTTGAATGTGTCGCAATAATTTCATCTTCGCCCTTTAAATCAATATGGCGGCAACGGTTTTCGTAACTGGGTAAACGAAACGGATCTAACCAGTTCAAGTGTCGCAGGGCATACCGTATAAAGCGCCGCTGGATAGCCTCTATTCGATCAGCTCCGTTCTGGTAAAATGGGTACCAAACTGTAGATGTATATTCGAGAGTTGAGCAAACGATGCTGCAATACAGGCTTTTCAGACAGTACACATCTTCAAATCCCTTCGTCACGCGAAATACGAAGCCAAGACTTCTAGATGCTTTATCAATTACATATGTAATTCGTATGAGTCATAAACACTGGATCGTGGATGTGGTCCACCCGGGCGATGGTTTCGTTCCCGAGAGTGTAATTTGCGTGAAAAGGGTTCCGCTTGCGAGAAAATGAAATAATCGCACATTTGCTGTGGTTCAGAAGCAAGCAGTTGGTGTCACACCAGTGAGCGAAGGCGTTGAACTGCCTTTGCAAGAGATTGATATTGTCTTTTCCAATGGCCAATTGATGGTGTGGAAAAGTTTGAGGTCGTCGGCATACACAAGTGAGTACATCGTTAAAATAGATGACAAAAATTATCGGTCCCAAGAGGCTTCCCTGGGTACACTTGAAAAAGCCGTAAATTGTCTTGAGAAGTTATTTCCAGTTTGCACTGATAACTATCGTCCCGTTAAATAGCTTCGAAACCAGTCTAATAGGGATCCACAGAATTCTAGCGTTCGAGTTTAGCGATAGCAAAATTGTAATTTTCTTTATCGAAAGCAGCAGACAGATCAGTATAGATGGGACTTCATGGTGAAGCTATCTTGCACGAACGATGTAAAAGTCAGCAAATTTGTTGTCGTGGATCCGTGCTGATCGTTGGAAAAGCATTGCTTTGAGGACGAGACAATCGGATCCAGAGCAACCAATTCGAACAGTTTGGCTATCGAACACGGAGCTGGTATTCCGCGATAGTTGTTCACATCTTTCTTATCTCCTTTTTTGTGAACAGGGAACATGTAAGCTTCTTTCCTGAACGAGGAAAAGATTGCAAAGTCCAGCGAAGCTTGAAAAATATATCTGATGGGAGTCAGCAAATGTTGCATGAAACGGTTCAAGAAGTTAGCTGGTATCCCATCTGGACCTGTAGCAACGCCTACAGCTTTTTTTGTACGCCGTGTTCAGCTTGCGGAATTCTTCTTTTGTGCAGAAGGACTTGTGCTTGCTGAAGTTTCGAAAAGCACGGGTTTTAGCCGTCTTCAGTTGTCACAGTTGATTAGTGACCCAGGGAGATCATGGGTTGGAGGGTATTTAAGCTACGTTTCGGAACATGGCCTACGATTCAGTATGTTTGAAAAAGTCGCAGCGGCTGCATCGGGATTAGATATATCGAGCTCGTTCTCCCATTTGTTAGAAGCCAGGACGAGGGACATAGCTTCGTAGTCGAACTTTTTTAAGCCCTGGTAGAAGATAGCGGTTTCCTCTATGGAGGCGTTAATTCTAGTGACATCGTGTGAGACCACTGAAGCTGGATGATGAGAAACAACTTTAACAAAAGGAGCAGGAGCTAAATCAATAGTCGGATCCCTGAAGCCTTCGTTTATGAAATAGAGGTCTAGCATACGGTCATTTTCGTTTTCAAAGCTGTTGATCTGGCTAAGAGTCGCGTTGCTCCAGAGTCCAGAAAGATGTTGGGAGGAGCCGAGAAATAGGAGCGCTTAGGATCCGGGAACAAAATGACGCCATTGGCCTGGCAGGTATGTCATCTTCGGGGTACAGATTGAGCTGCCTTTGGACAGGTACCGCGAGAAAGACTCAGCTGCAAACAGGTCACTAGAACGATCACATACACTACGCACAAGTACAATTTCCGATCACCGAGGTCAATGCGGGCCCAAAGAAGTTCCAAACCGTCCCAGGAACTGTCTTAGATAAACTGATCCGGGAGTCTAGACTTGACAGCAGTGAACTCCAGTTAACTTTTAATCTTATATATAAAAATGGAGGCATTTTCTTTGTAACAACATCACGTATGAATGGTCGGTCGGAATGAAGTGAAATTTGGTATCAGAGGGTTTTTTGGGTCAGAGATGGTTTGTATAATAGTTTCAAGAATCTCACTTTTTATGAAAGGGGGTTCCCATGCAAAATTATCTCTTCTTCAGCACATCTTTTATATAAAAATGGAGGCATTTTCTTTGTAACAACATCACGTATGAATGGTCGGTCGGAATGAAGTGAAATTTGGTATCCGAGGGTTTTTTTGGGTCAGAGATGGTTTGTATAATAGTTCAAGAATCTCACTTTTTATGAAAGGGGGGTCCCCATACAAAATTATCTCTTCTTCAGCACATCTTATATACAGTTGCGTTCAAAAAAGAATGAAATCGCGTGAAGCTGCGCACCCACTTCAAACTTTGACAAGCTGCCATTTCTCTCTCGGTTGATATTTTTTCATGAAAATTTCACACAATCTAGTTCAACTATCCAACTAATACTCTACAAAATTTGAAGTCTTTACAATGACGGAAAACAAAGATACAGCAATTCCCGTAAAAAAGGGAAATTTGGAGTTGCTTCACTAAATTTGCTGTATCTTTGACAATTTTCATTGAAAAATCTTGAAATTTGGTCCAAAGATGAAGAAATGTTTGATCTAATACCAGGCCAAGTTTCGTGATCGTGATCAAAAATAGTGCTGGGTTAAAAATGAGGTTCATTATCGCCCAGCAGACGATTTCATTCTTTTTTGGACGGATGTTTGTATGAAAAACATAGTAATCCATGTATTTTTGGTATTTTCTTTCACAAAACCAAAATTTATCACAAAGAATGTTATGAATTGCTAAAAACTTCATTCGTACTTTGTTTTGGAAGAGAAAATGTTTCAATCGATTTCAAAATAAGAAGAACAGAGTTTCAGAAATGACCTCCTAATGATACAGATAAACAAATTTTATCCACAATTAAAGCGAATATTCTATTCACTCTTGTGTTTCATTTCCAGCTCTGTTGGAACAATTTCTTTTTCTAAACAAAGTAAGAATGAAGTTCCTATCAATTTACAACATTCTTTGTGATAAATTTTGGTTTTGTGAAAGCAAATACCAAGAATACATAGATTACTATGTTTTCTATACAAACTTCCGTCCAAAAAAGAATGAAATCGTCTGCTGGGCGATAATGAACCTCATTTTTAACCCAGCATCATTTTTGATCACGTTCATCGATTTTGACGAAACTTGGCCTGGTATTAGATCAAACATTTCTTCATCTATGGACCAAATTTCAAGATTTTTCAATGAAAATTGTCAAAGCAAATTTAGTGAAGCAACTCCAAATTTCCCTTTTTTACGGGAATTGCTGTATCTTTGTTTTCCGTCATTGTAAAGACTTCAAATTTTGTAGAGTGTTAGTTGGATAGTTGAACTAGATTATGTGAAATTTTTATGAAAAAATATCAACCGGGAGAGAAATGGCTGCTTGTCAAAGTTGGAAGTGGGTGCGCAGCTTCACGCGATTTCATTCTTTTTTGAACGCAACAGTATAAAAATGGAGGCGTTTTCTTTGTAACAACATCACGTATGAATGATCGGTCGGAATAAAGTGAAATTTGGTGTCCGAGGGTTTTTTGGGTCAGAGATGGTATGTATAATAATTTCAAGAATCTCACTTTTTATGAAAGGGGGGTTCCCATACAAAATCAACATTAAATGGGACATAACCTGTACAATTTTTTTTTCGATTTTAACAAAAACGATTCACGAGCATGATGCAGTTAAGGGCGTGTAGACGAAATGAAATATTTAATATGATTTATTTATTTAAAGGTAAAACGAAGTTTACCGGGTCAGCTTGTTGTTTATAATTACCCCATTTAGTCCTACCACGTACTGAAATATTGTATGGCAGTCTACAGAAGATACTTTGAGCTATTCTTGTACTTTTTTGGTTCAACCTGATAGCCAAGATTCCAGTGTTTATGAAAAAGTTCTAGGTTGTTGAAGTATTCATAAAAAAGGACCGGCAATAAAGCAGCGGACAAACTCGCTGCAGCAGCTACACTATTGGACCCTCCACAGTTAGCCATCCCCCAACAAGACGTCTCACTCTATATCAAAAACGCCCTCCAGGAGTCATGGGACATAGAATGGGAATCGAATCATCAACCAAAACTAAGGGAAATAAAAAACTCTACAAACAAATGGACCGATAGACCCAATCCGACCGAAAGAAGGGCCCTCGCCCGTCTCCGCATTGGGCACACTCGCCTCACTCATGAGCATCTCATGGCTAAAACTGACCTCCCCACCTGTCCATGCTGCGACACAGCTATAACAATCAAACACATCCTTACAATATGCCCACAATATCATCATCTACGACAGATTTGCTGCTTACCGCCGAGCATGCGGGAAATGCTCTCAAACTGCCCGTAGGAGGAGACCAACATCTTGGACTTCCTTCGCAGAGCAGATTTATACCACAAGATATGAAAACCAACCCAGAAAAATGACCCCAATGGCTTAAACTCCGCATAAATCGAGAAAGAATGACCTTAATGGGTTAAATTCCTATAAAAAAGAAAAAAAAGGACGGGAACTTTATTGTCACCCTGTAGTACAATCAGCAAAAGATTGGTAAGAAAACTGTGTGATCTTACTCTAAGCTTGGCCTTTAAGGGTCGAAGGTTTTAAAAGGTATTTTTAGCGCTGAAAGATCTACTATGGCTTGGACGGATGAATGGATTCGACTTTTGAAAAGCAAACTGCTTGCATTCCAGAATAGTAAAACCTGAACACAATACAGGGTCCGACAATTGAACTGCTACAAAACTTTAGGAGTGATTATTACGAAGTATAAAAAACCGAGTTAGATGACACCTTGTCACCTTGTAAACATTATGTCAGAGTATGTTTTTGTTAATTTTGTAATCAAGTGTTTTTTTTTGTAAAAATAGTCCTCGAACCTTAACGTAGTGCTTTGATTGCCTAGTTTGAGGATGTGAAACGGTAGAAAGACATATTTCGTGAGTTGTCCAATGAGTGTATGTATTTTTTTCAACTTTGGATCGCACTTGGAAGATACCTGGAGATCAGAAGTACCCAAGTGTAGTATGGTGGGGATCGTCAAGCTACAGTGGCGACACCTTCCATGGAGAATATCATCAAGATGCACCCTGAGAGAATTTTTGGCGTAGTAACACTAAATTGGCGATAGATTTTAATACACCGGATCAAAATCGCCATCGGATCTTGGAAGATAATCTTTAGGCCCAGCCTTACCAGATCCTAAGATTTCAAGACCTCTCGTTTGAACAGAAGCAAGAACGGGTAGGAAGGGCGAAGGCGCAGCTTACGCGGGCCGCGCATGAGCATTTTGGAGATTATCTTGTTTTCTGCCGATGAATTCGTCGCCGTACAGCGGTTCGTGAAAAAACAGAACTACAGATTTTGGTTGCCAGAAAGATCACGAACCTATGCAAACGTATTAAAGGCTACAAGACGACAGAAGTCTGTCTTATTAAAGGTCTGGGTCGGAATCGCCCGTACTTTCCTGGTGAAGATCAACCGCTCACCCTGAAGAGGTGTAGATCAATCAATTTAAAAATAGTTCTACGGCATGTCCTCGAACTGTGGAAACGTCCTAATTTTGGTTTTGATTGGTGGTTTTTCAGCAGAACTTCGCATTGGCTTACGAAGGAAAGAGGTCCCAATTTTTATGTGCAAATTTTTTTTTCCATGGTTAATTTCGAGTACGGAGTGGTCGAGGTGTTCGCCGGCCCTGAACCCTATGGACTTGGCTGTCTAGGGTATACAGAAGCTCGAAGTCTATTCTACAAAACATGACGGGTTGGAAGTTCTGAAACGCCATGTAGTCGAATCCTGGGATAAAATACCACAATATCCGCCTGCGGGCTTTTTAGAATATGTGCCTTGAGCTTCTGCAGCGAGCGGTTAAGCTCAAGGACAAAAAATCGAAATGCGCCAATGGATTTTGAAAATATGATCTGTTTTGATGTAAATCGCATTAAATTTGAAAGAAAAAGTTTTTGTTTTGATCAAATTATTTGTGAGTTCCAATGCAGCACTTCAATTGCCGGACCCTGTAAATACAATAAGCTCCAAATCACAAAGAAATGCATGAACTTATTGAATATTACGAATTAATTACGAATAAAAAACCCAAAAACATTTAATTTTTGGAACATATTGTTTAAACATTACATTTTTAAAACGATTTAAAGAAAGTGAATGGAGTAGGTGCCGAATTGTAATTTGATAATTATAGATGTGTTTTCCTAGAAAATAAACAAATGTAATCTACCATGATGATGGGGATGATTGTGGGGTATTAATCAAAACTCGTCATATTCGGGGAGTAAACAATAGTTTCGTCATTACCGGTGATATTATGGACTGTATAATTATAATTTTCGTTTAATTGATGCTTCCAATAACTGAGGAGAATGGAATTTCAAATCCTTCAGGCTATATAAACACCATTCCCTTTGTTGGAAAACAGTAAAAAAGTAACAAAACAATGGAAAAGGACACGGAATCTTCCGGTTGGACTTTCCTAGGAAAAGAATGGAATCCATACAATCGGTTGGACGCTTTCGGTTTGCAACTTTCGCTGCTAAGATTTGTGGGCCTTTGGCCACCGGAAAACGGTACCCGGATGCAGTTGCTCGCATACCGCATCTACGGCTGGTGGTTTCGCATTGTGTTCATGTATATTTTTACCCTGTCCCAGGCGCTGTACTTTTTAAAAGTGGCTGATTTAAGTGTGGGGTTTTTGGACCGTGAAGCAAGTTAGTTGGACTGATTATTTGCATATTTTTGCAGGGTGTTGCGGAAGCTATGTTTTTATTCATGACACAAGTTACTCTGATTTTCAAGCTGGAAATTTTTAACTTTAAGTTCAAGCGAATCCAAGCTTGTGTCTTCAAGATTCGATGCACGATGTACGATCCCAGAGGGGAACATGAGATAAAGTACAGGGGTTAAAATAAGATGATGGCTCATTACTTATTTAAACTTCCTTTCAGAGTTGTACGTACGGCAATGATCCAAACGTGGATTTTGGGATTGCTGTTTCTGGTTCCGGCTTACAGCACTATTTGCTACTGGGCAGTTTCACCGTTCATCAAGGGGGACATGAGCCTTCCTTTGCCGGCTTGGTTTCCGTTCGATTATGGTGAATCGGTTCTGGTTTATGCCGGTGTGTGGGTTTATCAGGTTTTTGGTATCCTTATGAGCGCAAGCTACAACGTTGGAACGGATACCTTAATTACCGGTCTACTCTCCCATGTGTATGGGCAAATTTCTCGGCTGGGAATACTTTTGTCAAAGGTACGCGACAATTCTTCAAAAAAAAATTGCAGTTGTTTTCATCATTACCTACATATTTTCTTTAAAGCTTGGTGTTGATGATACAAAACGATATGAAAAGAGCTTCAATACGTGGAAGCCGTACGTGAATTACAGCTGCAAAAGTTGCAATGCTCTTCAAGGATTTGAGCACAATATCGAAAATTTGATCAAACTTCATGGAGCTCAGTATGGACATTTGGTTGAACTGGTTCTATTCCACAAAGATATTTTAAGGTAACGGAGGCATGTGCGACTATAGCCATTAAAGGGATGCAACGAATTTTCCAATTCTTTCCCCAGATTCTCCCACGAGGTGGTGGACATCTTTAGCCCATCGATTTTTGCCCAAATAATTGCATCGGTTGTGATTATTTGTATGACCGGACTGCGACTGATAGCCGGAGGCGATGATTTGGTGGCGATGTTCTCGTCCTTCACCTATCTGGTTACAATGATCTTTCAGATTTTACTGTTTTGCTCCGTGGGGAATGATATCCTGTATTCGGTAAGTGTTCCATTTCTGCATTTTTTTTCAAAAATGTTATTTAAAATATTGTTTTCTCCTAAATGGTGCTATATTATCGATAAAAATGTCTTTTATAAAAGAGGCTTTATCATCTGATTTTTTACCGATATTTACAAATTTTACAGAAGCTTTTAGATTAAGGTACACCGGGGTAAGTGTGGATGGTTTTTCGTATAGTTCAACTTTGAAAAATCATTAAAAAATCAACTGTGGATCAATTTTGATAAAATTACGTTCAATGTGATGCAGAACATGTTGTTTACAAACGTTGAAGAGATGAGCTCGATAGAAGCAAAGCGAAAAAAGTTATCACGTAGATTGTTATGGGCTGCTGGTGTCTTCACTTACCCCGCTTTATGGGGTAAGTGTGGACGGTAGATTTTCCCTTTGATTCCTCAGGAAATTTTCAAAAAAATTGTAAGAAAAATGAGTTGAAATAAAGATAAACTATTATTTAACGCCAATTATTACAGTTTGTACTGTGAATGTGATCTCTCATATTTTTTCCAAATCATGGTTAGAAACTACCAACTGAAATGGTTAAGAATTTATTTTGAAATTCTGATTTCAATACTTATATTTTCTGAAGTCATTGTTTTTAAGTTTTCTTCTTGTTACCGAGTAGAATCCAACTCATTCCACATGAATTCGGATGACTTGTGGAATCTGAGATAAGGTCAAGGTGATTCTTATCAGACTGTCAGGGCTTATCAGGAAATGCTTCCCGATCGAGGTAACCAAAACAAAGAGGATTACAGTAGCTCGTCGCGTATTCATTTCCCCTAAACGCATGCAATCATCACTTGAGTTATCAACTACTAAGAAAACAGACATTTCTCACTGCAATGTGCTTCTAGATCCGGATATTTGCTTGGTACTGGGTCATACGACAAGTTTTTTTTTTAAATTATAACCTCTTTTTAAGCATTAACTTAAAATTTTTTCGAACAAAAATTCACCAGTACTCGTTGTGACTTCATCAAATTTTCCATATCTTGGCAGAGGAAAATAGAGCAATGATGGTGAATAGATGTTTTTCATTGTGGTTACAGAGAAGGTCATCCATCACACGTTGAAAAATAGATAGGGCATTTTTCAGGCCGAACGGCATTCAAATAAATTAATAGCTTTCAACATTTTCAAAGCCGATGGAAAGTCTTAGTGAAACACGAGATATCATAGAAGGAAAAAGCATAGGCCGTAGCTATTATGAATTTTTTTAAAATAGATACAACTGCTCACCGACAGGACTTGAACCCGCAATTTCCGCTTCCGTACAACGGCGCGTTAGTCAATTACATCACGGGGAACGTGACGAAATAGGCTCCTGCATGCGTATATGTCTCATAAAACATGAAATCGTATAAAAAATGATAACTTAAGTCGTTTACAATGGTGTTGCGAATCGCAAATCCAACTACATAGTGAAAAGATCGTATAAAATGTCGTCTGAAGTCAGTTTAAGTCGGCTAGGATTGAAAGTCCACAATGTTTGTAAATTTTTAAATGATTTTTCTCCCGTGCGGGTTTCAAGTGAGGAAATCATCGTCATGTTCTCTCAACAACCAGCAGGGTATCCAGATGGCTGCAAATCAGATAGGATTTGAGGAATATTAACCAATGAGAGAACTGGAAAATATTCTCGCTGGCAACGATTTGCAGGCTATGAGAGCAAAATCAAAACGCTCTCTTGCGCCCAATTGGTGTAGTTCGCAACACATTTATGTATGTATATTGCCTCGACTTTGGTAGGGAAATGCTGTTTTTTCAACATTCATACGATGTTTCTATAATGTATATCGAACGTACATCAAAACAGAGTAAGAATATAGCTACAAAAATGTTAGCTAGGGTCGAGCTCCATCGGTCGACTGCTGGATATTCTATCGATACACTCCATGTATATCTCGCATGTGTTCTCTGCTCACGTTTGATCTCTCTGCTGTTTCACTATCACCACCAGCGTTTCCAGTTTGCAATCCGCTCAAATCCATAGGATTGGCGAAAAACGAAACATGTAGGTACTGATTCTGGCAAAAGGAAATGCTGAAAATCCGTAGATCCGTAGAAGTACTTAAAATACGTAGAGCTACGGAGAAATCTGTAGTTCTGGCATCGATGTGCGTAAGTAGCGAAAAACCCGATGCAATAGAACAAAGTGCGCACTCGGTTTAAATCCCGAGTCGATAGGTGGTAATTCACCACCACCCCTCGACTCGGGATTTTAGCCGAGCGCGCACATGGTCGATTGCTTCGGGTTTGTCGCTACTTACACTCATATGAAGAACCAAGTGTCTGTTGGATGTTCTGTCTCTGGGGTGTGGTCCGAATCAGTGTCTCAGATTACGAGCTGTTATTCACATTAGTCAATTTCACCCAGATAACCATTTGGTGGGTATTTCGAATTTGCATCCCAAATATACGTGCAAATATACGTGTAAACATATCGTATATAATGTAGCAAAACCAGTATATACGTATCATTTTGGAGGCCATATAGGTACATTAGCACACATATTCTTGATTTGGATTGTATCGTCGTAATAAAATCATGCAATGTATATAAATACGATAAAGAAAAGGCATGGGCCGCACATTGTAGGTGCAGATATACGGATTTTCGTAATAAAATCATGCAATGCATTTAAATACGATAAAAAATATGCATAGGCCGCACATTGTAGGTGCAGATATACGAAAATGAATTTATATAACATTCTATACGATATAATCTTTAAAAAAAGATAAGACTTCTGGTGGTCTGGGACATTAGTAATTAACGCCATGGCTGGTGCCGATGAAGTAGTTCCCTATTTAGAAAAATAAAATTTCAGGCCCAAGCATCGACTGCTAGAAGAACGAATAAAGAAGCGCTGTGTAGTCTTTCTGAGATTTTTTTCTTTTGTATAAGTGGGTAAATATGAATATTTTAGTAATAGAACGTTGAACGCTTCCTATTATTTGAAACACAAAACAAAACATTTGTTATAATTTTTTTTTAATATTTTTAACAACTATGTTTGTTTCAGTTACTTTTTATTCCTTCTTAAACAAATCGTCACGCAATTCCACAATTTTTTTCAGAGCGAACAACTAGCCCAACAAGCAATGGTTTGTAATTACACCAAATTCAACTGTGCTACTTCAAAGGCGTTCCTGTTTTTTCTAACCTGGTGGGTAGCAATTATTTCTTTTTTGTGAGATCCAGTAGCAATTAATTCAATTTTCTTTCCCAATAAAGCATCAAACGAGCTTCGGCAGTGAAAGTTGGAGTTGTTTTCAAATACACCCTATCGTTATCCAGTTTCCTTTTGGTAAAACTTTGTGAAGTAATCAAAATTTCTTAAATACTCATTTTTAACTTGTTTCAGATTCTTAAAACATCCTACTCGTACTTTGCTGTCCTGAATACAATCCAATAAGTATCACAAGAAAATGTCCATAACATTTCCACTTCATCGTCAATCAACGTTATGTTATACTTGGAGCAAAAATCTCGGGATAAAAACAATAAATCCACAAAGCGAGGTTCGAATCCCGTATCCGTGCAGGAACATAAATTCACACAGGTCTTATGTTTTTCAGATCCCTGACACGACAAGCACACACTCAGACAGGGAGAAAGCACTTGAAAAATCCTATCTGAGCGCCCGGCTGATAAATCTTCATAAGAGACTGCATCATCGTGTTTGCGTATGTGTAGGTATGTAGAAAAAGTGGGTGAACATTTTTCCACCCCGTTTGCAAGTTTTTCATTTCTCGAATGATTTTTCCATAGGTCGTTGAGGCTTGAAATTTCTTTATTTTTCACAAAGTTTCTTATGATTAGGAAAAAACCATCAGGAAATAAAAGGTCTCCAGAACATAAAATTTTCGGAAAAAAAATTGTTTTAACTACCTATTGAGAAAACACACTCGTATGTTTATAGTGCAGCTTTGACCGTGTTACCATGTTTCATCCTGAGTTTTTTTTTTGTGTTCCACTTGAACTTGCCCGCCACTTGCCTAGCGACACTGGGTGTAAAGTAAGTTGTGAAATTGTGATTCATGAGGCATAATTTCCCGGCTAGACAGTCGGACTTCTGGGCACGAGATAGCACGCCAAAATGGTATGGTTTTTTATTCGGTTTAGTTTTCCAATTTCATTATACGAGGTATATGAAAGTGGAAAACATGTGAAAAGTTTCAGGGGCCGATTTTAGTAATTTTTATTCTCTCTTCGGGATTTACAGAAACCAGATTCAATGTTTTGATTGCATTTACTTTTGTTGTGAAATAAATTGTGTGGTTTTGTATAAGATTAAGGATCTATAAAACAATTGCATGTTTTAATATGTCCTTCTTTTGAATCAGAATCAGCATCCAGAATTCAGCAGCAAGGATCAGAATCAGGGAGCCAGGTACAGGATGAAAATCAAAGTCGCTGCCGATGACCGTAGCCTAGAGGAAAACGTTTAAGTCTTTTAATCCAGAGGTCATGAGATCGAGTCTCGGTCAAGGCATACATACATAGAACTCTTTTTGTGGGCTAATAGTGTTAGCATTCGTAAGATCCTTGAAAGATGTACACTTTTATCTTAAGTAGAATTTAGATCTATTCAAAGAAACAGGAAGTTTCACTAAGACCATATAGGGGGAACTTTTCTATGGCCTTGATTTTTTGAAAACGCATTAATAATGATTTAACCCAGGTAACACAGATTAAACCAACTAGCATTAGGAAGTTTTATTATTGTTTTATTATTGAATTTTGTTATGCAGCTCGTTTTATGGCGGTTTAAATATAGTCACGAAAAATGGTTATATTCTTGTTTCGACCATTTGTTTTCAGGTAGAAATGAAAACGCATATCAAGCTGTGTTAAAACTATGGAAATAAAGTAAATAGCAGTCTGATATGGGCTGATATGAATAAAGCTCTAGTAATTGCTTTTGCTATTTTCGAGCAGTTTTGTGAGTCAAATACTCCTAATGGTATGCATATTTTTTATCCGGAGCTGGTTGAAAGTAAATGTTCTACTCTGCTTTTTCATATCTAGTTGAGCAAATGCTTACAAATTTTGCCATTCCAAAGTTCGAGCTAAGTAAAAGCTATCGAAGCAATTGCTATTTTCTTATTCATACCACCAATGGTGTTTGAATTATGGTCATCCAATCTGTAAAATAACCCAATGATAGGCATCGAAGGTTTTTGCCTGGTAGTGCGGATAGAATAACCAAATCTTTGCACTTGAATTGTGGCCAGTTTTTCTGGCTTGTAAAATGTGAATTGCACATAAACGCCATCGTTGCTTTGGTTGGTTATCTTTTGACTACAGTTCAAACGAAATATTCGGAAAATTTAATAAATAAAATGCGATTTGTCTATGACCGGCAAGAAAATATTCAAAATTAAACATGATTTGAGTTTGAAACTACTTTCATTTTTCCATCTCTCTATCACCCTCAAATGGTTAGCAGAAGATAAAGATTCAAAATCGAAAATATGTTGGTCCTCTGAGATACTTTAAATTTTGCTGTCCAGACATAGACAATTTTTCTCCAGCTTTTTAGAAACAAATGATTCTTTCTGGTTTACCACATCAACGATATCAGTGTTATCCTGGACCAACGGTTGGAGTATAAGACTCACACGAACTATATGGTTGATAAAGCTTCTAGAAGTATTGGCTTCTTATTTCACTTCACCAAAGAATTGAAAAACGTGTACTGCCTTAATAGCCTTGTATAGTTCGCTAGATTTTTGAATATGCACCAGCAGTTTGGTGCTTATTTTACCAGAAAAAGCTAAACGAATTGAGGCTTTCTAGCGTCAATTCTGGCGGTATGCTCTGTGACACTTAACCCTTCAAAGCTGTTCGAGTCAATATGACCAGAAGCACAGATTCAAAATGTGATCGACTGAAGGGAATCGATTCCTGAAATTTCTGGCTCAGCAATTTTCAGAATTTTGTCCATTCATGGTTGAGTGTGTTATAATATATGTTTCATTTTTATCGATTGTTTGTTTGTGTGAAACATTCTTCCAAGAAGTTAAATTTTTAGCTTTGGTGACCAGGATACAATTGATCCATTTTAAAGTTTTAAATTTGGAGATTATTATTCATGTTTATTTATTTCTATTATAAGGGTTAATTTTCAAAAAAAAAAACCTTTCGAGCTCGTAACAGACCTCGAAGGGTTTTATGTTCTTTTGATATTTTCCTATTTTCTTTTTTATTTTCAAGAGCGAGTAAAGGCGCTTTATCCTTGGTCGATGATCAGAAATGATCGTACATCGAAATCCAAAACAATTGAATGAAAATAAAAAATCTTAGAATTTTAAAATCATCATATTTACTTCTACAGAATGCATTTATTCTTAGGTTTTGTGATTTCGTTGTACAAAATGGATCATTTCCAGCCACTGAAGAGGAACCCCTGTGATTTGTGGAGTTACTTCAAAGAACGCGTGTTTTTTTCCATCAAGGAGCATTTTTCTTAGCATGCTTCCAACGATAATGCCCCTTTGAAACGTATGGTACTGGTGGTCCACGTTTCTTCTGTTCCTGTTCCAGATGTCTCTGCGTTCTCTGCTCCATGGTAGGCCCAACCATTTTATGTTTTTCATCACTTTAATGTTTTTATGTTAAAATGATAAAAAACATGAACAAAGACAAGAAGAATAGTAACTCACTTTTATTATTCTTTGGGACTCAGACATAAGTTCTGGCTGTGGAAGTACGATTAGTGATTAGTGATATGACCAGAAGCACAGATTCAAAGCATCTTAATCATCATTCCAATATACTGAAGAACTGAGATTTTTTAGAGATCAAGTACGTTCTATGAAAATGAATATGGGTATAAGTTGAACGGGCTAAACGAGTACAAGTCGAACTTTTGCTTCCTAACACCATCTTGAAATCTTTTATTTTCAAATTTGTAGAATATTACTTATAATAGCTTGAAACCCCCATAATATGGGCATTGGGGGAAAAGGCTATACAAAAAGAAATCGATTTGGTATTGTGACGCTATCTTAAAATCCAAGATGGCAGCTTCGGCTTTTCTTTTTTAACCTGTTTATTATTGATAATCGCTTGAAACCTCCACAATGTGGGTATAGAATGAAAGGGTTGAACTAGAAGAAATCAAATTTTGCTTTCAGACGCCATCTTGAAATCCAATATAGCGGCTTCCGCTGGGTGAATTTCAAGATGGATTCAGACAGCGAATTTCGACTTCTACTCATTTAGCCTTTTCACCCAATACCCATATTGTGGGAGTTTGATGCGATGTAAGTCTTTCACAGCATTTTAAAGTACAGCGGGAGCCGCCATCTTGGATTTCAAGATGGCTTCAGATAGAGAAACTCATTTTTTTCTAGTTTAAATAGCTCTTTCACCCAATACCAATATTATGGGGGTAACATGTCCGCTCCTTTAGAACATTTCAAAGTTAAGCGGAAACCGCCATCTTGGATTTCAAAATGGCGCCAGATAACGAAATTCTACTTCAACTTATGGTATCATTTCATTGGATATTCAAAACCAATCCCAAATTTATTTCTTTTCAATATTCTGTCCGATGATTAACAAATCAGAAATGAGGAACTCATCCTACGCGTGTAATTGGTTGGCTTGCGAGAGAAACGTCAAATTTTGGCTATTTGTATGGCACTTATCAGGGTTGCCATCATTTTTTTCAGAAATTCAGGGAACCTTGAGTATAAAAATTAGGGTAAATCAGGCTCCAATAAAATAAACGAACTGATCATTTTCTTTTCTTTCTTACTAGAAAGTTTGGTGATTTCATAAATTATCGATTCAGATCGATGATTTATTGAGCTGTATATGTTGGGGAAAGTCGGGTAAGACGGACACTTTCAATATTTCGAGAATTACAATCTAATCTAATCTAATCTAATGATAGGAATATGTTCGCCATAGTGAATAAACTTTTTCGAGACCATTTGTTCATATATAACATGCAAGGACCCATAATAGTAAACAAAACAAACAAAAACTTTGAGGATCCATTATTTGATGTAATTTTCTCTCCTCATAAAATTGTTCATAACTCGCAAAATTTTCGAATATTTCAACGGTTTTCAAAGGTAGAGTGTTTTTTAGGTTTCTTATTAACCATCTGGAGGAAAATCAGTGACTTTCGGTCAAAGGGCTTAGACAACGAACGTTTTAAAAAAAAGTTGCTAAGGCGGGTAAGACGGACACTCCAAGGTCGGGTAAAACGAACAGATAAGTTTCTCCAAATATTTTAAAATTTTTCATCGGTTTGATCCTCCATATGCTTCAGAAGACCTTGGCAAGCTCAATTGTCGGTCGAAAAGCACTCCCTGTTTCAAACAGGCCATGAAAACTGTAAAACAGGATCTCCGGTGAAGAAAGCGCCTATAAAATACTGAATTCCGTATCCACACTATTTCGCTTCAGAACTCGGACCTGTTGGTTCCATTTTGGTTTCAAAACGTTTTCAAATACTTAACTCACAAAATATTTACTTTTACAGCAATTTTTGTGGCAAAATGTACCTTTTCTGAGCAGTGTCCGTTTTATCCGACCATTTTTTAAAAGTGTTATTTCCTAGCATGTTTTAGATATCTATAAAAACAGTCTTGATTAGGGAAATTTACTAATTCCAATGGTTAATGCGATATCAAACAACCTAAACTGTCCATCTGAAAACTGCGATGAAAATAGCAATATCTGAATTTTTATTGCGATTCTACATTAGGGTGTCCGACTTAGCCGACTTTCCCTTCATTTGTACGTGCGTGTGTATTTTGTGCACATCTCTTAAGCAAAACAGGGATTAAAAAATTATATTGAATCAGTCTCCACTTATTGGATTGGATTTTTTATGAAAAATCTTGAAACTAGGTTCAATGATGTAAAAATGTGTATCTAGTACCAGGCCAAGTTTCGTCAAAATCGATTAACGTCAAAAATGTTACCGGGTAGAAATGAGATTCATTATCTCAGACGATTTCATTCCTTTTTGGACGGATGTTTGTATGGAAAACATCGTAATCCATGTATTCTTGGTTTATTTTCTTTCACAAAATCAAAATTTATCACAAAAAATCGGGTAAAATTCATAGGAACTTCAATCCTGCGTTGTTTAGAAATAGAAATTGTCCCAACTGAACTGATATTCAAGCACAAGAGCGAATTATAATACTCGCTTTAATTGTGTATCAAATTTGATTATCAGTACATTTAGCAGGTCCTTTCTGAAACTCTGATCATCTTATTTTGAACTCTGTTGTAACATTTTCTATTTCTAAACAAAGCACGAATGAAGTTTCTATCGATTTACAACATTCTTTTTTTGATAATTTCGATTTTGTGAAAGAAAAAACCTAGAATACATGGATTACGATGTTTTCCATACAAACATCCGTCCATAAACGAATGAAATCGTCTGTTGGGCGATAATCAACCTTATTTTGTACTCGGCGCGATTTAAATGATCGCGTTAATCTATTTTGACGAAACTTGGCCTGGTAATAAATTTGACATTTTTACATCTTTGAACCAAGTTTCAAGATTTCTCAATGAAAATTGTCAAAGACACAGCAAATCTAGTGAAGCAATTCCAAATTTTCCTTTTTTACGGGAATGGCAGTATCTTTGTTTTCAGTCATTGTAAAGACTTCAAATTTTGTAGAGTGTTAGTTGAAAAGTCTGAAAATTCATGAAAAAATATCGTAACCTTTAGGTTATTTTGCCCCGTTAAACCCCCATAGAGCAAGCCATTTTGGAGTGTTCTTCCCGATCACTCAAAGCGATGAAGCTGTTCATCGACAATTTTCCGATGGAACTCAGCTTCACAGGGAAAAAATTTGCAGAAGAAATGAGATTAAGTAGGTTCAGCTAGGTTTACATAAAAATATAAATAAATAAGACACTTCAAATGAAAGTGACAGGGAAAACATTCAGCAGGTTTAAATTTAAAATTAGTAAACACACACATAGAAAGCGCTAACTCCACAAACGGGAATGACAGTACCAAAATGTCATTGGGAAGTGAAACGGAAATTGGATTAAGAAGATGCTGCCAACTCCTTGACACTGAGTAAGAAGACTTCCTTTCCACCTGTGGCCACGCAAGCGCAAACACGCATTGAGCGCAAAGTTAACAACGTTAAGTAAAAGTTAACATAAGTATTTTAGGAGTGGAAAGTTAAAGTGAGCTTCGAGAGCATTTAAGTCAAGTGAGTTCATAAACCATTCCATAACAAGCACGTTTCCTAACCATAGTTCCCATCCAGGACCCTTTAAGATTTTGCCTGAAGATTCTGGCTAAAGAATCAGGCCATAGAATCCCGCCAAGTGGGTTCCACAGAGCTTCCGTTCGCACGAGGCAAACGGGCCAGTGAATCACCGCTTTTCAATCCGCTACTCTGCCAATGCCATCCTGAGTCAGGAGGATTCCAGGCAACGAATCCTACCAAGGCGACTCAACCAACTCCGGTTACACGTGGTAACAGGGCAGGTGAGCCTAAGCACTGGTCAGAGGATCCCGACCATCCCGTGTCCATCCGCTAGTTGGGTTCATCAAATTATCATCCCAAGAGGCAAACAATCCTACGAACACAATGGAAAACTAGAGCAGAAAATCCCCAACAACACAAGCCAGTAATCCATCGAGTTCCGCTGCTCTATCGAGGAGCCTGCGGAGCGTAAGCGCTGCGGGCACCATCCAGAACACCAACGAGAGATTGGCATCCACCACGAGGACGGCCAACCATAACCGTCAAACCGACTCATCTCGATCTGGTTCCAGAGGGTGTTGGTTGATCCCTTCAAATCAACTACCATCCGGTTCCATAGCTTCGAATGGTCAGTTGATGACCACGCTTGGAAAAGCAGCATCGAAGTGGACCCGTTACGGCCGACCGGTACCAGCAGCAGCAGTTGAAGCAGAACACCCTGGACAACCCTGAAGAACACTCCTGAACCTGTAACCATGTGAAAGTTACTGTTCAAGATTACTATGATTCGTCGCGGTAACGTTAAATGTCGAATAAGTGCAAGTGATTCAGTGGAGAGTGAAACGGACCAGCGTTTAGACCTCGAATATCCCGGACGCAGCCCAGCAGCATAAAAGTGACCTCCAAACTCCTACAAAGGCCTACCAGGTGTGCCTCCGAGGAACCCTGGCAGCTGCAGCGGCCACTTGGTAAGCCCCACTCAACGTGCCGGAGTCCGGCACCACGAACCCACCTAAGCCACGATTGTACCTCCGTCAACAACTACGAGGAGACACGGGACATCCGACGGTGTAAGAAGGGGTAAACCAAAGAAGAAGGGCCCGAAGCAGTAGAGTAGGAAGTAGGAGAGTCTTGCACAGTCACTAAGAGGATATTTAGAAAATTGTCGACAAGTCGGAATAAAGGTTGGCGAGCGAAGCTCGAAATTGAATTTGCTAGCGTTTCCTTGTAGTTTTTTAATTTGCGAAAAGCCGACCCTGATTCGTCTGAAGGGGAGTCTTAGTAGTGCTGGGCAGTAGCCAACCCAAGGTTACACACCCCAGAACACTCTACAAAGAGTAAGTTTATAATACATCACAATTTTACAATTCTTAATCATTTGCGTGTTTTTACTTGAATATCCGACCAGTTCCTTCACAGCGAGAGCCGACCTTGAGCTCAAAAGTTTCTTGTGCTCTAGCTAGCCTAGAAAAAGAGGCTTATGAAGCCCACCCCAGACGGTTGCCGTGGCTTGATCAGCAACTAGGGGCTATTGGCAATCTCCCTAAGAGTGAGCTAAGTAATAATATTAATTGAGAGAGAAATGGCAGCTTGTTAAATTTAGAAGAACCACTTCACGCGATTTCATTTTTTTTTTCGAACGAAAATTTGTTCGCTCGATTTGTAACTAAAGAAATTTTTTTTTGAAATAATTAATTTTCAAGTGTTGCCAGAAAAATTTATGACTTTTCAATCGACATTTCATCGTTTCCCCCATATTGTTTTGTATGTATTTAAACAAGCTTTTGGGTAGTCTTGGAGTTGTAAAATTTAAATTTTATACAGTTTGCTATTTCGAATGATGAATTAGTAGTAGGGGTTGGGGTGCAGTCAAACTTGAAATTTAGAAACCTCCCTGTAGCCCACTTTTCCCACAACATAGAGTAAACAAAAAAAATACTTTAAAAAAATGCTACTCACGTGTTGGACTTAACCGGTAGGAACATCTTTTTGTTGCACGCCACAAGCTTAGACAGGTGTTTGATGAGGAATATTTTCACCTTCAAAGTGCATGTTCCTTTCCGGGGAACGAGTTGCTGCCTGGAAGAAGAGCTTGCGGTTTCGATTTCGGTGGCAGTTGTGCTGGAACGACGACTTTCTTCACCTTCGAAATCAGCGCTCCGAACGATGGTCGTTGTCGTCGTAGTTGTGGTGGTGCAAGTTGTTTCGATCGATTTGAGCCGTGCAATTGCAAGTTTTGGGCGTGTGACGATTGATGTTGCGTTTGCTGTTGCTGTTGCTGCCGCTGCTGTTGGTGCTGTCAATTGCTGTTGCTTTTGGTAATGTGCTGCTGCTTCTGATGGTGCTCTAATGATCTTTTTGGATTTACATTCCTGCGGCGTGTTTCCGCTTGGTGTTGCCTCTCCGGTGTTATCCACTTTCACTGTCACTTATCGATTTAATTTATTTGGAAATAATGCCAATTAACGCGTTCGTTTTCTAATAATGAGACCTGCTCGACTATCAAATTGGCTCGTTTCACTATGTGTATATTCGAATGGGTCAGCGCACTACACTATGAATAACAAAAAATCGCGAGGAGGCACCATGAGGTATTACTTGGTTATGGCAAAAATAATCTTCCGGAGAACTTCACAATCACATCTGTAATAAAAGAAGAAATTTGAAATAGATTAATTGTGGTGGAGTTATTTGATAATTATAATTATATTTTCAAAATCAGATTTTTTATAAATTCAACAGAAACGTTAGCGGCGCTACATGAAATCACTGTATACTGTGTAGCAGAAAGCGATCTTTAATTCAAAGCGGTAGTCGCTAATCGATAATTGTATGTTTGAATAAGACAGAAAAATTGAAAACATTTTTTAACATCATTTTGATTAGTTCAATTTTATCTTTTTGGAAAAAAATCACGGATCACTTTTATTTATCATTTTCAATGATTTGAAGGGTGATTCGAGTGGTTTACTCTAAAAGTAAAATGAAAAAAACTGGCAATGAAAAGTGCTTATGTATGTACACTACATATTCGTTCACCAATACAGGGTCCGGCAATTGAAGTGCTTCATTGGAACTAACAGATAATATGTTCAAAACAAGAACATTTCCTTTCAAGTTTAATAAGATTTACTTTAAAACTAATGATATTTTCAATATCCATTGGTGCAATTCGATTGTTTTGTCCTTGAGCTCAACCACACGCTGCAGTAGCTCTAGGTGTTGTTCTAAAAAGCCCGCAGAAGTGGTTTTTGTGATATTTTATCTCAGGATTCAGCTAGATGATGCTTGAGAACTTCTAAATTATCCCTAAAAAAGCTTTTTGCACTCAAAAATAGGATTTTCTTCCTGAAATGGAAATGGGCACGTGTCCACAGTTCGAGGACATGCCGTGGAACTATTCCCGATACATAAATTGGTTGATCTTCACCTCTCAGGTTGTTCGGTTGATTTTCATCAGGTAGTACGACTATTACGGATGGATAGCTCACAAAATATGTCTTACTGCCGTTTCACAGCCTGGAACTATGCAATCAAAGCACCTTAAGGTTCGAGGCCTACTTTTCCTAAAACAAAGGAATACAAAATTGACAAATATGCAAAATAATAAATATATACAGCTGAACCAATCTTTAACAAAGTGACCAGGAGTCATTGAATTCGGTTTTGTATGCTTCGTAATAATCACTCTCAATGTTATGTAGCAGTTCAATTGTGTGACCCTGTGTTTTGCATTCCAAACAAATGTACACACGCATCCCATAACATAAGATAACATAACATAACATAACATAACATAACATAACATAACATAACATAACATAACATAACATAACATAACATAACATAACATAACATAACATAACATAACATAACATAACATAACATAACATAACATAACATAACATAACATAACATAACATAACATAACATAACATAACATAACATAACATAACATAACATAACATAACATAACATAACATAACATAACATAACATAACATAACATAACATAACATAACATAACATAACATAACATAACATAACATAACATAACATAACATAACATAACATAACATAACATAACATAACATAACATAACATAACATAACATAACATAACATAACATAACATAACATAACATAACATAACATAACATAACATAACATAACATAACATAACATAACATAACATAACATAACATAACATAACATAACATAACATAACATAACATAACATAACATAACATAACATAACATAACATAACATAACATAACATAACATAACATAACAGAACATAACATAACATAACATAACATAACATAACATAACATAACATAACATAACATAACATAACATAACATAACATAACATAACATAACATAACATAACATAACATAACATAACATAACATAACATAACATAACATAACATAACATAACATAACATAACATAACATAACATAACATAACATAACATAACATAACATAACATAACATAACATAACATAACATAACATAACATAACATAACATAACATAACATAACATAACATAACATAACATAACATAACATAACATAACATAACATAACATAACATAACATAACATAACATAACATAACATAACATAACATAACATAACATAACATAACATAACATAACATAACATAACATAACATAACATAACATAACATAACATAACATAACATAACATAACATAACATAACATAACGTAACGTAACGGGTGTTTTCTGTTCAAATACCATCGGAAGAAAACGATTTTTTAATTCCTTAATCCTGCAGGAATTGAGTAACTCTAAGTTGCTTTGGAAGTTTCACATCATTTGTTCTAGCTTAACTGCTAAATCAACTTTTACAGCTCTTACTTGCAAATGCATCTCGATTGATCGACGTCAATCTCAAGGGTAGGTATGTTATCCCAAAACCAAACTCCCGGTGTCCCGTTTAATGATCTTCGCGGCTACTTTCTTTTAGCATCGCATTAGCTCAATTCGTTAACAACGTTACTGCGAATCGCATTACCTAACAAATAAGTAAGAGATCGTAAAAATTGTGGCTTGAAGTCGGTTTAAATCGGATATGATAAAAAGCCCGCAATTTTTGTAGATCCTGAAGATGATTTCGCTCAATTTGTTCTCCCATGCGGGTTTCAAGTGAGCAACCAGCTTTGATTTTCTCTCTGAGATCAGCAGTGCAATTCGTTTGCTTAAGATAAGGTGGTATATTTGAAAGAATTTGAGCGTAACATTTCATGAGGGCGAAACTGCCAAATGTAAACAAATCGAGTTGACGGTCATTCTGGATGTACGTGGTTGCACTTCACTTTATAAACGCGATATCATCTCAAACCCACTGAAAACTTTCTTATTATTGATACAATTAAATTGGGCAAAATTTCCTGTTGATGCATTTCCGATGGAAAGTGAAGTTACACCTATTCAAAATGATCTTAATTTTTCTATTCGTGTTGGGCCAATAGGCGTAAATGAGTTGACCGTGTGTGACACAACGGCCTAATTAGATTTTTCGTGTAGAACCAAAGGGAGAAATTGAAAAACCAAGCCATAAACAGATGAAGAATTGGGCAAAACTTGCAAAAGTTGCTGGGTGAAGCACGAAAATATCTGATATTTAGTAAAAAAAGTTGAAGTTCTTGATAACTAACGAACAATAAGTGAATATAAGGAGTATATCCGAAAGAAATGCAATACTTTCTTTTTTGAACAACTTTTGAATGTATGGATGTAAATTAGTTAAGTTTTCAGTGAAGCTACTTAGTAATGCAATATTCACATATGCAAATTTTTGTGATGTTCTACCAAGTAATTTTTTAGATAGCGTCCAATGAAGAATATTTTCGACTTTAATTCTTGGGCAACACGTGCGCCATCTCAAATGCATACTATGTAACACCTTTTTTCAAGTCAAGGATATTTTTGTTCACGTTTGCTGTTTCTTGAAGCTTGACTTTTAAAATAACTTAAAATTTTTAGTCCTCCTTCGGCACAAAAACAACATATTTGACTTTTTATCACTCCACCACCGTTTTTGTGTAATAGCACGATTTCAGATTCTGCTTAAGGGGGGGGGGGGGTAGGGTCTAACACTTTCAAAAAATCGATTTTTTTATTTTTTTATTTTCTTATTGTAAAACATTTCAAGAATGTTGTGTCAAATTTTCAAGTCAATTGGAGCAAAACTGTAGAAATTATAGGCCTTTATCTCCTCCTATCTAATACTGCAAGAAAGCAAGAGCAGAAACTTCAAACGCGTTTTTCTCGAAAGCACTTTTTTAAAGTCCGTGGACATCGTCATTTGAAAACTACTTATCCGATTCTTTTCAAATTTGGAACATATTTTCTACATATAAAATACCAGACCCCAACGTTTTTCTTTTTTGTTTTTTTTTTTACTTTGGGGAGATTTTACAGGTGAAAATGGCGGATTTTTTCGTGAAAAATCGTAGTTTTCACTTCAAACAGCCACAAAAATTTCATAAAATTTTTTTTAAGTTAAATAAAAACGTTGGGGTCCAGAAAAACATCTATTAAAAATATTTTGCTCTGATTTTTTTACCTCAGATGATTCTGTGCTGAGATACAGTGTCCACCGCAAATCCTGTTTTCTAAACGGCATCCTCGAAAGTGCTCCGTCACCGGCTCATTTTTCAATATTTTTCTACGAAAAAAATCCTAAATGTTCTTTTAACAATGCTTTGTATAATGCAAAAAATTTGAATACATTTGTTTGAACGATAGCTCTAGAAAAAAATCGTGAAAATGGTGTTTTTTTTATACCCGTTAGACCCTACCCCCCCCTTAAACAAAGGATAAACTTTGATGGACCTATTGAAGAGCTTTGTAAAGGACACAGTTCCTTTGTATTTTAGCCATTCATCGTATCAATCGTTATGAAGTAATGTGTTATGAGTAATTTGCAGTTTCCACAGATAGTTGGCCTCCTCAAGTACTAGGCATTCAATTTTTCACAGGCGAGACTTTTCAACGAAAAGTTTCTGGTTGAAATCATGCCAGGTGACCGATAAAGAGTTCGTTTTGCTGTCCATTACAAAAAATTTGAGAATATTCCCCTACAAGCAGTCCAAATATTTTTCGCACAATTTGACCACTGTGTTTTGTTTATTGTACAGGTAGGAAGCTTTTCTACCTAGTAGAATTGAAGTCAGGCTTAAGTCAGCTAGACGAATAGTCAGAAAAATTTGACTTTTTTATCACTTTCTCTATTCATATTTTCGGATTGAGCCTGAATAAACTTTCCACATTCCTCTCACTTCATGGAATCGATAATTTTCACTTTTATTCAAATTTTAGCTCACTATCGGGCCCTCTAAGACTTCTTAAACGATTTACTATGTAAACTTTGGTTGATTTCCAGCTGTTATTGGATCACCTACTAAGACTTTTCTGGATTTTTCTCTATCCTGCCCAAACAATTTTGTCAATAAACCTTAGTATTGGATGCTTTCTTAAAAACCACTTGAAAAATTGTCTTCAAATTTTGTGCACGTACACATTACATTACTAGGTAGTAATTTCATCAATTTCCATCCATGCATTCAAATGTTGTATCACGAAACAACGTGTTGTATTTTTTTCGAAAACACTTCTTAATGGACATATCTTGAGTGGTCGATTTATTGAATAGGATTTGATTAGATGTTAAGAAATGCGAATTTCTTGTTTCGAGTAAACTGCTAGTTTTACGCTTATAAAATGTCACACTAAAATTGTCCAATGGCAAAACTAAACATTTTCGCTGGCAAGGGATTGCATACGTTGAAAGCAAAAAATTTCACTCCCTTGCATTCTTCCAGTATGTACGAATAAGGTGTCGAATATCGTCCAATTTATATAGTTCTTATCGCTTTAGCCAGAACTTTAAAATATGTTTGTATATTGCCTCCAGTTTGGTAGGTTAATGGTGCTTTTATGAGTTGTTGAAAATTATACTCACAAAAATGTTTGCTAGGAACAAGCTATGTGTGATACCGGTGAATCCAATCATTAATCGTCAAAAACGCAGAGCTTTTTTCTTTACGATTAGGAAAATTAAAATTGTAGAACATTCGATGTATGTTCAAAAAAGTTAGATGAAAAAAGTGGATTATGAAGTTTATGATAGAACAAATGAAAATGGCCGGAAAGAATCGTCATTAATTGTTAAAAAAAAGCTAAAGAAATCGTATAATTTTCCAACTTGGAAACAGTGCTCGGCTAGGGTACCTCAAACTTCCTACCGGTTTTCATCGGACTGTTGCCCAAAAAAATGGTGCTGTTTCGTGTTAATGATTGTGTAGCCACATCTTGATAGAATCCATCAGAAACGATAATATTAGCATAACGCTTTCTTGGAAGCAATTCTCCAGGTCGACGCCTTCAGAACAAGTTTTTTTTTATTTCCAGCCCATGTCTGGTGTCCGGTGAAATAAAACAAATCGGATTTAATGGAGTAATAATTGCTTCAGGGATTATGTAAATGGTATGTTTCAAGTGTTGCACAATTTTTTGTAAAAGCCTTTCTATGCTATTTTCACACTGTTTTTAGCATCGAATAAATACATGTCACCGTGTTGAAATTTCGTCAAATAGACAGATCAACACTTCAGTGAAACCAAATCCACGCACTGTCATCCTTCTGAAGAAACGTAAGCTGAGGCAGCACCGAAACCGGATGCTCTGTGATAACACAGGCGAAACGTGAACGCACCCAAAATTTCATCAGGATTCACTTCTCCACGAGGGAGGGGAGTTTTGAACACACTTGAGACGCACGGTTCGAGTGTAGCGAGGAATGGGCCGGAAAATTGCTACATTGACCTAGATATTTTTACTACCCTGGCCTATATACACAGCTGAAACCTTTTTACCATCAGGGGGAGGGTTCGGGATTTGGTGCGTGCTATCATGGCAAACGGAGCAGTTTGGTTTTTGGTTGGGTTCCTTGCGAGGGATTGACTGACGTAATATACCTACCTACCCTATTTTGGCTAAATTTGGAAGTGGATGACTGTTGTATGTGGTCTTTGGCGAGACGACAAGAGTAAACTTAAACAAAACCTTCACGGATGGCTTGTTTGTGGGGAAGCGTTGAGTGAGACGTTTTTATGGACAAACATAAAATTAGGACACCTATGTTTGTTGAAAGCTAAAAGCGGCTAAAACTATATCGATATATGCAAGCTCAACGATAACAGAAAGTAACAGGACTCTTATTTCAAATTTCCATATTTCAGAAACTCAAAGTTTTCTTTGAACTCTCATGGGACCCAGATTTTTTTACCTTTAAAGTTCAAGGACTGTTAATTTGATAGTCCTGAATAAAATCGATGTTTGTCTCTTCTTTTTTTTTACAATTCTTTATTTGAAACGGCTCATACCTTTAGGCTTTAAGGAGCCAAAATCGATTTTGTTGTTTACAATTGTTTTCTAAGCTTAACACTTTGTGAGAGGAGAAAGGAAGATAGAAAGGGAAGTATGAAAATAAAAAAGAAATTTTAGACGAAGATCGATAGCTTTTAGAAAAAGGTAGATTTCGAACATGTAGTAAAAATCTAGCACAGCTAGTACATCTCTAACTGGAACATTAGGTGGTTTTCCTCGGGCCCTATGGGAGTCTATTAAATTCGTTCTGGCGACAAGATGGACCTCACACGACCAAACAATATGCTCGATGTCATGGTAACCTTGGCCGCAACTACACAAATTGCTGCCAGCAATGTCAAAACGATAGAGTACCGCGTCTAAGGAACAATGATTGAACATGAGACGGGAAAATATACGAATAAAATCCCGACTCAGGTCCAACCTATTAAACCAGGGTTTAAGGCTTACCTTTGGGATAATCGAGTGAAGCCACCGACCCAGTTGACAAGAGAGTTTCCTCGTACCAAGAAGTAGAATTCGTTGAAGACGATTTCACGTGGATACGTGTCGCCTTCCGTCGCCCCCACCTTTGCCAGAGAGTCTGCCTTCTCATTGCCCACTATCGAGCAATGCGAGGGAACCCAAACAAAGGTGATGGAAAAGCGACGTCTTGTTAAAGCACTCAAAATATCCCGTATTTTCTCTAGAAAGAACGGCGAGTGCTTTCCCGGTCGTATTGCGTCAACTGAGCTTAGGCTATCCGTTACAATGTAGTAGTGCCCAACAGACCGTGAGGCGATACTGTCCAAGGCCCAGTGAATAGCAGCTAACTCTGCTATATATACAGAGCATGGTGACTGGAGGTTATAAGAGGCGCTAGTTGTTTCATTGAAAACTCCAAATCCCGTTGATTCCTCAATTAGAGACCCATCGGTAAAGTACATTTTGTCATTGTCTCTTCTTATTTAACCAATTTTACAAAATTACAAAATTTCCAAAAATTTTTCATTATAGAAATCTTGTAACTCAAATATGATTTTCAGTTGTTCGGCAGCTATTTTCAGGTTTCAGACGACTCCTGAGGTGTCGCTCATAAGTGCAAGAGCAAAGTTTGTGGAACCCACACTCTTGTGAGCGCTAAACTGCACACACTCTGCTCATACCTACCTACCTAAGGGTCCGGTGCCGATTGATCGCCGCATAGGGCTGGGATAAAAGATCTCCACTGCTGGCGATCCGGAGCCAGCGTCTTCACTTGCTTCCAGCCAAGGTTCTCGTCAACTGTGCGGATTTTAGCGGCTAGACTACGCCGCCACGAGCTTCTGAGCCTGCCTCTTCTTCGATGCCCATTTGGATCCAGTTAAGCGCCTCTCAGCAAATCTCGTTTTCATCTCTTCGCAGCGTGTGCCCAATCCATCTCCACTTACGTTCCCAAACCTCGATTTCTAACGCCTTTTGATGACACCGGCGATGTAGTTCCACGTTTGAGATCCAGTTGCCAGGCCAATAAGCGCGGATGATGTTCCGCAGGCAGCGATTCACAAAAATTTGCAATTTTTGCTTCGTCACCGCATATGTGCGTCAAGTGTTGCATCCGTACAACGATACGGATTTGACGTTTAGTTGAAGATTCGGATTTTAATTCGTAGAGAGATCTGGCGTGAGTGCCAGATGTTTCGGAGACTCGCAAACGCAAATCGGGCTTTTCTGATCCGGGTTTCGATATCTTTCTTGGTACCACTATGAGGCGTAGTCTGGCTACCAAGGTACTGGAAGCACTCCACTGAAAGGATTTCCTGTGTTGATCTCCATCGATTTTGTCTATCCGACATTGACTTTGAGACCTACTGCCTTGGAAATTTCGGTGAGATCGTTGAGTTTGCTCTGCATATCCGGTTGTGTTTGGGCGAGCAAAACAATTTTTCAGCCAGGTCAAGGTCGTTCAGTTGCTCCATTGTTGAAGGATTCCAATGCAATCCTCGGTTCGGTGCACAGTCGATCGATCCAGTCAGAATCTCATCCATTACGATGAGAAAAAGTAGCGGTGATAAGATGCATGCCTGTCTCACTCCAGCAGTTACCGAGATTGGAGCGGACAAGACACCGTCGTGCAAGACCTTGCACGGAAATGTTTCGTACTGTGCTTCGATGAGATGGACTAGTTTCTCTGGGACTCCTCGTCGCCTTAGAGTCACCCAGAAATGTTTTCGTGGTTCAGTCGGTCGAATGGTTTTTCGAAATTAACAAATACCATCGGAAGAGAGTCCTGGAATTCGTTGATTTGTTTCAGTATTATTCTTAGTGTTGTGATGTGTAGCGTCGATTTTGTCCTGGGTCCTGTTCAGGATCACTTTGCAGAGTACTTTGAGAGTTGTACAGATCAAAGTTATGTCACGCCAGTTACCGCAATCGGTCATGTCTCCTTTCTTCGGGACCTTTACAAGGACATCTTTCATCCAGTCGGCCAGGAATGTTGCAGTATTACAAATGTCAGCGAAAAGACGGTGCATTTGTGCTGACAAGGCAGGGTCGGCTTTGAGCATCTCAGCAGGAATCATCCGACATCCATTCACTTCTTCTTCCACAGACTTTACAGTACCATGGCTCGCCGTTGTAAAGGCATTCTTGATTCCACACCACTGTTCTTCGACTGTTCCGTCTGTCGGCAGTTCCGAGGCTCAAGATTCAAGCTGTTCAACGTATGCCCTTTTCTCCTCTGGATTCTCCAACCGGCGGACGTCGTATCGACGTTTCAGAGCTCGAAAATTTGTAAACGGTTTTTTTTTCAATTCTCATGATATTAAGTCATGTTTATCAATCGATCATGATTTTTAATTTATCTTTAGAAAGTTGGAAAAATGATTTGAAGTAGCCCCTCAAAAGCAAAATTTTAATGCGTGATGTTAACTTTTTTTCTTATGATCTTTGTGCTTTCAGTATTTACAACAAAATTAGTTATTCATTAAGTTTATTTCTATTTTATCAATTTTCTTATTAATAATTCCCCAATCTGTTATTTGTCAGTATAATTGAACATGTTTTAAAACTAATTATTTTGAACTTCAGAACTTGTTTAGTCTTTTATTTTAATACCTGGGTTAATTTTAGTATAGAAAAGGGGTTGATCTTTAACATTCAAAACAAGCAGTTTTGAAATAAAATTGAATATTTTCTCCATTTTATCAAATAAAATTCAATTATTAATTATTGAATAAATTCTCCAAAGTTCCAAATCGTGATCCATTTTATTTTTAAAATTCCCGATAATATAGCGGAGTTCTTTAATCAATCCTTCAATTGAAGATGAATAGTAAATAACAATAATCATCATTTTTCTAACAATTAAATTTTAATATTTTTGAACCTGATCCGACAATTGATTGAGAGCTAAGGGAGATAAGAGCATGACGAGCCCCCAGGGCATAATAAGCACTACTCTATTCTACAAAAATACGTATTTTCTTAAACAAATTTTCATGAGGATTTGTTTCGTACTTCCTATAGCGTTAATTTTTCACAAAAACAGGAATCTCCTTATCATCTTTACAGAGATAGTTAAAAAAATCAGCTAGGTTCTCAAGTAACGAAAATATTATAATTTTTGAGCATCACGAAATAAGCTCTTATGATCTTAAAATAACCTTGTTCTATAATATACGCACTGCAACATGATGTACACATTCTTTCTCAATTTTTACCATCATAAAATTTTTGATTTTTTACTTTTATCAATTTTAAAACACGTTTTTACTTAAATTTGTTGACTCGAGGCATATAGAGCACCATTGATCGAGGCACGATGAGCATTTTCTGCCGAAGAATCTAGCAGTGAATTAGAATTTATTTATAGAGCCACAACTTGACTAGTTTACATCCGACGATTTAGCCTATTGGTAAGGTGTTGGAGAGGAAATTAAAAGACTAGAAATCGATTTCTGTTCAAGGTGATTTTTTTTTCATTTACAATTCATGATAGATTTTTTTATTGTTACTCTATATGGCCAGTAGCATCATTCGTCAAACAAAACACCAGAAACATAATATATGAGCGTGTGTGAATTCTTTGTATTTTACAAACAGACCTAGATTATTTTGTTACTGCTTTATTTGATGAATCTACGACTCACCTAACTTCATTAAGTCAAATTCGCTGCTAGATTCCCCGGCAGAAACCGCTCATCCTATGATTAATGGTGCTTATACAGCCCCAGAGGGGGTTCTCATTATGCCCCTACAGTGGCTGGTTTTCAGCTTTTGGCAAAATTTTTTAAAATGCATTTTTTAACGTTTTCATCTAGTTTTTCAAGTTTCAGTCCGTTAGGAAATAGGCTTTTCAAGTGTCTGAACACGAAACCTCCATGTAACCTCTATATTATAGCTATTTTCTATGGTTAAATAAGCGTTTTCCTTAAGGTGGTCATCAGGCCCGTGCGAAGGACCCGTCCATGGGGGAAGGTTTCGAAATTCAGATTCAACCAAAAATAATGACAATACCAAAAATACACAAGAAATAAGAAAATTGATTTCTGAACCATTTTCTTACTTA
This sequence comes from Uranotaenia lowii, assembly GCF_029784155.1. Taxonomy (NCBI): domain Eukaryota; kingdom Metazoa; phylum Arthropoda; class Insecta; order Diptera; family Culicidae; genus Uranotaenia; species Uranotaenia lowii. Next base: position 154,783,864 of record NC_073692.1, on the reverse strand, counting down.
TAATTATCACACAAACCCAAAAAATAGTAAATTTTACTGATAAAATTAATCAAAATTTTCAAAACGAATCAGAATGAATATTTCAAATCAATGCTATTTCCGGTAAGTGATTGATAAATCATTGAAAATGATGTACCTTATTCTGAAGCTCGGAATCTAGACTAGACATTTGCTTGGAAATAAATTCTAAGCAGTCTAGATGTCAAATTTAAATCAATATTTCCAAAACACCAGAAATAGAATGCCAATTAAAATTTCAAATAAAGCACAGGTATAGAAAACATAAGATACAACACCAGATGTTTTTGGAAAACCCAGAATTCTAAAATAAATGTCAGATCACGTTAAAAATTAATCATAATTAAAAATTGTAAGGAAAATTATAATTATTGTTATTTATTATTCGTCTCATTTAACATTTTATTTCCTCATTTTCAATGGAAGGATTGATTTAAAAAATCCACTGTAGTATCTTGAATTTGGAAAAAAAATCACGATTAGAAATTTTAATTTTTGATTAGGAAAAAAACATTTTCAACTTAGAAAAAATTATTCAATTGCTGAAAATTTAATTGTATTTGATGAAAAGAAGAAAATATTAAATTTTATCCAAGTCTGCCAGTGATCAAAGCCAAAGAGAAATCCAGTTTCCAGGTAATAAAATAAAAGGCTAAAAAACTTAATAATAATTTTATATATTTATAATACAACATGTTCAAAATTACTGAAAAATTACAGATTGGGAAATGACCAACAAGAAACTGATAAAATAAAAATAAAAATAATTAATTCCAAGTTTTGTTGTAAATATTAACAGCACAAGAAAAATACAAATTTGATTAACATTGCGCATTAAAATTTACCTTCAAAGCTGCTTCTTCGAATAAAATCAATTGTAGAAAAGATACATTTGAAATAATGATAGAAACACATAATTTGATAGAATGAAAATAAAATGATTATTTATAAATTTCAATTGAAAGTTTTAAAGTTTAAAATTTTAAGATCAGCATATTTTGTTGCTATCAATTTGATTATTGGGTCCAGAAATGGGCGGAAGGTGGAAACTCTGTTTTTCTAATTAAAATTTTAATTTCAAAGGCAGAGGATTATGTTTTCAGAACACAAAAATTCAGATTAAAAAAAAAACAAACTTATGAAAAATATTTTATAAAATTCAAATTGTTTCTCTGTAAAATGCGGCAAATGTGTTTGAAAAATAAAACAAAATATTAAGAATAAAAAAAACTAATTTAATTGATAACTTTAAAGCACATCGTTTTGGTACTTATTATTGAATGATTGATTTGGTAGATTTTGGCATCCTAAACTCGAATCTTTTGTCAAATTTTATCTATAACCTTGCGTTTTGGTGATATGGAGTTTATAAGCTTTAAAATGTATCAGTTTTAAGAGAAATTAATCATTGATAACTGATAAAGTAACAAATCGACGGAAACAGAAAAAAATCTGATTCCGAATTTGGTTGTTGTACCCATTCAATTCAATTAAGGAATAATATGCCAAAAATGATGAAGCATGATCTAAAAAAGTTACATTCTACAGTTTATAAAAATTTGGAAAGATATCATTACAAGTATTTTTGACATAATTATTCAGTTAGTAAAAAGCATGCTTCCGAAAATCAATCATTTTCACTGAGCCATGCTTGACTACATTCAAAGCCAAAAAATCAAAGCAGTCAAATTTTCCTTCTTCAACCAAATCATACAAACAATCATGCATGACAACGACGCTTCTGTATTTGAAACACTTTTGCGATACATGATGAGGTAAAAAAGGACGCAGACTATCAGCAAAGAACGTCTCGATGCTGATTTCCTTCCCCTAACGACTTTCAACCTTTAGGATCATAACTGATATGTATCAGTTCTGAGCGATCTATGTAGGCTATCAGATGATTTTTTATTTTTCGTTTTGCCTAGAAGGACAAAATCATGACTAGGTAACCGCAATGAACTGTCCAGCATGTGCTACAGCTTTTTTGAACATGTGGTCCTGGTATTTATTCAGATTTTTCCTTTTGAAACATTAATGATCGTCTATCAATAACGAGCATTATCAACAATGATGCGAGGATAGACGTTCGGGAATGATTGAGGGAGCGACGTTCAAAATGTATCACCAAGTATGTCGATCACCGTCGATTAACCACGTGACGAATAGCAACGGTAGCCTCCGGTGGGGCATGGTATATCATCTTGTATCAAGTTAGTGTTGATTTTCGACATATATTCAATGGGTACTTTTACCACGTGCGTATCACAGCACTCGGAGGTAGCATCATTCTAGCTAGAAACCATTCCTGATTGCTTTTCTTGAGCGATTTTCCGACCACTGGAAAAAGTTTAAAAAAATAATTCATTTATAAAAAAAAGTTTAAACTAACAAAACGATTAGATTGTTGCTTTAAAAATATCTAAAATTCAATTTGGTTTAATACTTCATTAAAAATGAGGAAAAGTACACCAACTGAAAACCTCTATAATTTTTCCACAGACCTCATAATTACTTGAAGTCTTGAGGAAAGTTTAAAATTGATGTTGTGTATTTGTTTTAAAGTTTTGTCAAAAAAATCAGAAATTTCTTAAATGATTTTAGGACACCCAAATCAGGCAACATTAGCTTTTAAATTCTTTGCACCTCGAAGGATGTTAATTTATTGGCCTTGTAGAATTTATCAAAACGTTTTTGAATGTGAGCATTTAGAAGAATAAGAAACACAAAATATAATTGAGGCAGAAATTGGTTTCTTGTAGTATATTTTATATCAGCACAGTTTTTAGTTAATGAGTATTTTTAGTAATAAAGAAGATAAGGTATAAGATTTTAATTTGCTAATTTTGATGACCATCATTAGTCATGATACATGGCTTCCAACTTGTTGATGTATAAAATTAGTCTTCGATGGTTCAGTTTTGAAGTTAAAATGGTTGGTTTCATATTCTGAATTTGTTTGGTTACACTTCTGAATAAAAACCCATTTTTAAGACGAGGTATGTATGCCAAGTTTGTTTGCAAAAGGTAGATTTAAATGAAAATCGGAACCTACAATTAAAAATTAATTTCAAATCATGAACCATATGTGCCATATGTATGTAATGTCGTATGATAAAATGTCTCAAGCCTATGGTGCTTTAAGACAAATTGCCGCCGGAGACGAGAAAAAATTTTGACATTCTTTTTAACACTTATTTAACACCTTTAAAGATCAAACAATTTCTCTTTACTACTTCGAAAATTTAACTTGGAAAAAATCTTCATGGGGGGAGTTAAACCCCTAAAACCCCCCCGTTCGCACGGCCTTGGTGGCCATTATGCCCTTATCTCCCCTAAAATGTTTATTTTAAATCTAGGTGTTATATTTAATGTATTCTATTTCTGTGCATTAATTCTTATGTCCGAAGCTTTATTCGAAATTTTGATTTGTATTCGTTTTCTGATGTTTCGGTAATTTTGATTTGAAAACTAGACAGCTTAGAATTTATTTTTCAAGCAAATTTCTTGTATATCGAATTAGAAAATAATATATTGCGACACCTTATCACAGAGATGGAAAGTTTTAATAGTGTATAGTTTGAACAATTAAGGATTTTTTTTATCATTCGCGTAGTCCTTTTTTTCATTCTCCAAATTGTTCAACGTTCCCAAATATATCCTATGTAGGTTCTCCAAAATTATATACATTTTGAAGAAATCATCTATCAATATCAAAATAATCATGCACTTATAAAATTAATGATTCACAGTGTGTAAAGATTGAAACGGTTGAAAACAAACCCTTGACCAATGCTCGATAAGATCTGTCCTCGATAATGGATAATAAGGTGATACAGGAAAAGAAAGACGCTTTGTGACCCGTTTAATTTGTACGTGTTGTAATACACTGAGTCGATTTTGGGTAATTTTAAATTTCTTAGTCGCTAGGGCTTTAAGTTTAATTGATTTTTTTTTCAATTAAAATAACTAACCGTCATTATCCAGCTTGTAACTCATTTGTTTTGAAAGATTCGACACTACGGTACTCGGTCCCTCAAAAAGTTTCACACTGAAAATTTACTTTAATGACTTCATAAATTGAAAGGTTTAGTTGCATGGTAGAAAAAAAACATTCAATTTTTCATGAAACGGTACATTAAAGTTTAGCAAAGATCAGTTTTGAATCAAAACTAAACGTTTTGAACCGTAGGGCTGAAGATTTTTTTGAAACTTATCCAAAATTGACTCAGTTAAGTGTTTTATGGCAAAAAGTGTTCAATTCAAATTTATCAATACCCTACTGAATTCGACACCTTCAGGTAATCTAATCGTATGATATTTATTACAAACACGCAGCGACGTTTTGTCAGAGGAAAAAAAGAATCGGGATAAGAAAAATCTTGGGTTTGGAATTGGTATAAAATCGGAACCAAGAATCTAAGTCACCACAAGTTAACTTTTACCCTCCAAGTGTTTAACATAGAAGAAATGAAACTCTTCCTTATTTTGTTGGCAGCTTCGGCTGCTGTACAGGTAAGTTGTCTACAATATAGGGGATTAAGGGTAAGACGAGCACCTTAAGTTTACGTGTGGTTTTCAAATGTAAATTAAGTAAAATTTTTAGACTTACCGTAAAGCGGGGTAACATTGATCACCGGGGTAGCTTTGATCAACATGAAATTTTTTTCAGATAATAATTTAAACTAAGTCGGAAGTTAAATAAATCTAAAATTTTTTCTGCTTTTAAAAACTTATAAGTTGAGTTCCAAATTGGAAAAAACTTGGTTTGTTTTTTGAAAATATCAAATGTAAGTAAAAATGTCATTTCAAAATCTTAAAATATCTATTTTTTCGAAGGTTCGGAAACAAACACCTTTTCTGAAGAAATCATAAAGTTTAGAAGCAAACAGGTTGAATTATGTGAGAGTTCAACTTTTTTCCTTAGTAAATTTATAGATTTGGTGTAATTTTTGGTTGTAGTTTGAGGTCAATTTTTGATATTTAAATAAATGGAACATTTTCCAAGTGCAAGCCAGTCTAGTAGAAAAGGCTAGAAACCCTTACAAATGGTAAATTTGAAGGACAAAAAATTAAAAGACAATAGTGCGAGGGCCTAGGGAATTGAATGAAGGCAAAATTTCATTTGTTTTTGGAGTTAAAATTTTATTAGTAATGTTGAGAAATTTAGCCCCTTAATTTATGCAACATCATTGTCCATCTTTAGATTTTTAATTGTTGTTCGACCTTAACACATTCAGAACCAGAAATTCAGCATTCTATATCTCAGAATTCACTGTTTTCGATTATGAGCAGAGCCTATCTAGTTCTCCACGAGTTTTGCTCTGAGTGTTGTCATTGTGTGGGTTTATCTATTCCGAAGCCGATAGTACCATAGTACTTTAAAACACATAGAGTAGTTTATTCCCAGGATATACTTTGGTATACTACTCCGTTGCTTGCATATGTATTAGTAAGCCAACCGAAAAATGGTTATAGAAATTCCACAGAAATGTACAGAAAATTTTGAAAATATTAGTTTTCTAGAGAAAATGCTAATTTTAAAACACTGCAAAAAATATAAAAATGTTCACCAAAGTATTTACAATGTATTAAGCGCTTTTGCAGATGGATACAATACTTGTTACGTACATTTTTTTATAGAGTTAGAAAAATTGCTTTTCGTTAAATTTCTTGCTACCGACAAAATTCTACTTTTTAAGGTTTTAAAATAAATTAGCATTAATTACAAATTGTAACAAGTCATTTTTTTAGCATATTTTTACAACTACATTTAAACAAATGCTTTCCGAAATTCGATTGTTTTGCTGAAATACTGCTTATTTTCCAAAGAAAAACTGTCTCATAGTCAGAATATTGAAAGTTTTTTAACATAAATTTTACTAGTTGCCACACAAGTTATTTCAAAGAATGCGACTAATTACTAATAAGAACAAATAGACTCCTCAATTTTCCATAAATTGTAGTTTTGTTTTGCTTTGTCCGATACAAAGCGTTCGAAATTTCATAACTATTTTTTACCCTGCGTTTACACGGCTCTGTCGATTGAGGTTAAGCGCAATGTTATACCTTTTCATCTACCAATCTTGGGCTATTCCGCTTTCTTTAAACGTATTGGTAAAAGGCTCCTGGTTATGGAAAAACTGGCACATACGCTCCTTTATTTTAACTCAAAATTAAGAACGACCGAGGTTCAAAACATAGTTCGATTCTATGAACTTAAAGTTAAGTACTTCTTTTTCTCCTTGCGATGGTCCAAAACGGAGTTCGAACTGCGAACTCAAAATTGATCCCTTTTTTTTCTTCGGCCAGGGAGCAAAGCTGAGTTCGACCTTATGAACTAAAAATTGAAATCTCTTTGTTGGACTGAAAACACTTAGTGAGTACAGTTCGAATCGGAAGAGCAACCAACGAACATGACGCAAAATTTTGTCGTTCCGGAACAATTACCGGAAGACTATGAGGAACTTCATAATGGAATGTCCACCGTGTCAGCGTAAAATTCTCTCCGTCATTGTCATCATATGGTGATCGGCTTGGAATGTCCGGAAACATCCGGATGTTATTTACTTCCCGTGGGAAGTAACATCAGGAAGTTTTCTTTAACTGGGAGTGTCAAAACTTTCCGCCGCTCTGTAATTGCAATGCAATGTTCCGGAACAGCAACATGCGGGTACAGAAAATTTAACCATCCTTTAATTCCCTTAAAATAAACAACCCTCGAATAAAAAGAATAAATTTAAGTTCGGCTGTCGAACTTAGTATTGAGTATGCCTATCAGAACTTAGTTTCGCGATTGCCCAGTCAAACTCAAAGTTGAGCGCTGCCACTGAAGTGCTGTTTTGAACCAAAACTACTTAATTTTGAGTTAAAAAAGAGCGTGCATGTGTCAGCAGCAGGGTCGCGATTTTTTTTTTTCAAAAATCAGGGAACTAGTGAAATAAAAATCAGGCTAAATCAGGCTACGTTAAAGTAACGAAAATTGCGCTCAAAATGATGACCTTTTTTTTGGCCATCGCTCCACATTTTCACTCTAATATGTATTGTGAGCCTACTTGGTTGAATACTTCTTCTGAATCAATACAAGCAAAAGATTCCTAGATAGAAAATATTCGTTGTTTGGAGTAGGAGAACATGCCTAATAATGCCCACAGGGATGCAGTTATGGGTGTGTGGTGTGGAGCACATCTCTGAGATTTAAGCTTTTTTTTCCTCAGATTTGAGCTTTCATCTCCAATGCTCTCAAGGCAAAAAAAAAAACTTCAATCTGAGGAAAAAAAGCTTAAAAACGAGAATCACTGACACTTAGCAAAAAACGTTGGTCACACCCCGGATCGAAAAAACGGACCAAAATCGGTTGGATTTCGGTCCGTTCAACCCGTGAATCGGTTAGAAATCTGACAAAAAATCCAATCGAATTTGGACAAATTCAGTGCTCTGGTGACACAACTTTCCTGACGACGATAACTTTTTGCGAGTGAGCTGTCAAAACAACCAAATGGTCAGGAAAATCTAACAGAATTCCAACAGAAACCGGACAGATTTAAACTGACAACTAATATTTTGACAGTAGTCGGTCCGGTTACGAATTCGTTCCGATCCGGGACGGTGCACAGAGAAATCCCATAGCATTGCATCCCCGTGATTATGCCCTACCTAAGCGAATAGCTGATTTGTTATGTATTCCACATACAATTTGTGTAAAAACGAGTGTAATCGTCGAAAAAAAGTGTTTTCTACAAATGCTAATGATTTTTCATTACTCAAATTCCTTTAATTGCTTTCAAAACTTGATTTTTAAAACCCATATTTAACGCCACTGAACAAAACTGTGTTGCAAATACGTGTGGGTGTATATTAAATTCGCGCCTAGCAGCAGAACACACCCGAAAGCAGCCGAAGACCAAAAACACACCAATACTTACGGACACTTTGACTGGAAAGAAAACCAAAACGGACTAATAAAAAAAAATGAAAAGTATTTTTTTGGGCTGAATTAACGCTTGAAATATGGTTTTACATTTTTCATCCACATTCAATGAAAATTGGCCGTTTTGAAAAATTAATGCTGTTTTCAACATACTAAAATTGGCGCTTTATAATGAGCGCATGGGCCGTGATAAAACGTACCCATAAAAAAGCTCATCTTAGTGAGTTCAGTATGATTTTTAGCATAAAATCATAATTAAGATTCTTTTCTATCGATGTGTCAGTAAATATTGTCTTATTCATTTTTCACTGCTTGGTGACACCTTTTTGAAAATGTTTTAAAATTTACCTCGAAATGAAGAAAAACCTAAATTGCGTGAATTTTGAGACAGAGGGGTATTTTAAGGAAAAATTCATACTTGCCAATCACATCATTTAAAACAAATTGACAATATTTTGCAGGCTTAAAATGTTACAGTTTCTTCAAAACACGAGTGGCGCGTATAAGGCACATGGGGCGTTATCTGAACTTTCCCCCTACTACCTTGAAAGGAGGCCAAACGCCAGGAAGCCACCGCTGTGCCTTTTTGGGATTGATCGGTGGCTGAAATTCTATGACAATTACCCTTCGTCCTCTATCCTGCTCAGGTAATACACTGGTTAAGATGGTTAAGATCAGGCTTCCGAAAAGTACAGCTTTGCTATGACAGCCTTTTTCTTGCCAAACAAACTGTCTCGGTTTTCCTTACCACTCGGTTCGCTGCTGTACCGTCGGTAACGAATCGTAATGCTTCGGCTACATCGCACACGTGCGAGAACCCAGACTGTATCTGAACAATCTGCTCAAAGCATGCGTTGCCGAAAGCGTTGTGCTTTAAGCTGTAGCGAACCCAACCGACAGTTCGGTTTTCATCCCTTCATGCCCCCTGTTTCGAAAATAATTTCATCCTAACTGTCGGCTGCGGGGCGTGACAGTTTTTGCAGGACTGTCACGGGTGACTGTCATGCCCATACCGTACCCATGCCCGATCGTATGCGCTGCTGCTCGGTTTCGAATAGATCGAACGAGCCATCTATTCGCACCGAGCAGCAGCATACGATCGGCGCGTAACGCGGTGTGTGGTGCCGGTGCAGGATGGGCGAAAAGGGAACGGGAGGGTGATTGGGGTGATCACCACCCGCAGTAGCTTCAAGCAAAAGGAAAATTCATACGTTCGTTCGAAATTAACTCGGCCCGAGCGAATCTCGGCTACAGTCGGACGGAGTAAGTAGTACTGTCATGCGAAATTCAACGCATTGAAAACTGTCACGAAGATATTCCCAAAACTGTCACGAAGCTTAAAAAAATTTTCATACCCACGAACAAACTCTCGCATGGGGTAAAACGAGGCCTCGCTGTACATCGCACGACCACTCCTTTTAAAACTGTCGGGGAAGAAATATTCGGGAAGCTTTCACCGAGGTGCATGTGCGACTTTCGCAAGAATATTGTCGTTCGCCAGTACTTTTCGGAAGCCTGGTTAAGATGGTTAAGATATAAAAATGGTGTTGTGAGTTCGATTCTCACATGCCAAGGGCAGATTGTATGTTTTTTAATTTTTTTTTATTTTCTCGTTTCTGGGATGAATTATCTAATAGCATGAAAATCTCGTAAAATATTTTCTTGTTTTTTGAGTATCATTATGCACGGGAGCTCGAGTTTTATATCAGTACTGCTTTTTCAATCATATCAGGACTGGGTAGGCTGTGGCCGTCGATGACGGTTGTGTTTTTTTTTGGCTGAAAATTTTCAAGACTCTCAAGCCATAAATATACAAGTTTAATTTGTGCCTTAAAGTTATGAAATATGACAAGAAACACATTTTCATTTCGATTTGCTATCAAGAAATCATCAGACAACCATAACGTGATCCAGATGGTGTAGCTCGATATAACATCTCTAAACTTCTTGAATGCTGCTGGCCGTTCACACTAAGCGGGGAAGAAACTCTGGGAAATATTGAAGCTAAGTATTTTCGTTATTTTCTACATAAAATATGTTGGAAAGTGTTCTGCCGCTCATAGCGGGACCGTGCCATTTGCGTTTTTATTATTTTTTAGTTTATCACTGGAAACATTTTAATTTTACCTGTAGTATCAAGAGAAAACTTTATTTTTAGTATGTACTTTTTCTGATGAACATTAAAAAAAAGACATTTCACAAATGATCGCCAGTCGGTCCCTCTACCATAAGGGCCCAGCAAATGATTTTCAACAGAATTAAAAAGAAAAAATAAACCTTATAAAGTAAAAAACTTTCGATTGCCGTTGCAGTGACAGATTTGGTTGATTACATTGATTTAAAAAGCATAGAAGTGCCGAATTATCGTTGGGCCGTTTTACAATTTTTCATTGCCGTTTTTCTCATTTCAACAAAAACGTAAATGGGACGGATTTGCTTTGAGCGGCAGAATAGCCTTGATAGTTTTGATCATACTAGTCAAAAGTGTCTTCCGATCATATCCTTTAACCCAAACCTTCAAACCAAAATTGTTTTGCTAGGATGCAGAGGAGACCTCGGTCCTAAAGCACAAGATTGATCTTTCATCCCTTTCTACCTTTTCCCAACTATCCTTTGACTACTAGGACGTGGCCGGCGCCGTTATTGATGTTTAAAGAGAGAGCATCAGTTTTGTTCATTGTGAATGTGCTGTCAATCCCAGACACCATTCTTTTGACCTCTAGACAAAATTGATGGCCTCGGTTAATCACGGAGTAGCAACCACTGGCGATGTGGAACTTGTTCCACTGAGCCACGCCAGCGATCATGGAATTCGAAATGTTTTAAAAATGTTATAATTACAATGGGAAAATGAATGTGTTTAAGTTACAATGAGACAAATTTGTTGCGTTGAATTAAATAATGCTGTACAACTATTTATGATTAATTTCGAGTTCAATGATTTAAGGTGGATGTGAGTAGTCAATCAAGCTAAGCTAAGCTAAGTAGTGCTTTTTCAATCATATCATTTTTAGCACAGTACAATTTACAGCGCATTTTCGGTTTGCTGAATAAGCATTGGATTTTTGCCACCTCTTCTATGGGCGTAGGTGAAAGAATTGATGAGACTAAAAAAATTAGTTAAACATTCCAAATCCAAAAACCAATACCAAGTACTAATTTCTTTTAATCTCAATTCACGCATAGCCGAGATATTTGAATTTCATCGTATTTATGTATAGGTAGTTACTTTCTTCAGCAAACATTTGTAATTGTTAAAAGTATTGAAAATTTCACTTTTCAAAATAATCTCTTTAAAGTCCTTGTAGGTAAAACGCTTCAAGTAGGTAATGCAATTTAATTTTTAAGCTTATACCGTGGCAAAAATGGCGGCAGATGTTCTGGTCGAATCTATAATTGGTGCACATTTTTCGCATAAAAAATTAAATTTGTTACGATCATTCATTCTTATCGTAACTTGGGACTAAGCAAATATTAAGAAAGATATTTCGTTCTGAAATTCGTTTTTCCTTAAAAGTGAACTGCATTCAAAATTTCAGCGACAAACACGCAATCTTGCGCGCATTCTGCTCAAACTTTGATATTAAGGGTTTTTAAGTAAAATTTGTGGAAAATAAGTGAGATATAATTAAAAATTTATAGCCATCGGAAACTGCAAACAAGTAACCAGACTGTGCAGCCTGGTTTGCTATTAAACCTTACGTTTTAACCATGAAAAATAACAAGTTTCATATGTGATCAATCCATCTGTATCATAACATATGTGATCAATCCATCTGTTTCCAAGAATTAATATCACTTAGATGAATTCATCACTTCAGAATGATAGATAAGCTTGTTCTCCACAAAAAAAGGCAAAGAATATCTTTCGGAGCCATAGGTTAACGTTATTTCGAAAAATAATGGCATGGGTGATCTTAATTCCACATTCTTTAATAATAGCGGGGTGGGGAGAAATATTCGTTTCGCACAATATTTGTTATGCTATTAACATATACGTAGATTATTAAGATGAGTAAACAGATGGAATTTTTGAAGAATACCAATTTTTCTGATCCTTTCGCACTTTTTCTCTATCATCTCTTTATGATCATTTTGACACCACACGAGGATGCTTATTTTGGTGTTATATTTAATATGTTGTTGAAAGGACATGGAAAATTTCCTCATTTCGATTAATACACATTGCTGATTGTTTTCTTCTGCAGGCAGCCAAAATACCGCTCCAAAGTCGTGTGCACCCTTTGAATGTTATGCTGGGTGACGGTAAACAAAGTCGTATTGTGAATGGAAATCCAGCCGGGCCTGGCCAATTCCCATTCTATGCTGCCGTTGACATCCTCACAGGTTATTTCTGCGGCGGATCAATCATCAGTAATCGATGGGTTTTGACAGCGGGTCATTGTGGTGTGCTTGGTGGCAATACCGATTTCAAGGTAGGCGTTGGATCTCTAGGAGTTCCGTCAGAAACCTTTTATATTTCGGATGGAATTCATGTTCATGATAATTATGACCCGTGGACACTTGCTAACGATATCGCCTTAATACATCTTAGCAGTGATATAATTTTCTCAGGTAAGTGGATATAATCTCATTCCTGCGCTCAAAATTCCTACGACTTGTTTGTTCCAACAGATTACGTTCAAGCGGTCACTTTACCCAGCATTGGAGAAGAGAACCAGTTCGAAGATTACAATGCAAAAATCGTGGGACACGGGAAGACTTCAGATGGTGCCGGAGGAGTATCGCCTTATTTGCTTTATGCTGATGTATCAGTGATGTCAAACTATGACTGCAGGATGTATTATGGAGGTTTAATAATTAATTCGATGATGTGTGCTATTGGAAATTCTGGACAAAGTACCTGCAACGGAGACTCAGGTGGCCCTCTGGTAGTCGAAAATAAACTTGTCGGAGTTATCTCGTTTGTTTCCGGATACGGTTGTAATTACGGTTTACCGTTTGGGCAAACGCGGGTTACAAGCCATCGCCAATGGATTTTTAATGTATCGGGTGTGTAAACATGAGAAAAGGAAATCTTCCTTGGATCTGTCTTTCTGATCGTAACAATACAATTCACTTCCTGAATTACTTAGAAAATCCCTAAAAAACTTATTTTTGCAGATGTCAATAATAAATTGAAAAAAGTATATCGAGTATTTTCAATTTCCCCAGCTTATGTTATATGAGATTCGAAATGACGTAATAGAGATACAAAATTATGTATCAGATTCAGATATTTCAGATTCAGATTTCAGATTTCAGATTTCAGATTTCAGATTTCAGATTTCAGATTTCAGATTTCAGATTTCAGATTTCAGATTTCAGATTTCAGATTTCAGATTTCAGATTTCAGATCCAGTTTTCAGATTCAGATTTCAGATTTCAGATTTCAGATTCAGATTTCAGATTCGGATTTCAGATCCAGATTTCAGATTCAGATTGTAGTTTATTATCGGTCGCAAATGCAATATTTATCCGACACCTTTTGTATTTTTTTTCGTCCCCGTGAACAGGATTTCAGAAAGTTCTAGAGATGATACATACATCTTGAAGTTGCCAGATTTTTTTCAGAACGTATCTGGGCCCTACAAATCCGAGCAATTTCATTTGAAAAACCTGGCAAAATCCGAAACCCAGAAATTACTCAACAAAAAACAAGAAAAAAATTTTAAATGTTATTCTAGATTTCCAAAACATCTTTCATGATTTTTTTTATAGCAGTTGCTCAAAAAAATTTCGTTTTGAAGGCATAAATAAAAAAACAAATAATAGTGGCCTAGCATCAAATATGCGAGAGATTCTCAGCAACTACCTCCAAGAAAAATCTAAATTAGTTGCCTTCCTCCGCAAAGCCGGAATAATCTACAAAATATAGAGGACTACCACAAAGCATGGCCCTAATGGGTTAACCAACCAATCGAATCGAGGAAGAATGACCCTAACGGGTTAAACTCCTATAAAATAAAATGTTTGATTTGCCAAATAAAGTGAATAGATCCGGGAAAAATCCGAGCATTTTTAATGAAATTCGGGCAACCGGGTCGGGCCGGACTATTTCCAAATTTTGTATTAAATATACGGGCAAACCCGGATAAAACCGGGAAATCTGGCAACCCATAGGTATAGGTAGAATATGACGGATGGATATCAACATTTGTATGAAAAAATGCTATCGTTTGAATATTTTTCTTAAAATGTTTCGAATCCACGTTGAAATTTACAATTTACCACTATCTTCGTTAACAAAACACCTTAAAAGCGAAGATGGAATTAAAGTTTTGGTCGATTAATTTCTCTTTTCAATAGGTTAATAAGTTAGAAAATATTTGAGTAGTTTTTTGTTTAATTGAATCAAAGCAATCGAAAGATTCCTTTTGATTCAACCACGGCAAATGAAAAGTTCAGATACCGGTATTTCGATAGCAACTTATTATGTGTATAGCACCAAACCGAATGGCGACAGTTTTACTAGCGACACTTTTTACTAGCGAAATTTCTGTCATTCGCAGGTTTGTTTCTCTCTTTTTCGGTCCACCAAAAGATTACACAGTTGCGTTTTTAAAATAAACATTTATTTAGTCTTTTCATATGTTAGGATGAAAAAAAGGACAGACAATTTTATATGCGAAAATTTCGTTGGAGGACGAGAGTACATTCACGTACACGATGCGTACGTTGTTTTAACAAAAATTTTACCGAAGTCTATATTTAGAAATGTTGAATTCATTCTTAGAAATTAATAAGAACTGTTATTGAATTCTTAACATATTTAATATTATTTAAAAAAAATTCTCTCATTCAAGACACTTCGAATAGAGTCACGCACTATTAATCACACGTTTTGCCCCATGAATCTCCAATGTTTGTTTAACCCATTGTCACCCAATATCGTGTTCCGCTATACCAAATTACATACAACAGCACAGAGACGCTATGTATTTGCATCGAATGTCACAGCTGTATGAAGTATTTTTTTTATTTTTTTCCCTCAAAACCCATCAGTGAAGCACCGCAACTCGTCATTACCTACATATGTATGCTGATTGAAGTTGGACCTAACGGGGCATTCTAATTCACAGAAAACGAATGCACATCGCTTTGACTCCATGGGGAATTGCCCATCGTTTTGTCAATCGGCAAATGTGCATCAAAGCGTAACATTATTTTGGGCTTTTGACAATTGAATTTCCGAAACACTTTCAGCGACAACAAACTGTGTCACCGAGAGGTATCGTTAAAAGAATGAATGGAACTCGGAAGGAATTAACTGATCATATATTTATTTTACCGTGAACAATGTTGAATGGCAAATACTTTTTGACAACTATTGAATTGCATCTTCAGAAATGCGGTCTCCGGCAATGGCTCTCAAAAACTCCGAATTAAGGTCCATATATTCACTTCCATCTGTACCGTTGAGCCGTCAACACGTACGCCGGAGCATCGTATCGTTGCTGTTTACCTGCAGGAACATTTTACATTATTTATTTTTTCCTTACCTGTATTTCAATCAGCACTTTTCAGTGCTAAAATTATTTTCGTTTCTTTTATTCATATTTTCTCTTTTCTTTCCAGCATGGGGAAGTCTTCGGCCGGCTCAAGGGCCGGAAGAAAACGGATTGCTGAACCTAATCCAGGGCCATCTGCCAAAAAAGTTGAAATTTCCAATTCATTCGATGTCCTTCATAACATCGGTGATGAGGAAATATTCATATTTAATTCTGATAAGAGTACTAAGAAACCTTCTTCTTCTTCTTATACTCTTAAAAACGAAAAGATTCCACCAATAACGGTCACGATTCCTGACTTCAATGCCTTTCGAAAAGAAATCGTCACTTCCGTCAAGGATGTGAAGATTTCTTTTCAGATCGGTCGAAGGGGAACTGCTCGTATATTGGCGGAATCTTTTAATGATTTTCAAAAGGTTTTAAATTATTTGAATAATAAAAAACACTATTTTTTTACGTACGACACTAGAGGTGATCGTCCTTTTAAAGTTGTACTTCGTGGTCTCACCGGCGATCAGACACCGGATGAGATCACAAATGAATTAAATTCTTTGTTAGGTTTTTCTCCAATTCAAGTAATTCAAATGAGGAAAAGAACCAACACGAATAATACCAGTAGTGTTGGTTTTGCTCCTGAATTTTATTTGATCCATTTTAAAAAGGATCAGGTTAATAATTTGAAAATTTTGGAAAAGGCTCGTCTTATGTTTCATTGTCGAGTAAAATTTGAACCTTTTCGTAAATCCCATACCAATTTTTTACAAAATATTACGCAATGTCGTCGTTGTCAAGCTTTTTGTCATGGCACTAAAAATTATAGAATGAATGCCAGATGCATGTTTTGTGGCTCATTCGATCATGAAAAATCTAAATGCCTTTTTGGTGGTGATAAGCCAAAAACAGAATTTTTTAAGTGTGCGAATTGCGCAGGTAATCATTCCTCGAATTCTCTAGATTGTCCCATTAGGGCAAAAATTGTTGCTTCTAGGAAAAACCCCAAAGTTTCCAGAAAAGTTTCTTCTCCTCCTTCCTCTTTTTCGTCTACACACGTCAGACCGGCAAACAACCTGCCTGTTCGCAGTCAGCCTCGGCCTACATTGGAATCACGGCTGGGTAATACCCGAAGTGATTTTAATGTTACCTGGGCTGATTCTGCGCCACAGACTCGTTGTTTATCGTTCTCAGAGGTGGTTGAAAATGGGTTGCCCTCTTCAGGTTTAACTAATAAAAATGGGAAAAAACCAAGTCTCAACGTTCATGCGAAGGCTTGGGAAAATCCCCGAAATTCAAATACTTTTTCTTCTCCTTCTTCTTCTGATTCTAACAATTTTGTTGATTTGGGTGAGATTACTGAGGAAAAATTAAAATTTTTGCATCAAAATTTAATGGAAATGATGCAACTTATGTTGAAAGCAAATTCAATGTTTGAAGCTTTCCAAACTTCTTTTAATTATGCTAACAAAATTATTATGACTTTAAGATTCCCTCATGGATCCAAATAGATGTTTAAATATTATGAATTGGAACGCTAGATCTTTGCTGGCTAACCAAGATGAGTTCTTTTTATTTTTGAAAACTCAAAACATACATATTGCTGCCATCACTGAAACTTTTTTAAAGCCAGACAATAACTTGAAAAGCAATGCTTTCTTTAAAATTTTACGAAATGATCGACTTGATCGACAAGGTGGGGGTGTAGCTATTGTCATCAATAGTCGTCTCAAATTTAGACTTCTTCCTTCTTTCAATACAAAAGTCTTAGAAACAATTGGAATTGAATTAGAAACTTCTATGGGGAAAATTATAATTGTTGCCGCATATTTGCCTTTTCAATGTAGCGGTGAACAGAAAAATTTTTTGAAGGGAGATTTACAAAAACTCACCAGAAATAAATCTAAATTTTTTATTATTGGTGACTTTAATGCAAAACACCGATCTTGGAATAATATTTCATCAAATTCAAATGGGAATATTTTGTTTAATGATTGCTCTGCAGGTTATTATACTGTTGAATATCCTAATGGGCATACTTGTTTTTCTTCAATTAGAAATCCCTCCACAATTGATTTGGTTCTAACGGATTTAGGCGAGCATTGTAGTCAATTAGTTACTCATGCGGACCTCGATTCAGACCACCTTCCAGTATCATTTTCTTTATCCCAAAGTCCCATTGAAAACCCTTTAAAATCAACTTTTAATTTTCAAAAGGCTAACTGGGAGCGATATATGAATTTTATTGAACGTAATTTAGATGTAAACGTTCCATTGAATTCAATAGAAGATATTGATTTGGCTGTAGAAAATTTGACAACTTCAATAGTCAATGCTAGAGCCGCTTCAATACCTAAAGTTAAACATAAATTTAATCAACCTTTAATTGATGATGATCTTCAGTTTTTGATACGACTGAAAAACATTCGCCGACGCCAATTTCAACGAACTAGGGATCCTTATTTGAAATTAATTTATTGTGACCTTCAAAAAGAGATCAAACGTCGTTTAAATTTCATTCGTAATGAAAATTTTGCTAAAGCAGTAGAGGACATAAAACCCTACTCAAAGCCATTTTGGAAATTAACTAAAATTCTAAAAAAGCCCCAGAAGCCAATTCCTACTTTGAAAGATGGGGATAAACTTCTTTTAACTAATTCAGAAAAAGCTCAAAAATTAGCCCAACAATTTGAGTCTGCTCATGATTTTAATTTAAACGTTGTAAGTCCAATTGATGCTCAAATTTCCCTAGAATTTGATGATATTCTTTCTAAGCAAATTGTGTTTGAAAGTTCTTGTGAGACAAATATTGATGAACTTAAATTGATTTTCAAAAAATTTAAAAATATGAAAGCCCCGGGGGAAGATGGGATTTTCTATATTCTTATTAAAAAGTTGCCTGAAAGCACTTTAAATTTTTTAGTTAAAATCTTCAATAAATGTTTTCACTTGGCTTATTTTCCCAATAAATGGAAAAATGCCAAAGTAACTCCAATTTTGAAACCTGGAAAAAGTGCTTCAGAGCCTTCAAGTTATCGACCAATTAGTTTGCTTCCTTCTTTAAGTAAACTATTTGAGAGAGTTATTTTGAATAGAATGATGATTCACATTAATCAGAATTCTATTTTCCCTGATGAACAATTTGGTTTTCGTCATGGACATTCTACTACACATCAACTTTTGAGTGTAACTAATATGATTAACGCTAGCAAATCTGAGGGTTATTCAACTGGTGTTGCTCTTCTTGATATTGAAAAAGTTTTTGACAGTGTTTGGCACAAAGGTTTAGTAGCTAAATTAGCTCGATTTGATTTTCCTGTATATCTGACCAAAATTATTCAAAATTATTTGACTAGCCGAACTTTGCAAGTAAGCTATCAAAATTCATGCTCTGAAAGGATACCCATTAGAGCTGGTGTCCCTCAGGGTAGTATACTTGGGCCTATTTTATACAATATTTTTACTTCTGATCTTCCTGATGTCCCAGAAGGAAAAGGTAGAAGATTATTTGCTGACGATACTTTGCTTTCAGCCAAAGGTCGAAATTTACGGGTGGTACGCAGTAGATTGCAACAAAATTTAAATTCCTTTTTGAATTACTTGAAAATGTGGAAAATTTCTCCTAACGCTTCCAAAACTCAACTTATTTTATTTCCCCATAAGCCAAGAGCAAATTTTTTAAAACCTAATGAAAATCATTCCATAACTTTTAATGGGGTTTCATTAGAATGGTCTGATCACGTGAAGTACTTGGGACTCACACTTGATCGGAATCTTACTTTTAAAAATCACATTGAAGATATTCAATCTAAATGTAATAAATACACTAAATCTCTTTATTCTCTCATCAACAGGAAATCCCGATTGTGCCTGAAGAATAAGATGCTTATTTATAAGCAGGTATTCCGACCAGCGATAATGTATGCAGTTCCGATTTGGTCTAGCTGCTGCGCGACGAGGAAGAAAGCCATCCAGAGGATTCAGAACAAGGTTCTGAAAATGATTTTGCGGCTTCCACCTTGGCACAGCACCGAAGATCTTCATCGGATTGCAGGCATTGAATCGATCGAAGAGATGGCCAACAAAATCATCTCCAGCTTCAGAGGCAAATCGATGCAGTCTTCCATCGCAGAGATTCGTTCTCTCTACAATTAGTTTAATTTTAGGATAGTGTTTAGTTTTAAGTTTAAAATATTTTTGACATTACAGGATGTTCTCCTACAAAAAATACTTGATTGTGCTCAGCAAATTTAAGTTGAATAAATAAACTTTAGTGATTAGTAAACTATAGGGCTCTGGACAGTTCATTATTGAACTGAACACCTAATTTAATGTATTAATGTAATATAAATGTAATGATGAATTGGTACTAATAAAGATATATTTAAAAAAAAAAAAAAGGTCCATATATTCGCCTTTGAAATAGAGGACAGCTTTTGGAATGATGCGCTCTTTGATCAGGTATCCGATTTCGAAATCGAACTCCAAGAAATCCTTGTAGACAATCGAATCGAAGCTTTCCTTCAGCGCTTTGGGATTGAAGAAATCGAAAAACTAGCCGTTGACTCCATCTGCATCGACATTTTCCGTAGCTATCACATTGACGCCTTCCTTCCAACGGATCTCGCATCCGTTAGTATCGAAAATTTGAAATCCACTGAAATCGGCCATATTTTCCAAGCCCGGATCGCACTCCAACAAGTACTCTTTCGTTAATATTTCGTTTTCGAAAAAGTCATTCGGTTCGAACTCAAAATGCAACACAAAGCTCGGCACCGGCTTATCCCGAACTTCGACACGTACATCGACGAGATGCTTCAAAACCGCCTCGTCCTTTTCCAAAATCATACTGCTCAAGACAGGAACCGCTTTGAAAACGCGCAACCAAAATTCCGGTATACCCTTGAGCGGATATGTTGGCTCAGCTTCCGGTTTTAAGGCATCGTCAACGGCCCCCTTAACTATCGCCCGTCGTTGACTGTAAATTTGCTTCAAATCTAGCTGATACTCCATTTCCATTGAGTGAACCTGCCGATGGAAGGCGGCCTCTTTCTCCATCTGCTCAAGCTGTAGCTTTTTGAGAGTTTCAACTTTTCGGTGGATATCAGACGGAAGTTTCGCTAGTTGTTCCATCTGGTTTAATTTAATGTCCACGTTTTTGAGAAGGGTTAACACGATACAATTGAATGTGGTACAGTACTTTGGTTTGTTGTGCAACGGGTTTTGTAATGTTCCGAAATAGTTTAGCGCTTCTTGCACTGATCCTGATTTGAAGTATTGCTCGCGCATTTTGGACTGCTGTGATTTGTTAATCATCATTAATTCAAATGTGTAAATAACTAATGAAGACGACAGCCCTATAAAGTATAGAGGGTTGCGCGGGAGATTTAAACACAGACTACATAATAATTTAAATACCAATCTTCAAGTAAGTACTTATGCAAAATACTTAATCTTTCCATATTTAAAATGAGTTACCATTTAATTAAAATTTTTATCGCTTTGAACATTTAAAGAATTGCTAAAAAAATATACAGTGTGTTTCGTAAAAGCACAGCAAGCACGAAAACAATATTATGCAAGCAGAAAAAATCCAAAATATGAGCGCTAAAAATCATAGCAGCTTTGCCTACTAGCGACAAGTCGCATTCGTCGCGACGTTGAAAATAACAACGACGCACCGCAAGTTTCCTAGGAGATCTGGAGCATGCGATTGATGGCCTAAGGAAAACGTACAGTAAATAACAAAAACAATATACGAGTACTACATAGAAATCGCCTACTGGACTGAAAAAAGAAAAACAAACCTGTGAATGACAGGAATCTCGCTAGTAAAAAAGCGTCGCTAGTCCTACTGTCGCTATTCGGTTTGGTGCTATACACATAATACAATAATGCTAATAATCGCATGATCACAAATTAGAGCATTTTCCACCAAAAATAAAAATATTTGATCGGTGATCGGTTTTATTGAAAAACTTTTTTTTTTCGTTCGCTCAAGCCTGTACGTTTGAGGAGCCATGAATCTTCAACAAACCAAAGTGTCTGGGGATTCACCGACCAGATATTTTAATTTTTCGTCTAAATGACTCGTAGTTTCTGTACTTTCTCTTGACAACATATTCTTTAAATACACTGGGAATCACATACACGTGAATTGGATTGTTTTTGTTTGTATTGCGTGCTCTCCAACGAATTGAAGAGCCGCTAATTCGACATCGTAGCACTGCAGGAGGTATGCTGGAACGTGAATACGACCGTTGCCCGAAACATGATATAAAGATCGTCATCGGGGATTTTAATGCTCCGGTCGGCCAGGAGGAGGAATTCAAACCGACAATTCGAAGGTTCAGTGCGCACCAGCTGACCAACGAAAACAGCCTCAGCCTTATTGATTTAGCCGCCTCCAAACGAATGGCCGTACGTAGTACCTTTTTCCAGCACCGCCTCCCACACAAGTACACCTGGAGATCACCGTACCAAACGCAATCACAGATCGACCACGTTTTGATTGACAGCCGGCACTTCTCGGACATCATCGACGTCAGATCCTGTTGAGGCGCCAACATCGAGTCAGACCACTATCTGGTGATGGTGAAGATGCGCCCAAAACTCTCCGTAGTGAACAACACACGCAACCGGCGCCCGCCTCGGTTAAATATCGCACGACGTAAGCAACCTGAGGTCGCGGCAGACTACGCGCAATCGGTCGAAGCAGCGCTGCCGGCAGAGGGCGAGCTTGACGAAGCCCCTCTCGAGGACTGTTGGGATACCATCAAGACGGCCATCAACAGTGCTGCGGAGAACGTCATCGGTTATGTGGAGCGAACTTGACGGAACAACTGATTCGACGAGGAGTGTAGGAAGGTGATGGATGAAGAAAATGCCGCGCGGGCGGCAGTTGTGCAAAGAGGCAGCCGTCGAAATGTGGAAAATCACCGACAGCGGAAGAGGCAGCGAGTCCGAATTTTCCAGGAGAAAAAGCGCTGCCTGGAGGAGGAGGAGCTCGAGGAGCTGGAGTAGCTGCATCGTTCCCAAGAAACACGAAAGTTCTATCAGAAACTCAACGCATCCCACAAAAGCTTCGTGCCGCAAGCCGAATTGTGCCGGGATAGGACGGGGGCATCCTGACGGACAATCGTGAGGTGATCAAAAGGTGAAAGCAGCACTTCGATGAACACCTGAACGGCGCACATGAAGGAGATCAAGACGGTGGGCGAAGGTACATCGCGGACGTAGCCAACGACGTAGAGGAGCCACTCCCAACGATGAGTGAAGTTAAGGAAGCCATTCGCCAGCTGAATAGAAACAAGTCAGCTGGGAAGGATGGTATCGCAGCTGAACTCATAAAAATGGGCCCGGACAAGTTGGCCGATTGCCTACACCGGTTGATAGTCCGGATCTGGGACATAGAACAGCTACCGGAGGAGTGGAAGGAAGGAAGGCCCATCTACAAGAAGGGCGACAAATTGAACTGTGAGAACTACCGAGCGATCACTGTCCTCAATGCCGCCTACAAAGTGTTGTCCCGAATCCTACTCCGCCGCCTAACGCCACAAGCAAACAGATTCGTAGGAATTCATCAGGCCGGCTTTATGGAGGGACGGTCAACGACGGACCAGATATTCACATTACGGCAAATCCTCCAAAAATGTCGGGAACACCAAGTCCCTACGCACCATCTATTCATCGACTTTAAAGCCGCATACGACACGATCGACCGTAACGAGCTATGGAAAATCATGGACGAGAACGACAAGGCGACGATGGATGGAACGCAGTGCTGTGTGCGGATCTCGGGTGAGTTGTCGAGTTCATTCGAATCGCGCAGGGTGCTTCGATAAGGTGATGGTCTATCCTGCATGATGTTCAACGTGGCGCTAGAAGGTGTTATTCGACGAGCGGTGGGCGAAATGCGGGGCACGATTTTCAACAGATCCAGTCAACTTATCTGCTTTGCCGATGACATTGATATAGTCGGCAGATCATCTGCGGCGGTGGAGGAGATCTACCGCAAACTGAAACGCGAAGCAGGAAGGATTGGGTTGATGATTAATACGTCCAAGACGAAGTACATGCTGGCGTGCGGATCCGAGACCGACCGAACCCGCTTGTCCAGTAATAACAAGGTCACGATCGACGGCGACGAGCTGGAGATAGTCGAAGACTTTGTCTATCTCGGCTCACTAGTGGCCGCAGAGAATGACACCAGCCGTGAGATCCGGAGGCGAATTATCAGCGAAAGTCGTGCCTACTATGGACTCCACAAGCAACTGCGGTCCAGAAGACTTAGCCCTCGCACGAAGTGTAACCTGTATATGACGCTCATTAAACCGGTTGTTCTCTACGGGCACGAGACGTGGATATTGTTCGAGAAGGACCTGCGTACACTCGGGGTATTCGAACGACGAGTGTTAAGAACCATCTTTGTCGGCGTACAGGAGAACGGAGTGTGGAGGTGAAGGATGAACCACGAGCTCGCGCGACTCTACGGCGAACCCAGTATCCAGAAGGTGGTGAAAGCTGGCCGGATACGCTGGGCAGGACTTGTTGCGAGAATGCCGGACGACTGTCCTGCAAAACCAAGACCAAGTGGAGCGTGATCTGGCGAACGTGGGGTGCCCGAGGAATTGGACACGGTTGCCATGCACCGAGTGAATTTTAGGAATTATGTTCGTCAAGTTATGTCGTGAGACGGAATACTATGTAAATAAAAAATTAATAATACGTTCGAAATGCTTTAATCATACTTCAAAATTTATAAATCTATCGATTATTTATCATTTTGTGTCATGTATATCCAAATATAATTTACAGGCTGCAAGAAAGGCTTCAACCCACTGTCAAATGTATTTAATCAAGTTTTTTCACTCTCCAAATTGTACAACGTTCTCAAAAATATCCTGTGTAGGTTCTCCAAAATTATATATACTTTAAAGAAATCATCGGTCAATATCAAAGTAATCATGCACTTATAAAATTAATGATTCACAGTGTGTAAAAATTGAAACGGTTAAAAACAAACCCTTGACCAATGCTCGATAAGATCCGTCCTCGATAATGGATAATAAGGTGATACGGGAGAAGAAAGACGCCATCTGACCCGTTTCATTTGTACGTGTTGTAATACACTGAGTCGATTTTGGGTAATTTTCAATTTCTTAGTCGCTAGGGCTTTAAGTTTAATTTTTTTTTTAATTAAAATAATTAACCCTCATAATCCAGCTTGTAACTAATTTGCTTTGAAAGATTCGTCACTACGGAACTCGGTCCTTTAAAATGTAATGACTTCATAAATTGAAAGGTTTGAGTACTTAGTTTCATGGTAGAAAAAAACGTTTATTTTCCATGAAATGATACTTTTAAATTTTGCAAAGATTAGTTTCAAACCAAAACTAAACGTTTTGAACCTTAGGGCTGAACATTTTCTTGAAACTTATCCAAAAATGACTCAATCAAGTGTTTTGTATGGCAAAAAGTGTTCAATTCAAATTCATCAATACCCTACTGAACTCGACATCTACAGGTAATCTAATCGTATGATATTTATTACAAACACGCAGCACCGTTTTGTCAGAGGAAAAAAGAACCGGGATAAGAAAAATCTTGGGTTTGGAATTGGTATAAAATCGGGACCAAATATCTAAGTCACCACAAGTTAACTTTTAACCTCCAAGTGATTGACATAGAAGAAATGCAGCTCTTACTTATTTTTTTGACAGCTTTGGCTGCTGTACAGGTAAGTTATCTACAATATAGGGGAGCCTTAAGCTTACGTGTTGTTTTAAAATAGAAGTTAAGTCAAAACTTGAGACTTGAAAAATATGAAAAAAGGTCAAACTGTTCAAAAATTTAATTATGGGAAAATTTTCATTATAACATTCATTGAATGTTTGAGTAAAGGCGGGAGGCAATTCAACCTTGCATACATGTACTTAATCCAAAGCAAACATTATTGCATGAAAGCTTGTATACAAGACTGAAATTTTTATCCTTTTTGTTGGTCAGGGTCATTTTTGATTAAGATATAATCTCAATATATGCTCAATATGCTATCAAAGGGTGATATAATTTAGATGTTTGTGTATGAACTTTTTGTTATAATTTGACAAAATTATACCTCATTTTGATATGAAAAAATTGAACATAAAAATATCTCATCTTGATATAATTTTGTTTTTCTATTCTAAACGGGCTCCAACGATAATGTGTACGGTAGCCTCCCTTTTTAGTTTGTATGGATTATAAGATTTACATACTTTGGTTCTGGTTTTATGCTGATATTAGGTAAAAACTAGCGTATTAGATTTACTAGAACTAGAAGTTTATTCAGGTAAGATTTAAAAATGTAGAGACAAAACCTCGATTCTTGCCACAGTCTTTCATGAAATATTTACTCACCACTTAAGCACTTCTAGGCCATATTGCGTTGCCTGCTGGCCTGCATTTACAAATGTGTGAATTCATACTTGAACAATTCTCTAGTCAAGTTTCTGAGATTCCTACCTCGAATAATTCTTGAAAGGTTCGGGTACCAGCCAGGAGATTTGAACCATGCCTGGTGCATTGGAATGAGGCCTTCAAGCTTCCAACAAAAATTTTCGAAGCATTTGCTGGTCCGGAAGAAAAAAAAAATCACTGATTGTATCAAAAGAGATATAATATTTTTTTTCGAAACGACCAAAACGAAGATTTTGATATTAAAGCAATATCTGAATAAGTTGATAATATCTCGTTGAGATGGTACGATGTAATCGATGTAATACTTTGTCCCGCTTGCAACGTTCGATAAATAAAGTTTGAACTTTATGATACGCGAAGCGTAAGCTTTTAAAACGAAAGCTTTCAAATCAACGAACACTTCATTAACGCGACGCCATTTCGGAAATATTTTTGAACCAAACATTAACACGGGAAAACAACATCAAATCACATATGTACATTTTATCGATATTCCACTTTTTACATGCACTACATAATATCACGGAACCGAATAACTATTTAATAGGAAGAACTATATCGTATTTCATCCGTAGAAAGTAAATTTGTATCAACGATTTCGGAAGTACGACTCACTCGGCGCCATTTTCAGGTGAAACATTTCTTCATAGATTCTGGAGCAACACCGAGACTCTTTCTAAAATTTTTGTGGTTTTAAAATTGAAGACATGACCGTGAGACTGTGTTGTGCAAGTCCGATTCCTTTAATTTTTTTGGTTTTAACATCGTTTTTATGTTGTTCGAATCTTTTCTTGTAGAATTTACTTGTTTCTCCAATGTAAAATTTTTCACATCCTCCACATTTTATGTTATCCACAATTACTGTTCTATTTTTTGGAATTTTGTCTTTAGTATTTGTGAAAATTGTGCTCTTAACTTTGTTTAAAGAATGGAAGTCGTATAGATTAAAATATCTGGCTAATTTCTCACCTAGACCTGCACAATACGGAATTGTAATATGTATACGGTTGGGGTTGCTCATTTTTAGTTTCACTCAGACTGTTGTACATTTTGTGAGTTCGTTTATGTAGATTAGGTGAGTAAACAGGTGAAATTTTTGAAGAATACCATTTTTTCCATTGCTTTCGCACTATTTTTGATCATCTCTTTATGATCATTTTGACACCAATTGAAGATGTTAATTTTTGTGTTTTATTTTAAATCTTGTTGAAGATACATGGAAAATTTTATTATTACATGGTTAATACGCATTGCTTATTGTTTTCTTCTGCAGGCTGCCAAAATACCGCTCCAAAGTCGTGTGCACCCTTTAAATGTTATGCTGGGTGCCAGTAAACAAGGTCGTATTGTGAATGGAGATCCAGCTGGGCCTGGCCAATTCCCATTCTATGCTGCCGTTGACATCCTCACAGGTTATTTCTGCGGCGGATCAATCATCAGTAATCGATGGGTTTTGACAGCGGGTCATTGTGGTGTGCTTGGTGGCAATACCGATTTCAAGGTAGGCGTTGGATCTCTAAGAACTCCGTCAGACATCTTTTATTTCTCGGATGGAATTCATGTTCATGATGATTACGACCCGTGGACACTTGCTAACGATATCGCCTTAATACATCTTAGCAGTGATTTAATTTTCACAGGTAAGTGAATCATATCTTATTCCTGCACTCAAAATTTTGGTGACTGCAAAAAATTTTCCATCAGATTACGTCCAAGCGGTCACTTTACCCAGCATTGGAGAAGCGAACCAGTTCGAAGATTACAATGCAGAAATCGTGGGACACGGAAAGACTTCAGATGGTGCCTCGGGAGTATCGCCTTATTTATTTTATGCTGTTGTATCTGTGATTCCAAACTATTACTGCAAGTTTTATTATGGAGATTTCATAACTGATTCAGTAATATGTGCTATGGGAAATTCTGGACAAAGTACCTGCAACGGAGACTCAGGGGGCCCTCTGGTAGTCGATAATAAACTTATCGGAGTTATTTCGTTTGTTTCCGGAGCCGGTTGTGGATCCGGTTATCCATTTGGGCAAACGCGGGTTACAAGCCATCGCCAATGGATTTTGAATGTATCGGGTGTGTAAACATAACAAGGGGAAATCTTACTTGGAACTGTCTTTCTTATTGCAATATTAAAATTCACTTCCTGAACTACTCACCAAATCCCTAAACAAATGTATCTTTCTGCAAATGTCAATAATAAATTGAAAAAAGAATATCAGGTATTTTTAACTTCCCCAGCTTACTAAACGTTACGGAATTCAAAATGAAGTACATAAGCTACAAAATAATGTATATTTCTAGATTCAAAATAAAGTTTCAGATTCAGATTTCAGATTCAGATTTCAGATTCAGATTTCAGATTCAGATTTCAGATTCAGATTTCAGATTCAGATTTCAGATTCAGATTTCAGATTCAGATTTCAGATTCAGATTCAGATTTCAGATTCAGATTTCAGATTCAGATTTCAGATTCAGATTTCAGATTCAGATTTCAGATACAGATTTCAGATTTCAGATTCAGATTTCAGATTCAGATTTCAGATTCAGATTTCAGATTCAGATTTCAGATTCAGATTTCAGATTCAGATTTCAGATTCAGATTTCAGATTCAGATTTCAGATTCAGATTTCAGATTCAGATTTCAGATTCAGATTTTAGATTCAGATTTCAGATTCAGATTTCAGATTCAGATTTCAGATTCAGATTTCAGATTCAGATTTCAGATTCAAATTTCAGATTCAGATTTCAGATTCAGATTTCAGATTCAGATTTCAGATTCAGATTTCAGATTCAGATTTCAGATTCCTGGTTGCCCTAGCTAAGACAGAAGTGCGGTTTATTCTTACTCCGATTCTTGCTGGCAATTTTGGAACGTTTTCGAGTTTTGATAATTATAAATGAAGGTTGTACTTACGTTTGATCGTGGATAGTACATGCCTTAATCCGATGCGATATCGTGGATGGTGTTTGAAGCGCAAAAACTGCAATTTTCCGGTGTTTTTTTTTTCGGTATTGAGTGATTCGAAGAAATTGAGCAACATTCGGTCCTCAATAAAATAAACATCGCGAAGTTCACAAGTGATTGTGCGACTGGGGCAGCTTTGATGAAAGCAAACATTCCCCCCAAATGAAAGTTGTTACGAATACAGCGATTCGTAGCGCATGGAAGTAGTATGGGTAGTGTGGTTATTAGTGGTATTAGTGCAAACCATATTGCACAATCTGTTTGGTTATCGAAGCGTTTGCTCGAAAGTGAGAGAAGCTAGATAGTAGTCGAGCACTGGTTGGTGTCCGGGCTACTCGAAAAGTTCACTACATAAGGCGTATAACAGTAGTGTTCGCAATAATAGCAACGTTCGAGAGGTTTAAAGAAAAATAATAAATAGAAGCAATTGAGAAGTGATACCTGGGAAGAGTCTAAAAAGTGGGTTTTTAGGGGACTGCTTTTCCCCAAATCACTAGTGGCTTGTTTGCCCCGAAAATTAAAATAAAAAAAAAGCAGTGAAAAGTGAAATATAATCCTCGGCGCCATGGATGGCGCACCCCCCGGGGGTGGGGGGTCCACAAGCTATGTGGATTCATCCCCAATCCCCCCGTATATGCGTTCGTCAACGTTCGACGGTCGCAAAATCTTTTTAAAAGTGCAAAGGCCTGGAGAAAACCCTACACCGCTGCCCAAAAACCCGTTTTGGTTTGCATCTGTAGTGGAAGCAAAAATTGGAAAACCTCTCAGGAAGGAAATCGACATGGCGATTGATGGTAAGGGACTTAGCTATACGCTAAGTACCTACAACGTTCAGCTTGCGGAGGAGTTGAAGAAAATTAAAGAGTTGGATACCAATACTTCGATTGAAATTATCGATCACCCTGGACTCAACAAAACTCTCGGAATGGTCTACTTACAAGAATCAACTGATGTATCAGAAGAAGAAATATTAAAACAGCTGAGAAGTCAGGGTGTGACAGCAGTTCGGAAAATTACGAAATTTGTCGACAAGCAAAAAACCAACACGCCGATGATGGTCTTGACTTTTGGTAGTACAAGATTGCCAAAAGAAATTTATTTCGGATGGATAAAAGTGTCCATACGAACGTATTACGAGAGTCCAATGTTTTGCAAAAACTGCCTCAATTATCGACACACGAAGAAAAGATGTGACCAGACCGTTCGTTGTACACGGTGTGCCGGAAGTCACTCAAATACAGACAACAGTTGCCAAGAAACTTTTCGTTGTCCGCATTGCCCTGAAGGTAATAATGAGCACTCCGCGGCGGGACGTAAATGTCCATTATATCGCCATGAGGAAGCGGTCATCCGTTGCAAAACGGATGAGTCTATTTCCTGGGCTGAAGCTCGGAAGAGGGTTGGCCCGCTAAATGCCAAACCCACATACGCATCGGTTACCGATGCTGACAGTGCAAACAAAGATAAAATTATTGAAAATCTTATGGCAAATGTACAAAAATTAACTGCTCACATCGAACAACTGACAAAAGAGAATCAAAAAATGGCGTTAGATCACAAAATTTTTAAGGAAAAAGTGCAAAACTATTTCCGTGAGAATAACTTGTCGACATCACCCACGACACCGGCGAAAGATCGCAGTCGATCGGTTACCCCTATGAATCGATCTGGAAACTTAACATCCACAAACAACCAACAAGAACAAGAAAGTTCGTCTTTCCAAGCACCAAAACCATTCACCAGGCAATCAAGAAAAACACTAGCTAATCCAACAGTAAATCCACCAACCGACAAAAAAGTAATGGAAAACGAGGACCGCAATCTCCCCTGGCTGAAAAAGCAAGCAATAAAAATGTGAAGCAAAGCAAAAACCAAGAAGAAGACAGCACAGAAGAAGTTCAACTATCGTCCGAAGAAGAAGAAACTACGAATCAAACGACCAAAGGGAAGTTTTTTCGTAGCTAAAACAAACGGAAACAATACTACCATCACCAAATCCACTACCACGTTAACCCCAAATAATCAACATACCGCTAAAAAACCATCAACCAATCGCCAGGAGGAGATTCCACCCCATCGGAGGTTCGAGGGACTTGAGCATCAGTCCCTCGGTAATATGTGGAAGCGATCGGTAACCATCCAGGACGCTATCCTCATACCTGTTGAAGGTGACCCGACCTCCACTTCCTCGGTGGGGGCAACGTTGTCCCAAAGCCTTCGCCCCCCGTCGACTGCCCGACATGATCCTGGGACGCCAGATGTGCGTCGGGAGTGTGTCGTACGGGGGCACCCGGGACACTTGCGGGTAAGTTCCTCAAACTCAATTTTCCGAACAGTATCAAATGCGAATCAATTCCCCAGGTCATTCCCCACTCTGCTACGTCCATTGAACATCAACCAACCGACAGTACGACACATCCACACGACACCTAGATGGGATCCCGGCGAAGGTACAAGCAGAGGACCCGTTCCCAGAAACCCAGCACCCATGCAAGTATCACGACCAAAGCCCGTTCGTTCCCGGGGACAGTTCCTTGTCCTTCAATGGAATGTTCGTGGTTTCTGGTGTAACGAGGCGGAACTAACACGGATGATCTGGGGTAAGTTGCCTATTTGTTTGATGCTACAGGAGACCATGACCGATTCTTACAACGCGCTGTTAACCAAGAACTACAACATTTACTCCTCGAAGTTCTATCCGGGAAGAAGAAAAGGTCCAGCTGTTATGGGTATTTTGAAGGAGGCTCCACACGATTTGATCGAAATCGAGACACAAATCCCAGCGGTAGCAGTCAGACTACTTTCCCCAGTGAAAGTAACTCTGATCTGTATTTACAACCATTTCAAGTCAGGCTATTACAACACAGCGGACAGGGCGTTGAGAGATCTGATGTCAAACCTCTCCCCCCCATACCTTGTTGGAGGAGATTTCAATAGCAGACATTTCACCTGGGACAATTTCACTAACAACATGGGTGAAACTGTTGCCAAGTGGGCAGCTGATTACGAAATGGCACCGCTAAATGATGGTTCTAAAACAAGGTTCAGTCCCCATCAGAACAAACAGGACACTGCAATTGATGTCTCTTTCGCCTCAACCAACCTCATAAGCAAATTTAAATGGTCCACCCAATCGGACCCTAGCAACAGTGATCATCTCCCCATAAAAATCGAACTTACCACTCGAGTTGAGGGCTATTTGCGGGATCAGCGATTGAATGGCTGACTTACCTTCTGTAACTTGTTCAACACACAGTCCAATCTTCGGGATGTGGTTGACTGGCATTCCATGAATTTCTTTCGAGGTTCTTGTTTCGTACGGGGGAGTTTCGATAAGGGACATAACTGTGATTGATCATAACAAAACATAATTTGACTGGAAGATGTCACACGGAGCAGCTCGATTTGAATATTCGGAATCTTCGCGGTCTTTAGGAGTTTATCCATTTTTTTGTTCGGAAGTTTTTATCCGGCTCTGCAGTTTTCGGAGGTTGTCCGTTTCCCGTGTCCGTGCCGTGGAAGGGTTCGGTGGTGTCGTTGTCAGTCTCGTGATTTCACTGATTTCGAAAGTAAACAAAAATCGTGGAAAATAACTTTGTTGGCCTGTCAAATTGATGAGTGACTGAGGAGAGAACCTGAGAAGAAACTCAATCAACTCAGCAGAATATTGACGGAAAAGTGGAGTAAGATTTCAAAGCGAGATAATCATGATATCTCATATAGTACCAAATTTAAGTGTTTCATAAGGTTTTGCATCGACCAGGGTCTTCAAAGCGATCGTCACAGGATTTGCTATCGGGAAATAAGATTAGTTTTCTCATTGAAATATCAGAGGATTGCAGAGAATGATATTATTGACACAGTAATCGAAAATTATTATCATTATGATTGCCAGCAATAGAATTAAGTCGTCGATCAAGTTTTCAAGTGCATTCAATGAAGCTGGTATGCAGTTCTTTGCGTCGTTACCATGTGACTACAAGGAACAAACACTTGGCAGCGCTAGCTTATTTTTTCTAACATTCTAACATTTCTTCCGTCATTATGGAGATTTGACATGCTCCGGCGTTCCGTTTTTCAGTTCTGTCTCCAGGGATATTGTCAAAATTTTTCTACCTCTACCTGAAGATTGCTGGAATATTGGAAGCAACGATAAATACACTTTACAGAATTCGCCCTTTACTAAAATCGTCACCGATAAAAGAAAAACAAAAAAAAATGAGTGTCTAGATGAATTCTTTGAACATGAACTCAACTAGTGGTGCCAAATGTTCTTATTCATAAGCTTTGTACTTTTTGTTTTATTTACACAGAGTATAGGTCGATTCACGCACTGCCTGGTTATTACGGATTGAGCGTTAGTTTCAAGATTTTAAGTGCATGATATTAGTCAAGTGTTGAATGGTTCTTTATGTTAATAGTAAATTTGATTCGGTTAGCAATACTCACGGAACATTGAGAATACTGGTATTTCAACTTATACCATGTGAATAATTCGGAAGAATTTGAACTGCATGTCAATGAACATACCAAAGGCTATTTAGTCGGGTAACGTCATTGAGATTTTAATCGATGCTAGGCTACGATATGTAAAATTTAATTTAAAGATAATAATGTACATGATTCGTTTGACATGTTTGACATTTAATATTTATTTCAAACGTATTTTTATAAAAAAAAAATTTGTAAATCACCAAACAAAAAAAAAGTCGAAGTGTCTTAACAGAAAAAAGAGTTATTCAAAATTTCCTCGCATGTGTCATTTATCAAGATAAAACAAACAATAGTTATCATTAGAAATATGACCTTTTATAATAATAAGTTAATTTATCGTTAATCATTTGTTAGCATCACAGTAGAGAAAGGGGCGAATGTGGTAGATATGTTATGGAAAAAGATTTGGTTTTCAACC
Organism: Uranotaenia lowii; assembly: GCF_029784155.1. Taxonomy (NCBI): domain Eukaryota; kingdom Metazoa; phylum Arthropoda; class Insecta; order Diptera; family Culicidae; genus Uranotaenia; species Uranotaenia lowii. The sequence goes on along the minus strand of NC_073692.1, from coordinate 154,750,067 downwards.
CATTGATAAAATTAGGTATGAGAAGAGCTATTAATTGAACTTGCATTCTAAGTAGATCGGATTGCATGGTTTCGATTTATCAAAATGATATGAATGCGGTTCTGTGTAGACAGGTATATAAAAATTAGTACCTATTGATGTTAAAAAAAAATATAGAATAGTTTAAAAGTTACTAAAAATGATTTTATAATTTGAAGTGTGTAAATGTCTAAGTTGGTTGCTGTAGGGAATGAATGAAACTGTGAGAGAGATTAATGAGTTATTGAGTGACCTAACGAAGAATGAACGGAGAGAGTAACTGATGAATGAATTGAATAAGGTTGTCATTCTGTATTCTAAATTTCTAGACGAAGGATGTGTTACTGGTAATGTTTAAAGTGATGCAGTGTAAGAAATATGTATAGGTTAAAAAGTGATTGTATAAAACAAAAAAATAGTGCGTGAAACAAAAAGTCACCACAGACAGTGCTTGTCCCACTGTCCCTGCTGTTAAAAAATGGAAGCTTAAAGAAGCGAATTGGGAAAAGTATTACCAAGAAATAAGCGACGAACTCCTCTGCATATCGCAACCAAATATTGAGAACATCACTGAGGCCATTTTCCAAACTGCTAGGCGTTCGATACCACGGACGACTGGCAATACTGCCTCCAAATTTGCTCCATGGTGGACAGAAGAAATCGGCGCACTTATTGAAAACCGGAAACAAAAGTGGAAAAAACTACGAAGAACAGATAGAACAGCATTTGAATGGGAAGCCCGCAATGAAGATTTTCGCAAAGCCAGAGCTGATGCACGATCAGCTATAGAAAAAGGGAAGAATCATGCTTGGAGCGAATTCTGTAACTCTTTTAATCCCAATACCCCTGTCTCCGAAATGTGGCAAAAGTTCAGCAAGATCACTGGGCGAAAAGCGAACCGTACCAGGAGAATGTCTATCAAAGGTGAATTCACTGATGACCCACAAAAAATCGCAAACCATCTTGCCGATGTGTTTGAGAAAAGTTTCACTGAAGGTGACTATTCTGAAACACTACAGGAAATCAATTACGCACCGCCGCCGTCTATTCCCGAAAACAAATGCATAGATGTAGACTTCTCAGGACTCGAATTAAATACCGCTCTCAGTAAATGCGCTGGTAAATCAACAGGATTAGATCAAATAACTTACAGCATGGTCAAAAATATGCCCCCTGATTAAAAAAGATTATTTTAGAAGTTTTTAACATACTCTGGCAACGTGGCGAATACCCAAAACAATGGAGGAAAAGTATCATTATCCCTATTCCTAAACCGGGAGAGTTGAATAGTTTCCGACCGATCGCGTTGACATCGTGCCTAGGAAAAATATACGAAAGAATGGTAAACCGGCGGCTACAGCAACATTTGGAAAAAAACAATCTTTTGCACCCGAACCAACACGCATTCCGAAGTGGCAGAGGTACCACCAGTCACCTCAGTCAGCTTAAGGACATTCTAACTGAACATCGACATGATCAACTTCATTCGGAGTTAGTTTCGCTAGACCTTTCTAAGGCATTCGACCGAACATGGCGACCAGGTATCCTGAGAGCTCTTGAAAAAGCCCAAGTTGGAAATCGAACATTCCAGGTCATCACGAACTTTTTACGAGATAGGTCTTTCTGTGTTGCAGTAGGTGGAACTATATCATCAGATCGATCACAAGAAACCGGAGTACCTCAAGGGTCAGTTCTATCCCCTACTTTATTCATCTTGGTCATCAATGATATCTTCAAATGCATTCCCAAAAATATATCGGTACTTATTTATGCAGATGATATTCTTCTGATCTGTGGAAGTAAGTTTGTGGCAATCTGTCAAAAAAGACTTCAGAAAGGAATAGATCGCATAATATCTTGGGCAGAAAAAAATGGCTTCGCAATCAATGCCAAAAAGAGTACCTTACTGCACACATGCCACGGCACAAAAGGCAGACACCGATTTTCAAAATTGAAAAAGTTAATGGCTGACGGCTCGGAAATAATTCAAACACGAAACGCAAGAATTTTAGGAGTTCATATAAACCAAAAAGGAAATGCCAATAGCCATATAAAAATATTAACCAAAGAATGCTCAACTCGAATTCATTTTCTTAAAATAATAACTAGCCTAGGTAATAGAGAAACGCTATTAAAAATTGGCTTTGCTACAATAATATCGAAATTATTCTACGGTTGAGAAATCTTCGATCCTGTTGATATTATGAGCCTAAAAACAGTTTACTGTAATATGCTTAGAACAATATCCGGGGCATTCTGTTCGACGCCCATTGAAGCGCTTTATGTAGAGAATGGAGTACTTCCTTTCGAATTTCTGGTAGCTGAAAACTGGGCAAGGAAAGCTATTTCGATTGCAGAAAGGGCGACCAATAGCGAAAACTATCTGCTTAACAGAGCTAATCATGCGCTAGCTGCAGTAATTAACGATCGTATCCCACCAATATATCGTCTTCTTACCGAAACTACCACAAAATGGAATGAAAAGCCGCCACGAATTGATTGGTCGGTTAAAAACCATTTCAAAACAGGTGGCAATAAGAGCTCAGCGGTCAGAATGTTCGCTAACTTAAAAGCCACTAAATACGATTTCGGAAGAGAAATCTACACAGACGGATCACTAGCTAGTGGTAAAATAGGCTTTGGCATTTACAATCCAACAGAGGAGAGCATTTATAGAAACCTGCCCGAAAATTTTTCCATTTTTTCGGCTGAAGCTATAGCTATTGACGTAGCACTTGAACAAGCTATTTCTTCAACGGTTATTTACACAGACTCGGCTAGTGTACTGGCCGCCTTAGAATCGGGAACGAAACATCCAATCATCCAACATATTTTATCCCATAAAAATATTAAAAATGCAACGATGGTCTGGATTCCCAGTCACGTTGGAATCCCTGGAAATGAAGAGGCTGATAGACTTGCAAATTTAGGAAGGAATGGAGAAAGGCATGTTACGAAAATCCCTAAAGCGGACGCGCTTAAGTGGTTAAAAACAAAATTAAAATTTCAACACGAGCGGAACTGGCGGAATCAGCAAGATGTAAAACTCAAAGAAATAAAGCAAACAACTGATAAATGGAAAGATGTTACAAACAAGAGAGAGCAGAAGATCCTTACTCGACTAAGAAATGGCCACACCTGGATAACCCATAAACATTTGATGGAGGGAGCGGAGACACCGATATGCGAAACATGTGGTATCGAATTGACGGTCAAACACATCATACTTGAATGCCGAAAATACGAAAACTTGAGACGAGATGTACTAACCTAGCGGAAATACTGGAAAACGATCGGAAAAAGGAAAAATTAGTGATCAGATTTTTAAAACAAAGTGATCTATTCAATGTCATCTAAACTGTAAAAACTACTTTTTTAAGAGGGTGAAAACAATAGGTTAATCCCTCACTAAATAAAACATACAAAAAAAAAAAAAGATTTCAGATTCAGATTTCAGATTCAGATTTCAGATTCAGATTTCAGATTCAGATTTCAGATTCAGATTTCAGATTCAGATTTCAGATTCAGATTTCAGATTCAGATTTCAGATTCAGATTTCAGATTCAGATTTCAGATTTAGATTTCAGATTCAGATTTCAGATTCAGATTTCAGATTCAGATTTCAGATTCAGATTTCAGATTCAGATTTCAGATTCAGATTCAGATTCAGATTTCAGATTCAGATATCAGATTTAGATATCAGATTTAGATTTCAGATTCAGATTTCAGATTCAGATTTCAGATTCAGATTTCAGATTCAGATTTCAGATTCAGATTTCAGATTCAGATTTCAGATTCAGATTTCAGATTCAGATTTCAGATTCAGATTTCAGATTCAGATTTCAGATTCAGATTTCAGATTCAGATTTCAGATTCAGATTTCAGATTCAGATTTCAGATTCAGATTTCAGATTCAGATTTCAGATTCAGATTTCAGATTCGGATTTCAGATCCATATTTCAGATTCAGATTGTAGTTTATTATCGGTCGCAAATGCAATATTTATCCGACACCTTTTGTATTTTTTTTCGTCCCCGTGAACAGGATTTCAGAAAGTTCTAGAGATGATACATATATCTTGAAGTTGCCAGATTTTTTTCAGAACGTATCTGGGCCCTACAAATCCGAGCAATTTCATTTGAAAAACCTGGCAAAATCCGAAACCCAGAAATTACTCAACAAAAAACAAGAAAAAAATTTTTAAATGTTATTCTAGATTTCCAAAACATCTTTCATGATTTTTTTTTTATAGCAGTTGCTCAAAAAAATTTCGTTTTGAAGGCATAAATAAAAAAAAACAAATAATAGTGGCCTAGCATCAAATATGCGAGAGATTCTCAGCAACTGCCTCCAAGAAAAATCCAAATTAGTTGCCTTCCTCCGCAAAGCCGGAATAATCTACAAAATATAGAGGACTACCACAAAGCATGGCCCTAATGGGTTAACCAACCAATCGAATCGAGGAAGAATGACCCTAACGGGTTAAACTATATACAAAAAATGTTTGATTTGCCAAATAAAGTGAATAAATCTGGGAAAAAATCCGGGCATTTTTAATGAAATTCGGGCAACCGGGCCGGGCCGGACTATTCCGAAATTTTGTATTAAATATACGGGCAAACCCGGATAAAACCGGGAAATCTGGCAACCCATTGGTATAGGTAGAATATGACGGATGGATATCAACATTTGTATGAAAAAATGCTATCGTTGAATATTTTTCTTTAAATGTTTCGAATCCACGTTGGAATTTACCACTGTCTTCGTTAACAAAACGCCGTCAAATCGAATATGGAATTAAAGTTTTGGTTGATCAATTTATCTTTTCAATAGGTTAGTAGGTTAGAAAGTATTTGTGTAGTTTTTTGTTTAATTGAATCAAAGCAATCAAAAGATTCCGTTTAATTCAACTACGGCAAATGATACCGGTATTTCGATAGCAACTTACTACCTTCTTCAGTGAACGTTTTCGATTAGAAGAAGACAGTAAGTTGCTATCAAAATACCGGTATCTGAACATTTCATTTACCGTAGTTGAGTTAAAAGGAACCTTACGATTGCTTTGATTAAGTTGAATCATTCAACCAAGTAGGCTCACAACACAATAAAGTTTTTTGGTGATTTTTTCAGGATTTTGACAGGTTTAAAATTTTCGAATGACATCCAAACAATATTTGGTGTAAGTCTCGATGTTTTTAGTGAGAAATTTGCAAAAAAAATTACATTAGATTTGTCTATAACAAAAAAACATCGATTGTTTTGCTTCTCATGTCTCATGTCTCGGATTCCAGTTCTCAAGTATCATTTCCATTGTCTCAGGTCTCACCTTACAAGCTTCAGAGCTTATTCTATTCCCAGTTTACAAATTTCAAATATTCTACAGTCTCTGATACTGTGTGTACTAATAACTATGCAAATTGCGAGAAAGCGTGTAAAAAGATTACACAGTTGCATTTTAAAAATAAACATTTATTTAGTCTTTTCTTATGTTAGGATGAAAAAAGGGCAGTCAATTTTATATGCGAAAATTTCTGTGGAGGACGAGAGTACATTTACTTACACAATGCGTACGTTTTTAATAAAAATTTTACCGAATCCTGTATTAAGAAATGTTGAATTTATTCTCAACTGTTATTGAATTCTTAACATATTTAATATTATTTAATATTTTTCACAGGCTACCACACAATCCATTTTTGTCATTTCTCTCATTTCAGACACTTCGAATAGAGTCACGCACTATCAATCACACGTTTTGCCCCATGAATCTCGATTCCAATGTTTGTTTAACCCATTGTCACCCAATATCGTGTTCCGCTATACCAAATTACATACAACAGCACAGAGACGCTATGTATTTGCATCAAATGTCACAGCTGTATGTAGTATTTTCCTATTTTTTTCCCTCAAAACCCATCAGTGAAGCACCGCAACTCGTCATTACCTACATATTTATGCTGATTGAAGTTGGACCTAACGGGGCATTCTAATTTACAGAAAACGAATGCACATCGCTTAGACTCCATGGGGAATTGCCCATCGTTTTGTCAATAGGCAAATGTGCATCAAAGCGTAACATTATTTTGGGCTTTTGACAATTGAATTTCCGAAACACTTTCAGCGACAACAAACTGTGTCACCGAGAGGTATTGTGAAATGAATGGAACTCGGAAGGAATTTACTGATCATATATTTATTTTACCGTGAACAATGTTGAATGGCAAATATTTTTTGACAACTACTGAATTGCATCTTCAGAAATGCGGTCACCGGCAATGGCTCTCAAAAACTCTGAATTAAGGTCCATATATTCGCCATTGAAATAGAGGACAGCTTTTGGAATGATGCGCTCTTTGATCAGGTATCCGATTTCGAAATCGAACTCCAAGAAATCCTTGTAGACAATCGAATCGAAGCTTTCCTTCAGCGCTTTCGGATTGAAGAAATCGAAAAACGAGCCGTTGACTCCATCTGCATCGACATTTTCCGTAGCTATCACATTAACGCCTTCCTTCCAACGGATCTCGCATCCGTTAGTATCGAAAATTTGAAATCCACTGAAATCGGCCATATTCTCCAAGCCCGGATCGCACTCCAACAAGTACTCTTTCGTTAATATTTCGTTTTCGAAAAAGTCATTCGGTTCGAACTCAAAATGCAACACAAAGCTCGGCACCGGCTTATCCCGAACTTCGACACGTACATCGACGAGATGCTTCAAAACCGCCTCGTCCTTTTCATAAATCATACTGCTCAATACAGGAACCGCTTTGAAAACGCACAACCAAAATTCCGGTATACCCTTGAGCGGACATGTTGGCTCAGCTTCCGGTTTTAAGGCATCGTCAACGGCCCCCTTAACTATCGCCCGTCGTTGACTGTAAATTTGCTTCAAATCTAGCTGATACTCCATTTCCATTGAGTGAACCTGCCGATGGAAGGCGGCCTCTTTCTCCATCTGCTCTAGCTGCAGCTTTTTGAGAGTTTCAACCTTTCGGTGGATATCAGACGGAAGTTTCGCGAGTTGTTCCATCTGGTTCAATTTTATGTCCACGTTTTTGAGCAGGGTTAACACGATACAATTGAATGTGGCACAGTACTTTGGTTTGTTGTGCAACGGGTTTTGTAATGTTCCGAAATAGTTTAGCACTTCTTGCACTGATCCCGATTTGAAGTATTGCTCACGCATTTTGGACTGCTGTGATTTGTGAATCATCATTAATTCAAATTTGTAAATGACTGATGAAGACGACAACATCAACCATATAAAGTATAGAGGGTTACCCGGAGAGATTTAAACACAGACTACATAAGAGCTATTGTATATGCACTTTACTGATAAGTAAACGACTTATAAAATTGTAATTAATAAACATAGGATAATATATTAATACTGTTAGGGATTTCAAAAGGTATAAAATAAATCAAACACCAAAGTTCGTTCGCCTCCACCTTAACTGATGGCTAGACTTAGGCTGATGTCATGCTGAAACAACTAGCAACGCAACGCAACGCAACGTTCCAATAAGATTGCGTTGCATTGCATTGGTATGTCATGCTGGCGCGACCTGTCACTTTGAAATTCCCTACAAATCATCACTTCTCTACATCTAATAATGCTTTGAATCGTCTCCTTTCTTTCGGGAGCCATCAAAAACTCATCAAATCACGACCCGGATTGCAAGAATGCCGAAATTTGAACCGACAAAATTCCTTGTTTTTTTGCCGGAATTAAGAATTCATGAAAATTTTCTCGCCGATTAAGATAGTTTTTAGTTTATTATCACAAGTTCGGACAGATCTTCGTACTATTGTGCTTAAAACCCGGAATCACTGCTTCACATCGAGAAAAAACAATGTTCCTATTGGATTTCCTACTAGTCGCGCTACTAAACACATTGGCATCAGATTGGTCGCGCTACTCAAAGCAACCAGTATGACAGGTCTGCGCGATTTCCATGGAGATCAAATGAGAGCTGGTTAGTCGTGTGAACGTTGCGTTGTAGGTCGCGTTGCTAGTTGCTTCAGCATGACATCAGCCTTAGACTGATCTTCCTAGATCGTTTATTCTTTTTTTCTCGTTCGAGTTCTCTCTCGAGATCATTCACGCTTATAATTATTTATGTACAATTAGGTAAGTATAAGGATACTAAAGTTCTCCCTTTTTTAGAAAATTCTTACAGGAATTGTAATCATGAAAATACAAAACTTGAAAGCATAACATGTTGAATATTTGAATATAGGTTCGAACACTCGAAATACTTTCGAGTACAACTTTTCGATTGCAGGTTTAATCAATGAGTCTTGTTTTCTTGCCATGTGGTTTATCTATAGGTGGGGACAACCAAAAACATTAGTGTTAGTTCGTTGTATCCATACAGTTGTTTATGAACGATTGTGACGTAACACGACGCCGTCGCGTCGGCGAACGTTCAACGCACCAAGGAAACCGTAGCAACGTCCCAGAATGTTTGTTATTGACGTTACTATGAAAGCATGTTGCTAAATTTTCGAGATGCCGTCGTGTTATGATTGTTTAATGATTCTCGGTGCGTTTAAAATTTTAGTTTTCCATTTCATTTTTCGGGTTCTCGAAGCAGTTTGACGGATTCCGCTACAAAAGAATTGGTTTGCTCCCAAAATTGTGTCCTGCAAAAACTCTTCTGAAATCGGAACCAGCAACAAAGGCTGCTTTTTGGTGCGTCAAAAGTTCCTAGAAGAAACTAATGGAGCAGAATATGTTGGAGGACTTAAGAGGAATCCGTTCGAAATTAGTTTTTATATAGAAATTCTTGATCAGTTTTCACTTTTGTAAACACAAATAAAAATTATTTCATCATTTTCATAAACATCTTCTGTTTAAAAAATTCCGAAAATGCCAATCAAGAATGCAAAAAGTTAGATCTCCTTTTTGATTGAGAGTTCAAATTTTAAATTGCACATTTCACGTTTCCCATATCCGATTTGATACTCAAAACAAGATTTCACACGCAGTTTTCAGGTTCAGTTTTTTTTTCAATAAAGTTTAGAGCCAGTTTCTGGAATTTCTAAAAAAAATCCTTGACTGGACTTCTTCAAATTTACAAACAGCACGAGATGTGTTAGTATTTGGAATCATTTGGAAATTATTGAGTTGCTTTTGCAAGGAAGGATAATGCAATTCAGTTTTGAACATAAGTACTTTAATTATCACTTCCATTTGATATCCAAGCTCGATGGTATTATGTACGTATGAGAATTGTTGTCGCAAGGCGACTCCAACGTCGAGACGCCCATGAACGATTGTGACGTAGCAATCAAAACATTGAAAAAACTGATTCTCACACTCGTGCAAAGGTAGTCTTGTCCCCACCTATACATAAACCACATGGGTTTTCTTGGACCTCGTCACGATCGGACTCCTCTCGTGAACAAACCGTCTATCTGTTGTCGGGGCCCCCGCGTCATGCACAAATTGTACATCCCGAAAGCCTCGGAATGCTGGTTCCTCGTCGCCAGAATCTCGCCTTCGCTTTTTGTTGTCATTCTGATTGTCAGAACTTGGTAAAAACAGCCGACTCATTCTCCTCGGTTTGTAGGCCATTTTCAGCTGATGCCTGTGTGCTGTAGTTACGTGCCTCCCCAACGCAATCTGGAAAACATTCCTTGTTAGTTTCTTAATGAAAATTGCGTCCAACCATCTAGGTACATCATGAAGATGATTGTTCTTGTAATACAGCTTATCCCCTTGCCTCAAGTTGTCAAATTGATCTGGAGGGATGACTTTTTCATTATTTAAAACCTTTTGTTCAACAAAAGATTTGTCTAAATGTTGCTTATATGTTTTTGTTGGATTAATTAAATCCATCAGCATTTTAGGTCTAAACGAAAATACTCTCTCAGACGGAAAATTTGCTTCTGTTCCATTGCAAGTATTCCTATAGTTAATTAGGAACAAACTCAATCTATCGTCAATGTCCAAAGATTTTGTTTCATCATCAAGCAAAAATTTCTTTAAAACATCCTTCACTACTCTGACTAGACGTTCAGCTTGACCATTGCTACTAGGATGATATGGTGGGCTTTTTAATACATGAATTCCTTGCCTTTTAAGAAAATCCGTAAATTCATAGGAATTGAAAGGAGGACCACCATCAGTAACCACCACATCCGGAAGTCCAAAACGAGCAAACATGGTTATAAATTTTTTTATGACAGTTTTGGCAGTAGTCCCATAACGCATATGCTCTACCTCAAGCCATTTCGTATGACTGTCTATTATCAGTAAGAATACATTTCCATTATAATGGAAAAAATCCGCATGTATCCTACTGAAAGGACGTACAGTAGGAATCCATGATGATTTTTCTTCTGGGTTTTTAACATTTTCCATCCTAGTGCAAATATTACAACTTTTAACGAAATCCTCAATATCTAGATTTATCCCTGGCCAATAAACTGTCCGCCTGGCCAGTTGCTTCATTTTTATCATACCTCCGTGATTCCTGTGCAGCATATGCAGAACTTTTTGCCTCAACAGTGAGGGAATTACTACTCTTTCATCCAAAAGTAACACTTCGTCAACTATTTGTAATTTCTCCTTTTGAGAATAATAATCTTTAAATTTGTTGTTCACATTTCTTGGCCAACCTTCAACAATATATTTAAAAATTTCCAACATAAACTTATCATTTTTTGTTTCTTTTGAAACCAAAGCGAAATCTAAAGGAAATTCTGTAGAAAAATTTATGCTATTGACATTTTCCCCGTCAAGGCTCCTGGGGACTGATTGTTGCAACGGAAATCGGCTACAAAAATCCGCGTTTGCCAATTTTGAAGCAGGTCTATATTCAATCTCAAAATTATAAATTGAGAGCTCCATGATATATCTTTGGAGTCTCGTAACATATATAGCATTTCTACCCTCTTTCCCAAATATTCCCAAAAGGGGCTTATGGTCAGTGAATACCTTAAAAGGTTGTCCAAAAAGAAATTTGTGAAATTTTTTAATAGTGCACACTAGAGCCAAAGCTTCTAGGTGCAGTATTGGATACTTCTTCTGTGCAGAGTTGAGAGAGAATGACGTGAAACATATTGGCTTTTCCAGCCCATCTTCTATCTGTGCCAAAACTCCCCCCAAGCCGTAGCACGAAGCATCAGTTACCACGATAAGTGGTTTACTAGGATCGTAGAAAGTCAATAGCCTAGCATTTAATAAACTTTTCTTGCTATCTTGAAAAGCATTTTCACATTGTTGAGTCCATTTGAAACTTACATCTTTCCTTAGTAGCTCGTACAAATATTTTAAATTAGCAGACATGTGAGGTATGAATTTATTGTAGTAATTTATGAGTCCAAGGTATGCTTTTAACTCCGTAGTATTTTCTGGAACTTTAGCTTCTGATATTGTCGATAGTTTTTCCGGAGAAGGTAATAAACCTTTATCGGTAACTAAATGTCCAAGGTATTGTAAAGATTTAACGAAAAATTTACATTTTTTAAAATTAACACGAATATTAGCCTTGTCAAGTCGTCCAAGGACTTTAATCAATTTGTCTTTACAATCTTGAAAGTTTTTCCCTGCTATCAGCAAGTCGTCCAAATAACAACAAACATTATCTAATCCCTTAAGAATTTGGTCCATACAACATTGGAATAAAGAGGCAGAAGAAGAAGCTCTCTGTGGAAGTCGATTGTAACTATATAAACCTTTAAGCGTGTTTATGACTACATATTTCCTTGAACGTTCTGATAATTGCAGCTGAGTGTAAGCACCAGCTAAATCCAAACAACAAAAAACTTGACAACCAGCCAAAGACGCAAAGATATCTTGCGCCAACGGAAGAGGATAAGTGTTTGGAATTAAAATTTTATTCAAAGAAACTTTGCAGTCAATTACCATTCTTATGTTACCATCTTTTTTTATAACCGCAATCACTGGTGACGCCCACTCGCTAGCGCCTATGGGAGTAATCACCCCCTGCTCTTCCAACATATCCAAATGTGAATTAAATTTATCTCTAATCTTGTAAGGAACTTCGTATGCAACTTCGTAACTTCGCAACTTCGGAACTTCGTAACCTACAATTGGTGTAGAAAAATCTTCTGTAAATACTTTTAAAAATTGTTGTTTTAACATACATACTGTAGAATTGTGTTGATCTTCAGAGTTCAAATTATTGATGCATGCTGATCCTACAAAACTGGATTTCCAATTTGGAAAAAAGAAATCAATCCAGTCTCTGCCAAACAACGGTGTGAAATCAACATCACTTTGTAAAATGATCAAATTAAGTTTTGCTTTGACGTTGTTAATTTGAACTTCTACCCAAATCTGTCCGAAAATAGTCAACTTTGCCCCATTTACGACAACCAGTTTCTTTGAGCAATGGTTAATTGTGGAAGTACTAAAAAACCTTCTATACAAAGGAACGCTTATGACCGAAGCTGCCGATCCTGTGTCAACTTCCATTGATAGATTTTTGCCCTCAATCGAAACTAGTATCATGCATGGTTCATTAAAATTGCTTTCAATTTTCATACAATTGATGTCTGAATCGTCACTTGATGCATGCAAATTCAGTCTATTGAATTTGTCAAATGGAACAACAGATTGTTGCTGAACCTCCTGCTCCACAAATTTGACTGCTTTAGTATTGTATCTAGCTCCATTATTAAGTAAAGGACAGTTTTTTCGTATATGTCCCCTCTCCCTGCAATTGTTACAAATCGCATTGTTGTGCCCATTCCATTCGCTCTTATCACGTCTCGAATTGTAACCATATCTATCCTTACTATCTTCTCGAGGTCGACTACCCGGAACAAAGCGGTAATTATCTCCCCGATCCCGACTTCTGCTTCTAGAACCTGACCGATATCTCCCCGCAACATCTCTACGGTATGGATAACGCTCATCCTTTCTTCCCAAACGATGCTTTATCGAGAATACATTGCCTCCTGAACTTTCTCCAATCACCTTGGCCCTTTCTACGGCTAACTCGTTGCTAACTACCATCTTTTCCGCAGCCTCTAAGGTCACATCATCTTCCATCAACAACTTATGCTGAAGCTCTTTATCCCGCAAACCAAAAACTAATCGATCGCGAATAGCCTCATCCTTGAATTCGCGAAAGTTACAATTTTCAGCAAGCATTTTAATCGCTAGAATAAAGTTCTCGGCAGATTCCGTGTGACCTTGGTCCCGTTTGCTGAATCTGTAACGATTCATTAACGCCGGCTCGGATTTGTCAAAACGCGATTTTAGTTTTTTAATTATTTCGTCATAGGTCAAATCATTAACGTCTTTTTTTGGGAAAAGTAGCTTTATCTCGTCGAACACATCATCCCCGCTCAACGAGATAAACCACGACTTTTTAACTTCTGGCTTAACAAGATTCAATTGGCAAAGTATTTCGAATCGTTCTACATAATTGGCAAACGGTCTGCCAACCCTGTAGTGGTCTATAGAACCGATGATTCCAGCCATTATCAAGTATCGCGTAAGGTTTACTAAAATTCAACACACAATGCAATCAATTCAGGTTAAGTACTCACGGTTTTCCTTTTTCAGCACAAACCTTTCTCCTTAGCAGCCTGGACCAGACCACAACAACAGCAACGTTAATCGATTGGAGCAGCAGCAGCAGCAAGCAAAATAAACAACAGCAAACAGCAACAACAGTCTGTCCCAGACCTTTCCAGCAACAATCCAATTTACACCAGCGAGGCAGCAATCCCGGCGGTAACTTAACAACAGTCTGTACCAGACAACTTCAGCAACAACCTTATCCACAACAGCAGCCAAAAAATCAACAGCAGCAATCCTCTGATGCAAAACAGAATATGTAGTACCTCACCGGTACTCGTCATCAATCAAACCAAATATCGACTGAACTCCGATCCGCGTCTCACAACAGCCAACAAGAAATGATTTTCTTGCTCACTCCTCACCAACTCCGGCGGTCAGTTGTCGTGCTCTCTCACCGGTTATTTTCTCGGAGCTTTTTATTGTTCGGTGATGAGGATCCAGCGCTATGAGGATGGCACTCACTCACTTCTCTCCCGCAGGCAGGGGTGCCAGGTGGTTTTGATAAAAATCAGGACACCGCAATGATAAAAATCAGGATTTTTCAGGACACCACTAAATTGATGAAAATAACATGCAGCTATGCTTAGATTGCATAACTAAAGGCGAAATACAGGTGCTGAAGACGCCTAAAGTTATGCAACTACAGCGAGAAAAAACTTGGATAACATCGAAAAACACTATTTAAATATCATTTGAACCAAAGATTATCATCGATTAAACTAGTTTAACTGTTATGTAGAAGATTTGTTTGATTTTCTCACCATTTAACAATAAATTTAGTTAAAGTTTAGATATTTTTCAAAAATCAGGACAAATCAGGACATTTTAAACGTCATTTTTCAAAAATCAGGACAATTCAAGCGTTTTTGAAAAATCAGGACGGCCTCTCAAAAATCAGGACAAATCCTGAAAAATCAGGACACCTGACACCCCTGCCCGCAGGTGACTTTCACTTTCAAATGTTAACGTTTGATGAGATGGAGATTAAACCGATTCGGTTCCAGTGATGCCGAGAAAGCGGTTGCTCGGGGCAAGGAAGAAAATTAAGAAGCTTGCTCACTCTTAAAACCCGACGGATTTTGTTTGAGCTCCCGTTTTCCTCGTCGCCACTATTGTATATGCACTTTACTGATAAGTAAACGACTTATAAAATTGTAATTAATAAACATAGGATAATATATTAATACTGTTAGGGATTTCAAAAGGTATAAAATAAATCAAACACCAAAGTTCGTTCGCCTCCACCTTAACTGATGGCTAGACTTAGACTGATCTTCCTAGATCGTTTATTCTTTTTTTCTCGTTCGAGTTCTCTCTCGAGATCATTCACGCTTATAATTATTTATGTACAATTAGGTAAGTATAAGGATACTAAAAGAGCAAGTTCACTGGTGTTGGGAAAAAGTGGTAGAAATTTCGATACTTACGGCACATTTTGAAAATTTTGCCATGCAAAAACATTTTCAAGATCTGTGACCTTCTAGTTTTTTTACAACACGTGTTGTATTTTCGCATGCTGTGATGCAAAAATAGCAATATTTCTATCACATACAGCTGAAATAGAAACAGTGTTGTAAAAAAATACAAAGCCCCAAGATCTTGAAAACAATTTTGCATGGTAAAATTTTCAAAATGTCATTATTTCTACCACTTTTTCCCAACACCAGTGAACTTGCTCTAATAATTTGAATAAGTATTTTCAAGACAATTACGCTCAAATACAATCTAGTAAGTACTTATGCAAAATACTTAATCTTTCCATATTTAAAATGAGTTACCTTCTAATTAAATTTTTTATCACTTTGAACATTTTAAGAATTGCTAAAAAAATATACAGTATGTTTCGTAAAAGCACTTCATGAAAACAATTCAATTATGCTAATAATCGCATGATCACAAATTAGAGCTTCTTTTTTCATCAAAAATTAAAATATTTGATCGGTGATCGGTTTTATTGAAACACTTTTTTTTAAATTCGTTTATTAGAAAAAACTCAAGCCTGTACGTTTGAGGAGCCATGAATTTTCAATAAACCAAAGTGTTTGGGGACTGACCGACCAGATATTTTCATTTTTCCTCTAAATGACTCGTAGTTTCTGTAATTTGTCTTCACAACATATTCTTTAACCCTTCGTTTCATAAAGTAACAAATTTGTACGATTTGAAAAAAGTGAAAAATCGTATTTTATTTTAATTTTTTTTTTTTGATGTATTCATCATTTCCAACTGTTCAAAATAATTTTAAGGGAAAATAAAAAAATCATGAAACAAAGGGTTAAATACACCGTGAATCACATACACGTGAATCGGATTGTTTTCGTTTGTATTATTAAGCAGATTTAGATGAGATTTAGATTCAACTTCTTATAGGGGAGGATCGCACCATGCTCGAAATGCAAAATTCTAAGTTTGTTTTTTTTGTTGGAATAACGGCGAATACAAATAGAAAAACGAGTTTTGCTGTAAACCACCCCGTTGGTTTTTCGTGAATAATGCACTGAATATCGGCCAAATTTTTGTTCAGCCACACATATGGCTCAACGAATAGTTGAGCTAAGTATTCGGCTCAAGATGCTTGAATTATTACCATAATAGCTTATATGGCTTTTCAAATAATATGAACAGTTCGTGTCATCCGAGATTTCACTAATCCGAGGTGATCCTTCTCCCTACTACTTCGGATAAGCGGAGTTCTACTGTACATATTTCAAAACTGAATTTGAGTTTCTACACGATCTGAACACTGTGGATGTGCTTCGATGAAAGGTTTAAATTTCAGATATCCTAATTTTTCAGGTCTAAATTTTCTTCAGACTAGGACATTATGCCCGGTTTTGGGATAGGAAAATTAAAATGAAATGCCCGTTTTTTCAGGTTTCTCAAAAATCAGCCGGAATTGCCCGATCTTTATATTTGCGAGAAAAAATTTGGTAATTTTTTTGATGATATATACCCATACTTAATTTTTGAATGGTAGATAGAAGACATATTCAATGTCGACTTTTCTGACAGCTAATTTAATGTTATCAATTTGTTGTTATATTAATTTTAAAACAGTTGTAAAACCGCTTACAGCTAATGACAACTTCAACAAAATAGATACCTAGAGGTTAAGTTGCACAAGTTGAAGTTTTTTAAGGAAAATTGTCAAATGTTGTTCATGGAATGATGCTCTTTGGTTTGCATATACACTGGATTTTTTTAAAACAATACTATCGGTTAAAACGATTCAATTTTAAAAGATCTTTTTGAAACGTTTTTGTCGAAAAAAGACGATTTTCGAACATATCAATAACAGGTTCCAGACTAAGGTTACCAGAATTTATTCAGCACGTATCCGGGCCTTTTCCTTCAAAATTGACGACCAAAAATAGTGGCAATATCCGGACAAATTTTGTTAAAAATTAAGAAAAATCAACAAAAATCAAGAAAAAAAATAAAAAAATGGTCACTTAGAGATTCCCATAAGCTCCGGAACAACCGTGACAGAAAAGCTGTATACAAAACAAATCTTTGAGCTTCCCGATTTAAGTCAGAATGGTCTAACACTGTGGTTGGTAACGTCCGGCTCGCGAGCCGCTTGCAGCTCTTCTGATGTAATGCAGTTGCTCTTCAACTCACAGCTTAAATATTTTTTATTTTATTGAAAAATTTATTTAAAAAAAAAGTTTAGCCGATGCTTGAGTTTTGTAACAAAGATCCAAAATTTTATTCCTCGATTTTTTATAGCTCAGACAAATTTCCAGAATTGACATAGCTATAGAAACAATCCGAAGCTTCCAAAAGCAAATATCTCAGATTTTATTGAATTTTTTTTACGCTGTTTTTTCCTCGGAATACCAAAAAATTCACTTATACCCCTTTGCCACCAACAAATTTTCAGTTTCAGGGGATTTTGCCTTATCGATATGATTTAAAAATCATAGGGGTTCAATTAGGTGAAAGTCAAATAATTTATGATCATATTCATTTTTTACTGTGATGATGGGAAATGTACCCTGTTACAGTTAATCGAGAGGTTTCATGTCTTAAAGGGTGATACGGTCAAAATTTGGCCAAGGGAAAACGCGTGTAAATCTGTGAAATCGTTTATTTAAAAAATCAAATTAAATTTCTTTTTCAAGTTTAATTAGTATAAAATTCAGGAAAAATATTCAGTTAGGCTTCCGCTTTTCCTAATCCATATTGCCGGGCCTTATGCTTAACCCCTGCCATCAGATTTTTAAAAGCCACCTTGTCCACCTTCTTCGCCGCAGAAAGCCAGTTCGCCTTGAACTACTGCTCGTCCTTAGCAGTTTTTTTATCTTCTTTAGGTTCCGCTTGACAATAGCCCAGTATTTCTCAATTGGGCGGAGCTCTGGCGTGTTGGGAGGGTTCTTGTCGTTGGGAACCACCTGCACGTTGTTGGCGGCGTACCACTCTATGGCCTTTTTACCGTAATGGCAAGATGCCAAATCCGGCCATAACAGTACGGAGCATCCGTGTTTCTTCAGGAAAGGCAGCAGACGTTTATTCAAAAACTCTTTCACGTAAATTTCTTGGTTGACAGTCCCGGAAGCTATGAAAATGCTGCTTTTCAAGCCACAGGTACAGATGGCTTACCAAACCAGATATATCTTCGCGAACTTTGACAGTTTCATGTGCTTGAAAATATCTGCTACCTTTCCCCTTACTTTTGCCGCATAAAACTCCTGTCCGGGAAGCTGTTTGTAGTCGGCTTTGACGTAGGTTTCGTTGTCCATTACCACGCAGTCAAACTTCGTCAGCATCGTCGTGTACAGCCTCCAGGATTGCGCTTTGGCCGTCGTATTTTGTTTATCATCGCGATTTGGAGTCACTACCTTCTTGTGAGTGGATAGTCGGCTCGTTTTTTGGCTCGTTGCACGGTTGTAGACGATACACCCAGCTTATTTGCGGCATCTCGGAGAGAGAGGTTATGGTTTTGCTTGAAACTACCGGCAACTCTCTTTGTCGTCTCAGCGGCTTCCAGTTTTCGTTTTCCCCCCGATCCAGACTTTCTGGCTGTCGACAAACGTTCCCCAACAATTAAATTACACTTGTAACGGTTGATTTGGCAACTTTTAGCGATTTTGCCAGCTTTGCGTGCGAGTATCTCAGATTTTCGAGATGCGCGAGCAAAATTTTGATACGCTGCTCTTCTTCCTTGGACGGTATTTTGACAACTGAAGAGTGAATTCCAAAATCAAAATAGGAGCAACATTCAACACACACGCACACCTTCAAAATGAGGGGTCTTCAGGTTTTTTAAATGCAAAATTGAAAAAAAATACGTCAAGTTGATATTGACCAAATTTTGACCGTATCACCCTTTATTATCCGCTCTGTCATGCCAGCTTTATTGATCTGTCTTAATTTATCACTGTTGTATAAAATCACTGCTCCCCATCTGTTTAACAACTTGATTTATAGAAAAATGACAGCTTTAATAACCTCTCGATTATTATTTTTTTTATTGACGTTCAACCGATTATTGATAAGATAAACGTATTCAAATTGAGCTAACCATTCGCAGGGTGCTGTACCCACCTTCCCAAAAACTTTTCTCAAGGCAGTCGCAAATTATGGTAAATACTTATGTAGGCCAAGTAACAGCTGCTGTGTTTATATACAGATGAAAATGAAAAATAAGTTTTCGGTTCACCATCATCATCCTCTGGAGGGCAAAATTCATAAGCGAACCGGATGGAAATTTATGATTGCAGAGCTTTGAACTTCTCCCCTGTTCACTGCCTGTGGTAGAAGAGCTCATCTGTTGTTTGAAAAACAACAAATTTATCAGATTAAACATTATGTAGGTGAATTTAGCTCAGCTTTAAGAATTGGAAAGTAAATTTCCCTACATTTCTTGTTGCAAAATGAAACTAACTTATGAAAGGATTTATTTGTAAAGTATTATCAATAAAGCTCCATTAGTGGCTCCAGAGAGTATTCAAAATTCAATTTGAAAATGCATTTAGTAAAACCACTCTATTTACAATAGCAGTGAATAATAACGCTCCATCTGCAACTCAGTAACTGCGATGGCGGGATCCCTGTTATAGGATAGTTTATGCGTGGATGTTTTCTGAATTGAGCGGCATATTTGCATCGCGCATGATATCCGTTCCAGACAGACGGCTGGGTGGACGGTTGCCAAATTGCATCCCCTTTAGGGGATTATTTTGTCAACAGCAAATTCCATTAACCACATTGTGTAAAAATACCATTCAAATTGCTACACTAGGAAGCGTCAACGGCAAGCCTCATTAAATAAATTTACGACTCGTGTTGAAAAAATCTTACGAAATTGTTTCTTCAAATCATTTTGTTTGCTATTAACACAATATACCTATTTGAAAACAAGTTCACAGTTCAAGTTATCAATAGAGATAAATCTGCAAAATTTGTTCTCGTTATCTTATTTTGAAAGCCAGTCAATTTTTCAATTATTATCATTTTGGCATATCGGCAAATTTTAACTAAAAAAAGAATGAATTTAAGAAATTGGAATATTTACAGGTCATTTCTGAATACATACATTTCTACTTTGAGTTTAAAATTTGCCTATGTGCCAAAACTCAAATTATTGTATATTCTGATTTGTTCCAAAAAAGGAGGTATGCTGATATTTCAACTAATATGATAATTTAGGATATAATGTATCACATTTTAATGTACCCAGTAAACTTAAAGTAAGATGTGTTTCCTCTTATAACTGACTATTTTAGGGGAGGGGGGGGGGGGGTAGGGTATAAAAAAACACAATTTTTACGATTTTTTTCTAGAGCTATCGATCAATCTAATGTATTCAAATTTTTTGCATTATACAAAGCATTGTTAAAAAAACATTTAGTAATTTTTCGTAGAAAAATATTGAAAAATAAGCCGGTGACGAAGCACTTTCGAGGATGCCTTTAAGAAAACAGGATTTGCGGTAAACACTGTATCTCAGCACAGAATCATCTGAAGTCAAAAAATCAGAGCAAAATATTTTTAATAGATGTTTTTCTGGACCCCAGCGTTTTTATTTAACTTAAAAACTTTTTTATGAAATTTTTGTGGCTGTTTGAAGAAAACAATTACGATTTTTCACGAAAAAATCCGCCATTTTTCACCTGTAAAATCTCCCCAAAGTAAAAAAAAACAAAAAAGAAAAACGTTGGGGTCTGGTATTTTATATGTAGAAAATATGTTCCAAATTTGAAAAGAATCGGATAAGTAGTTTTCAAATGACGATGTCCACGGACTTTAAAAATGTGCTTTCGAGAAAAACGCGTTTGAAGTTTCTGCTCTTGCTTTCTTGCAGTATTAGATAGGAGGAGATAAAGGCCTATAATTTTCACAGTTTTGCTTCAATTGACTTGAAAATTTGACACAACATTCTTGAAATGTTTTACAAAAAGAAAATAAAAAAATAAAAAAATCGATTTTTTGAAAGTGTTAGACCCTACCTTCCCCCTTAATAAGAATGTTCAATGAGTTGCCAGCTGGCCAGGTATATACACGGATGCAGGAATACCTGTAAGTAAACTAGTCCACCTGATTGACTCGTTCTTCCAAAATACATTCACTTCATAATAGTTCATACGAAGCCATGGGGTCCGGGTGTGGTGCCGCGCTGCATTGGAGATTTGTCGAACTTTAAATGTCATCTTTACATTTTGATAAAAACAATTGATTTATTTGTGGATTTTATTCATCGTTCATTTATCTGTAGCTCTGAAATTCTACTATAAATTCTTGAGCAAATCTTAACGCTAAAATAGTGGCCTAGAGGATAGCATATTTGTCTCCTAAACCAACGTTCATGAGATCGAATCCCGGCCGTGACATAACCTGACACACATAGTATGATGAAGGTTGGCGGTTTTAGCATTAGTGAAATGCTAGCCGGGTATACCTTGGAATTGTACGCTTCAATGATGCAGCACATGCATGTGGATGGATCTTTCCAAGGGAACTTAGATTGCACTTGGAGATCCTACCTAGTTATGTGTGTGCTCGTAGTGCTACCGGTAAACAACGGCAACTTCAACCAATAGTACAGGGGTGTAAAATAGCATAGCAAAGTATAAATAATAACGCGAGGTAATACCACAATAGATCAACTTAATGGTCGCAGTGGACTCTCTGCCCAACAGGAAAAAAAACTTATTACTGCATTTTACTGCACGATACTGCATTTTTTACTCAACTAAATTTACATTCAAGTTTTGTAGAATTTCCGCATGGAACCAAAAAGTTCGTAACAAATCACGATAGGCCAAATTGATACCCGGATTTCTTAAGGTACCGTAAAACGGGGTAACTTTGATCACCGCGGGGTAAATTTGACCAATGATAAACTTTTTCACATTATCATCAATAAATCAGTTTATAGTTTGAATTTTTGAAAACTGTTTTCTACGTTTGAAAGCCTATTGATTGAGTATCAATTAGGCAAAATTTGGTTTGTATTTGAAATCTCTTTCTGTTAGTAATTTTAAAATATTAAAATATCTATTTTTTTCAAGACTCGCAAACAAGCAGCTCTCCTGATAACACCAAAAAGCATTTAGAAGCAAACGGGTTGTTTAATTTGAAAGAACAGTTTTTTTTTATTTTGTATATGAACATAATTTATAGTGCTATTTTTATAGACAGTTAATGATAAATTTTTGATTTTTGAAAAATAAGGACATTTTTTAGGAGTAAGCCCGTATTGGACAAATGGATAAGAACCTTATCAAATCGTTAACTTTGAAGAAGAAATGAAAATGGAAATAGTGGGAGGATCTAGGGGAATGTGTGAAGGTAAAATTTCATTTGTATTTTGAAGCTCAAACTTTTTAGCAATCACTATAATTTTTGCCCCTTAATGTAGGCAGCATACTTGTTATTTTTTCGATTATAAATATTCTTAAAATATAACGTTAATGCCACATTCTCCTTAACAAAAAAATCGAAATAAATTTAAAAAATTGATCAATCTTACCCCGGATTACGGCACTTAGATCGCACAAAAATGTTCTGTGCTTCTTGTTTAGACTTTTTATGTTCATTCAGAAGTATAAATCAAGCACTTATGCTAAACGTTTTTCAGTTCTCTCGAGAACCATTTATTCAACCAAATGTGAACATTTAATGCACAAGATTAAGTAATTTGACTTCTTGAGTTGTTTCATATCGAAATGAGATATAATTTGGTACCCGTAGGATGTTAAAATATCCAAAATTATATCAAAAACTCCATGAAAGAACAAATAAATTATATCACCGTGTGATAATAGCTTAAAACTCAACCAAATAGGATATTGACCACCAAAAAATACAAAAAATTGAGTCTTGCGTTCAAGCTGTGATGAAATGTTTATTTTGGATTCAAGGTATGCAAGGTTGGTTGCATCGTCTACTGCCTTGTACTCAGACTTTTGTGAATTGTTTCCAGCTTTCAATTCTTGAAAACTTTGGATACATTGTATTTTTGTTGCTCTATGATTCTTAAATTTTACGAGTTTAAATTCTAACTAGTACCTATAATAATCCAAAAACTGTCCCAATCCACCCCTTTTACGGTATAGATGTATGTACTAAGCAGAAAATGCATGATTTGTTTCTCAATGCATGATTTTTTCATCAAGACATGACACATGAATGCATGAAAATTTAAAATAATTTTTTTTAACACTGAAGGTTTGTAAAGACACTCGAAATACACCACCAAAAATATCACGAAAATTGTCCCAATTCTACCAAAGGCCACACGCATTAAAACATTGAACATATTTCAATCGAATGGATGGGTCAGCAAAAAGCAAACTGTTTAATGGATAATTCCATATAAGTTTTCGTTAGAGTATTAGTTTTTTTTACATGAATAAAATTTATACCAAATTTAAAAGATTATTTTCCGTTATTCAAAATAATTGCAATTGCTATTCGATCTTTTTAGTGAGATGAATTTATTAATGCTGTTATTAACTTAAAAAAGTTGGAACTACTCACAATACTTCTGGTTGGCAGCATAAATTTGATTATCGACGTAAATATAATTTTTCCTCAGATGTTCCGTGTTAATAACCTTTTTTTTCATCTCAAAGAACAAAAAAAAACCTAACACGCAGGTCATTCAACTGCTGCTGATGTCATCCAATCACATTCACAATATGCTACCTTAATTGAAATCAACAAACAACCCGGAAAATCCCCCAACCCTTAACCGGTTCAAGAATTTTCACTAATCACAAGCACAAGTACTCCGCAATCTGGCTCGCAAAAAATGCAATTAAAAATTTTCCACGTTTTTACACTTCACTATTCACGATCTTCTCCCGTTTTTCTGGCATACGCCAAACGACAACGGACTGGATACGCATCAATGATGCCTGGCTGGCAGCTGTGGTGTATTGACACTTTTTTTTGTTGCTGCTGCTACGCTAATGCAAACCATTCATAGAAACGAACGTTTTTGCGCGTTGTGTTGGGGACACAGTAAAACAGAAATCCGAACCGAACCGCTTGTAACAGCCTACTGATGGACGGAAAAGTTCTGCGAACCAACGTTGTTAGATTGCCGAAATTACAACATTCAGGCAGCCAGCCAGCAGCCCCCCAACGATAACAACGACGACAGTATATACAAGCAGCGCGAAAAAAAAATACAAACAACAAGTTCTCCCCCTTCATTCAATCGGTACGGCACTTAGTACATAAGTGAGATGGGAGCAGAATGTTGGGGCTCTCCAGTACCTACTTTTCGGTGCTTTGAGCGGATTCGAATTGCTTCGTGCTGAGTTTTATGTTCCAGGAAATTGAGAAGTTCGAATGAACGTTTTCACACCTGACTTGCTGATAGAGGCAGAGTTCGAGATGGGTTCACGCAAGATCGAGGGAAATGAGACGACAAATAGAAGTCTTACACATTTTCTTCTTGATTTTGTAAAAGAAATTGTATTAAGTTTTTAAACCACCCGACTATTCAAACTTATCAAAAACCAATTTTTGAACAAATAAAGATATGTTATTGTGAAACTAAAAAATCCGACAATAACAATGGCTACCGACTTGGAAATAAATACATTTGAACAAAAAAGACTAAGGATCTAAATAATTTATTATAGGTAATATAAGATAACTTCTAGAAGGTCATATTGAGCCTGAAAGGTATTTAGCAAAAAAAAAATCAAGAGATGCTCAAAACAGAGGTTTGTTATAAATAATTTTTTTGATTACTTTTTTATGATTTATCGTCTTAAAATGGGTCATTATGATAAAATCTACGAACTGCTCGGAAAAATAACCGAAAGTAAAACAGATTGTGAGGTAATTTCTACAAATATTTTGGTAATAATTACAAGCATTTAGGTAAACATGATCAGTAGGAAAATTAACAGAACATGTAAAATAAAGAAAGAACATCTCCTCATTTCCATTACATACAAACGTCCTGCACAATAATAATGTTTGTTATTACGTTAACTTTCCAAGTGATGGTTACTGCACTAAAATAGCAGCTAATTTCGCCAAAACTTGCTAACAGTGCTGAATTAGAGAGAACAGAGATGTTTTATGATAAATATTTCAGAATGTTACTCGGGCAGTATCCGGGTTAATACCGCGTTTTATTATAACTTTTCACTTTCCAATCCATATTATTGAAATTTTCATTGGTTTATAAATTCTAAACCACTTTCCCTCCATATTTTTAAAAATACAATCTTTAAAAAAAACTGTAGATGCTTAAATTGGACCAACAAAGTTTCTTTATTGAATTTTCATCCCAATTTCAGTCTTAGATTTGAAATTCGTATTGAAACAACACTTATTTAACCAAAATTTTATCATCTACTGAAGTAAATATTTTAAATACAGCCTTTTTAAACATGAATATTTCTATGTTTTGAATCTTATCTTTCCAGATTCAATTGATCGAGATTTTCAAGTCTTGTGTTGTTTCTTCAGTTAATGAAGTTCAGTTTCATAGTATTTCTGAATTTTGAGAACTCAGGATCTTTGTTTTAGGGTTTAAACTCATTTGAATTCCTTATCTGACTTTTTTTCAATGATAACTGATACTATGTTTTAAACATTTAATCTCTATTCTTAATTTATTTTACAACTGATCATTTTTGCACTTATACCCCTTTGGGTTTGAGGGTATCGATTGAAATTTTTATCATATTTAGAATAACAATTTGATAACAAATTTTTATCTGATGAGAATCATATTCATAAACATCTCATGAAAACGTTTTTATTTGTGTTTCAAAGATATACAATTGAAATTCACATTTGGTGCAATTTCTGCTTTGGCTCTGATTGTAACTTTGAATCTCTTTTTTTTTATTTTATTCATATTTTGTTGCTTAAAACTTGATTTGAAATTATGATTTAGATTTGAGACATTGAATTTTGGCTCTGAATAAAAACTGATTTAAAGTTTTGAATTTTTAAACTCTTATATCTGTATCTCTATGGAATTTGCAGTGCATTAAAAAATGCTTGGATTTTTCCCGTAGGGGAGAGTGGGGATACTTGATCCCCTTTTCTTATTTTCACCATATCTTTTTGGCAAAGTTTAGCAACTCGCCGTCTTTGACATTTTCTGACAGCTTGTAACCTAAAGTTTCTATGCTCCAAAAATTAGAACGATACTTGAATCCGTTGATGAACATTTTCGTGAGAGTAAAAAAATTGCGATTTTTCTGAAGTTAGGGGAGACTTGATCCCCTATTGAAGGAGTCTTGATCTTTAATTCAGGAAGCACTAATCCTTGTATAAAAATCAAACAAAACCCCAAGTGTTACGAGCGCCAACTAGTCCTCCGAACACATCACTCCCCTATAAAAACTTTGTCAAATGCGCTGTCATCTTTGACAGAGGAAATTTGGTAGTATGTAAGAAGAAGAAATCGAAGTAGAAAAGGTGGTGATTCGCATTGCAAGTCGTGTAGCTAAAGTTTCATTCGACGCTTAAATACGGGAAATTAATTATATTCATATAGTTACGTTGGTCCTATTCGAAGGTATTACATAAATTATTGAGAACTATCATTGGAAAACATATTATGTAACAATAATTTAATCTCTAGCCAGGCTAAATACTTCTACTGCTCTACTCCACGTTGGTTGCCTTCTGCAACAGATCAAAGCATCGATCGGTAAGAATATTTAAATTACCACCCAAAGGAGAAACTAACTTTCAATTCTATTACATATTAGTATACTCGCAGTAATTCAGCATAAAGATAGTGATCAAGCAATCAGGCGTTTAAACATAAAAAGTAAACGGTAAGGTACCAAAAAGTGTACTAGAATGCACCCATTCAATTCTAACCTCAAACCGTTATAGATCGCTCTTACTATTTGCTGATACGACATTTTATACTTAGTTGTGTGACGGCCGATCACTTACAGTAAGTTTAACTTAAAACAAACCTGGCTTGTATTAACCTTTGTTAATTTTAGGAATTTTAAATTTGTTCCAAAAGAATAAATTATAAATTGAACCACATCGCTGTCTCGCAACACCAAGATAGAATGTTAATTGACTATTTTGGTCATGTTTGTTCTCAGTTCACAATTTATAGCAGACATAAAAAGAAAATTTTATAACTTTGTCTCAACGCTAATAACATTGCATACTTATAGGCGCTATTTTTTATAATTAAGAGAAAATTAATAATTTTTGCTCTTTTCTTCAGACAATTGTTTGATAAATATTAGTTTTTGGATAAATATTAGTAATTTCGTAATCAGCAATCATAACGATCAATTCAGAAGAAGAATATGCCGTTTGAAAGGGGGATCAATTGTACCCAACTCTAGGGGATCAAATGTACCCATAATCAACATTTTAGAAAACTTTTTCTGAAAAAAGTTGAGAGTTTTCCATTGCTTTGAAAATATGGCATTATGAAGTTCATTCTACGCTCGAACGATTGATACATTGGAACAAATATTTTTTTCATAATTTTCCCATGTAAGGAACATTTTAAAGTGATGAAAAAAGATCTTCAAGTTACATTTTGTGAAATTTTTCAAACAAAGTTCAATTACTCAAACAATTATTTTGTTAGAATTTTTTAAACTACAAACATTGTTATTTTGCTCATTTTGGCACATTATTCTAGAACATTTGATCTTTGTAAGACATTCCAGTTTCGAGATATAGCTAAGGAATCAAGTATCCCCAGGGATCAAGTATCCTCATTCTCCCCTATATTTTTTTCGCGGGAATATGTTTTTAAATTATCATTTAAGCCTTTTTATTCAAAATTACTTTTGTCCCAATGATTAAACACAATGATTCAAGTATTGAACAGGCAATGTTCTAATTATTGAACACATAAACATTGAATATCATTGCATATATTTAGGGGTATTTCGCTTGATAGTAT
Organism: Uranotaenia lowii; assembly: GCF_029784155.1. Lineage (NCBI taxonomy): Eukaryota > Metazoa > Arthropoda > Insecta > Diptera > Culicidae > Uranotaenia > Uranotaenia lowii. The sequence goes on along the minus strand of NC_073692.1, from coordinate 154,722,105 downwards.
GCCTTGCAGGGGCGATTTTGGATGAGCTAGCAACCAAGAAACAATTTGTTTACATTTCCAAACACCAACCGATGTTTTTTCAATAACTGGTACATGCATTTCTTTACGAAACGAGCACTGCAAGATTGAACGTTCAATAATTGAAAATTTGGCGTTTTCTGTGATCCAATGATTGAACACTTTAATTTGTAAAATTTTAAGAAAATAAAGATAATAAAGGCTGCCACTCTTCCAGAAATCATTCAAAAAGACTTAGTTGAAAACACTCATACCATTATCTTAGACGTTTATTTGTCTTTTATCCAATTTTCCCCCCAATCAAAAATAGGTTGTTTCCTCCATCCAGTCGAAAAACCATGCCAAAATTTGAACACATTTTCAAGTTTCGGTGATTGTGACTTTAAGAGTCCGAGATTCTTGATAAAAATTTGAACAGAGGTAGAAAATGCTTCATCAGTGGCACAACGAATTTTGATTCATTTTTCTACTGTAAATAATTTTTTTAGTTGGTAAATGTTTTACTAGTGTTCAATATCTGGTACCTGTTCAATAACTAGTGCTTCTACCCTACTGGAAAAAAAATTGAACCAAAAACTTGTGATATATTTTTTTTCCTAAATATTGACGAAAATTACGAAAGTTAAATAATAAAGCCTGGGTTATTATTTATCAACATGAATCAACCCACAAAAATTATTAGTTGTTTTTAAAAACAATTGATATTTGAAATTCTGTGATTCCACCCAAAATATCTTAGACGATTATCTGTGAAGCATTTTTAAGTAATTTGATAAAAAATTTATCACAAACATTGATAAATTGAGTTATTTCACTTATAATTCGCAATCCACATTACCAGAGTCAAAATATACAGTCCGCACACAATCATGGGTCACACACAATTGTTAGTCACCGATCATTAGAACTGCTGATATCTACTAAACTGAAAGAAATTATTTCATGTTATTAGGTATTTTTAGTTAATCGACAATATCATCAAAATGCATTAAAAATATTAATTGTGCATTTGATAACAGTAAAATTGCTGTTTGAATACTTTTTGTCATAGGTGAACTATTAGCTGTCAAACTATTGCATAAAATTCCAATGTTATAAGGTTGACATCTAAAACCGTTAAGCCCCTTATACGGATATTTTAAAGATTCAAACCAAATGAATTGGTCCCATATAAACACAAAGGACGAGTTTATATTTTCCAACTGAAACTGGGCGAATGAAATACGAAATTTCAATAATATTTGGCAAAACAAAAAGTGACCCATAACTGTTACAAAATCCACCAAGTTCCACACAATTATTGGTCACGTTTTTGCAAGCAAAACAAAACATTTCTTGGTTGCTAGCTCATCCCAATTGCCCTTTGAATGTAAACTAGCGAAGGATGCCCCTGAATGTTTGCAAGAAATTTGTTGATTTCCATGTTGATATTCGTATGTTGCCATGGACTTCTATGTGACTAATAATTGTGGGAAATTTGACTAATAATTGTTACAAGCTATAATTTTGACCCATAATCGTGGTTTTGAAAAACGTGGATTGTTCCGGTAAATTATGTTATTTCTTAACAAAATTGAAAATAAAAAAATACTTGAACTCAAAGAGGAAGTATTTAATGACTGAAATTCATACAAAGCTTGATATTTGGTTAACTAACACCCGAATAAACGAACATTCTGTAGTGAATGGATTTGTAAATTGATTAATGATTGTGGGGGGACTGTAGCTTAAGAAATCCTATCGCAATGATATCTAAATAAGATTAAAAATGATAAAAATGTGAATAAAAATTCTAAAATCAAGAATGAAGTTTTGAAGATAGTTGCTTAAAAATACATAAAATTGAACATTTTTCTGTGATTTCGACAGCCTTGCTGAACATCTCAATGCAATGATCCAATGCAGAACTTCAATGTAAAGAAACGAGTTTTTTAACGTTTGTAGGGAAAAAAATCTAGGCTTGAGGACAAGTTTTAATGGTGAAAAAATCACAGAAAGTCAAATAGCGATTCAACATCCAACGCTAAGACGACTGAGATTTCTTTAAAAATATATTTATCAAACTGTTAGTTATCACTCTGGTAAGCTCCAAACAAGGCCGTGCGAACGGAGGGGGGGGGGGGGGGGTTTTAGGGGTTTAACCCCCCCCCCATGAAGATTTTTTTCAAGTAAAATTTTCACTGAAGTAACGAAAAATAACTTGATGTTAAAATGTATTTGAAAATAAGTGTTAACAAGCAAGTCAGAATTTTTTCTCTCCTCCGGCGGAATTTAGTCTCAAAACACCTTTGGCTTGAGACATTTCGATCAACGATACTATTCGACGTTTACGAATTGAAACTAACTTTGGTTCTAAATTGCAATTCAATTAATCTTTTGTATAGGAACTCGAAACATGACATACAAAACCCCTATCTCGTCTTATATTTATTAAGAAGTGTAACTAAATAACAACAGAGTTTGAAACGAACAGTTTTTTTTTATTTGAAAAAAAAAAAATATTTCATTACAAATGTTTAGCTAATATGAAATATTCTTCAAAAAACCAATTTCGACTAACATTTATTACGTGTTTGTTGTTTTTATCTAATTGCTCAACACAACACATAATTTACACAAGGCCACAAAATTAACATTTTTCTGAGGTGCAATGAATTAAAAATGAAATTTCGACTTATTTGGGTACCCTGAATCTGAATATGCAATATTTCTATCAGTTTTGTTATTAAAATGACTTTTGAAAATAAGCAAAAAGTATTTGAGAAATTTCTGCATTGTTTATACAAATAAAATCAAGTTTTTTTTTACACTTTCTACAGTTATGTCAAAAGCACTTGGAAAGTGATATCTTTCCATTTTTTTAATTGTTGAATTCTACTTTTTTTGGATCGTGCATCATTTTCATCATAATAATATCCCTTAATTGGATGAAGATGGATGGATAAACAGAATCAGATTTTTTCGTATATGTAGGTTTGTTAGTTATCAATATTTGATTTTACTTAAAACTGTTGCATTTTAAAACTCCTTATCACCAAAACTCAAAGTGTTCGACCAAATTTGATAAAAGAAATCATGATCAGAACGCTAAAATCTACCAAATCAATCATTAAAAAAAATTAGCACCAAAATGCTGTTGACTTGAGTCATCAATTAAATTATGTAAATTCTTATGGTGAAACGTGTTTAAGAAAAAAACTACCTGAAATGTTTTAAAAAACTTATCATTTACATTTTCATATTTTGTTTAAATTTTCAAATAAATTTACTGAATTTTAAAGTACATTTTTTTCCAATTCTTTCATTAAATTGTCGAATTTTTTAGTCGAATATTTAAATTTAAGAAATAATTTTAACAAATTTGTTTTTTTGAATTCTGATTTTATTTGTACTTGACACATAAGTCCTTAAATCTTATTTTTAATAAGAAAAACAACCTTCTGTTCTTTCCAGGACCCGATATTTCAACCAAAAGTGACAAAATACTAAGAGCTTGTAATTTAAAACTTTAAAACATGTGATTGAAAATTAAAAAAACTTTTTATTAATTTTCTTTAGATAAAATCGTCTTTTATGAATCAATCATGATTTTTAAATAAGCAACTTTAAACTTAATTTTAATGCGAAATGTTAACTTATTTTATATTTGCTTAAAGCAAATTGCTTTGTCCTACCAATATTATCTTTCAATATTTATCAGTTTTCATTGACCTTTCACGAAATTACCCATTTCCCAACATTTATTTTAGAATCCAGATTTCTTTTAAGCTCTGTGTTTTGGAACGTTTATTTTAAATGAGCTTAGAAAATCTTTTGAAACAAATCCCTAGTTCAGAACAAAGAACATCATTTTGAAAAAAAAATTATCAATAATTTACCGAAAATTTTAAATTTTGATTGTGATATGATTTGCAAGATTTGTTTTTTTTTTATCAGTCCAATTTATTTTTAGTTTGTGTGGTAATCATGAGTGAAATACGGTTTTAGAAATTTCTTTCCTTCTTTTATTGTTTATTTTTGGTATTGCTATTATTTTAGCTAAATTTGAAATTCGAAAACCCCCCCCATGGACGGGTTCTTCGCACGGGCCTGGCTCCAAAACATTTTGAAATAGAAGTGATGACGAATAGTATTATCGGTTTAAACAAGAATGTTGTAAGAACGAATATTCGCCAAGAAGTACTATTAAAAACTTGATAGAATTAAAAAAAAGAGTAAGCAAGGTACTTATTCAATATTGGGTATTTAAAAAGCCGTGTTGAATTACTGTTTTTGAACACGTGAATTCGTTTTATCTTTTCTTTTTCAGATTTGTTTTCGCCAAAAGGTTGTAGTAATGAAAAATGATGTGAAGTTCTGATAATTATCACAAATATTATTTAAAGTGCGGCCCGCCGACAAGATTTAAAATTTAAATTGGCCCGTTGATTCAAAAGGTTGCTCACCCCTGTCTTATTGCATTGTCATTGTTGATTTTATTTTTTTGATTTCAATATAAATAATGACGACAGTCCTGAATAAATGCAAAACATAATTACTCATAATTTGAACGAGCTACCAATATGCATAGAAATACATGAATGGATCCCAAAAGCCTCCCTCCCGACGAAAAGCCGGGACACCCGCCATGCAGAAAAGTGCAGCGACACGGTACAGGTCGATGCCCTCGATTTTCTTTCAACCCGGTATAGCCGAGACGACGTTTCCTTATGTTTCCTAGTCGTTTCGATGCACCATAGCAAAAACTTCCTGTGTTCGTCTCCCCTCAATCACACGTCACGTCACCGATAACGAACACCACGGTCGGTGACGAACCGCGGCATAAGAATGTGAGTGTGCCACAGTACACTCGTCATTCAACCACTAACATCATCATCAGCAATCAACCACCCACCACCCCCAAAAATATCGTAGTCATGAACTTCAATTTCAGTTCGCCCGTTATCCGTTCCTTGTTGCTGCCCAAAATAGTTGGGTGAAAGACATGGTTAACATCATTCAATATTCATGCTGAATGGCTAACCCGGACTCAACATGCGGGTGTCCCCCCAAAATGTCCATATGCCCGAAGTTCTCCTATTGCTGAGCGCCGGTTCGTTATATAAATTTTCCTTTGTCGCCTTTGTCTATTTTCCACCCCGTGCCTGAATGGAGGAAAATATTCTGGCAGAAGGAACAAGATTTTTATGAAAAACGATCAAACTGATTGTCCATTAGAAATTATGGCCGTGGGAAACTTGATTTTCATGCCCGTTTATTTTTGAGAAATTTAATAAACTTCAGTTCCAACGAAGTGGTTTAAATATGTACTATCGATTTCCAGCTTTTTCATGTCGATGCCAATCGAGTTTGGTTCAATTTTTGGTACGTTAGCGACGACATTTACCTTTGTTCTTCCCAACTTTGCTGCCGAAAGTACAAGTGATTCGTCAATTTTCAAACACTTATTTCGATCTAGGCAAATCGACACCAGCCACAGAGCACAGATAATCCAAAAAAAGTACTCCACCCTTCTGGGAAACTCCAATCAAACACCCCAATTGAATTCAACAGTGGCACGCACCGAAAGGAAGAACTACGCCCGATTTTCACTCGTTGAAATCTCCCGAAAGACTGGCAAAGCAAATCTAGCAACGCACACGCGTACGCCATTTTTCGGGAGATGTACATAAGAAAGTTTTTTTCTTCTGTATATTCCTATGCCTTTAGACGAGAAGTCTCCTGCTTTATTGAAATTAAATTGATCCTCCGGCATCACTTCCTGAAAGTTGTGAGAGAGAGCCGGAAAACTGTCGGGAAAATCCTTTGAATGGAAGAGAAAAGCTCGCGTAAATTTACTCTCATCCGCAATATCTCGCACTTACCCTCTGGTAGTGTTAGTTTTCTGAGAGAGAACAATGTTGCTCTCACGTGTTTGTTCGCAGCCGAAGATTTTCCGAAGCTTCATAGACTCGTGATAAGGTAAATTTACGTATCAATCTATACCTACACATTCAATGTCTGCCGCCACAGACATAACGTAATAGATGCCCCCTTTCCCCGTTCCGGTAAGTTGTGAAAGAATGAATGAATTTTCCAGATTTTCGGAGTGGCCCGGGAGAGTTGTTTTCTACCCCTGCTCAGAGACGCAGGCACTTGTCCTGCCTATCATGGGTTTGTTTTGTTTTGACAATGAATAGAATCCGATCAGCTTGGGCTTTCATTTGACGAACAATTTAGATCATTTTGTGAAATTCTTAATGCCGTCATACTACAATGAGCGAAACATGAATAGTACAACTGGTACAACTATGTAGTTGGATTGTTTAAATATGAATGATTGACAATCGTCCAAATTTTCTTCTACAATTTGTTTCAAATTTGTCAACGGACAAATTAAGATTACATTTTTTTTTTTTGATGCCCCAACACTCCAATTTGCATCGACTGCGGAGAATCAAGCCCACACGATGAATGCCCAAACCCCCCACACTGCGCCCCCCACTTTGGCCTCAATCATTCCGTCACAGTCTTGGTCAAGACGTGGACGCGAACAGACGTATTCTGTGCAGCAATCCGATTGAGTTTCGTTTCATTTCCACGTGTGTGGGAACATTTTTTCTCTCGCTTTTTAACGGAAACTATCGTGTGTAGTTAATCATGGACAAGACGCGTAAAAATACGGTGAAAATGGTTTTTGCAGCAAACGCTAAAGCTCCAGCGCATTTGGACGTTTTGCGGTTCACCATGAACGTTCTAAAACTGCCGGCCACATGTGTTCACTCCGTCTATAAGGATGAAAATGAGCAGTGTTTTTTCATCAAATTTCTTGATGAGCTCGGTTTTAATCAGTTTTTAAGCAACGTGGCGGAAGAGTATTTGTTCCAGTATACTGGTGGACAGACTACAATGGTTAAAATTGTAATTGCAAACCGACTATTCAGATACGTACGCATCTTTAATCTTCCTCCCGAAACCGAGGATAGAGAGATCGCCGCGGCGCTGAGCAAATTTGGGACGATCAGACAACATGTCCGAGAACGATACCCGCTGGATTACGGTTATGCTGTCTTCAGCGGAATCCGTGGTGTCCACATCGAGATCACCAAGGAGATACCTGCAAATCTGTTCATCGGCCATTGTAAAGCTCGTCTCTATTACGACGGACTTAAGAACAGATGTTTCCAATGCAACCAGGAGGGACATCTGAAAGCAGACTGCCCGAAAATCCCGAAGCTTCAAGGTCGACTTGAAGACGGTAGCAAAACATCCCAATCAACAGCCGAAAAAGAAGAATCGTACCGGAGCATTGTAGCTGCTGCTATTGCCAACAATAATCGACCCGAATCACCGACTCCTCTGGCCTTCACATCTCTACAAGCCAAAAATAATAGCATCGCTTCGAAACCGAGTGCTATCAACCAGACTCAAGAAAAATCGCCGAACACTACGAAGCCACCATCATCTAACGATAAAAGCTTAGTCGTGGAAAAAGCTTTATCGTTAAGCGCAGACGAACGAGATGATCGTAACCGAGACGACTCCAACTTTGTACTTGTCACAAAGAAGCGTGATAGAGTACAGCAATCATCATCGGAAGGAAGCCCCGATTCGGATAAATTGGTTCGTGGCCGAACGAATCTTCGCAGCTCCAAGGTATCCCGCACAAGATCACGCACGAGATCGCGCACGAGATCGCGCACGCGATCGAGCAATAGTGTGCATTAATCTCAGATGGTAAGCCGAAACTTTGAACTCCTGATATTGACTCCCGTTTCATACTTTATTTGGATTCTTGCAATGTGTAGTACTAGATTTTCATCTCCTATTTTTTTGTTATCAAAGATTAGCATAGGAAAGATGTTCATAAGAATTTTTGAATTGTATTTTGTACAATCGTTAATGACGTAAAGGATGTTTCTTTTATTTATTATTTGTTTCTCGTTCATTTAACTGTTAGATGACATTCATTCGGAAAATAGCTACTGTTAATTTAAATGCAATCAATTCTGATATAAAAAAATCCCTTTTTCGCGACTTTGTTTGGAACTACGACTTGGATATTGTTTTTGTTCAGGAGCTATCATTTGAAAATTTTGCGTTTTTGCCCTCACACGTGGCTCTCGTTAACATCAGCTCTGACAAGAAAGGAACTGGAGTTTTAATTCGTAATAACATTGTTTTTTCTAATTTATTATTCAGCTGTAGCGGACGGATAACATCTGTCCTAATCGATTCAATTAATTTCATTAACATCTATGCCCACTCAGGCAGTAACTTTAAAAAAGAAAGAGATAACCTATTTCAACATGAAATTCTCACCCATTTGACTACCGATTCCGAAAACTTTATAATTGGTGACTTCAATTGTGTTTTGCTTCCTGATGACATGACAGGTACTGTGAAAAATTATAGTAGTGGTCTCTTAAATCTTATCAATGGATTGAATTTTAAAGATGTAGAGAAAGAAATTTTAAAATCCAGAGTAAATTATACTTATATTCGAGGTTCAACTAAGTCTCGATTAGATCGCGCGTATACTTCTGATTTTATTTTGAAGAATGTGAGCAATATACAAACTATACCATTAGCCTTTTCAGACCATTACAGTTTAAATTTTAAACTCAAACTTATTAATCAATCTACTATAATTCAAACGGGGCGCGGATATTGGAAATTAAATTCTTACTTTTTGAAAAATGATGAAACTTCCAATGATTTTGAACAACTTTATCAAAACTTAAAACAAATAAATTCATTTAGAAATCTAAGTTTTTGGTGGAGCTCTGATTTTAAAGCCAATGTCAGGAAGTTTTTTAAGAAAATAAGTTACCAAAGAAGTTCACAAATGAGTTGTGAAAAATCGTTTTATTATAAGTGTTTATTTGAACTCATGGAAAAACAAAAATCGAACGAAATAGTAAATGATGAAATAGCTTTTGTAAAAAGCAAACTAATGGAAATAGAACAGCAAAATGTAGATTTTTATAAAAATAACTTTAAACCCTCTTCTATTTTAGAAGAAGAAAAAATGAGTATATATCAAATTTCTTCCAGAATAAAACAAGTCACATCTTCAAAGTTGTTATCTCTTCGCATTAATAATCAATTAGTAACGGATACACTTATAATCAAAAAAACAATAGAAGATTTTTATAAAAAAGCTTTTCAAAAAAACGATTCTTACACAAATAATAATGATGACATTTTAAATTATTTGACTAGAAAATTAAACGATGAAGACAAGCAAAATCTTATAAGACCAATCGAAGTTGAAGAAGTAAATCATGTGCTAGATAACGCCTCAAAAAATTCATCTCCTGGACCCGATGGTCTAAGCTACAGTTTTTATAAAAAATATTTTAATATTCTCAAAAATGACATGGTAATGCTTTTTAATATGTATCTCCGAGAAAACGTTTACCCACCAGGAGTATTCACCGCGGGAATCATTACTTTAATACCGAAAAAAGGAAACTCTCATGAGCTCGAAAATAGAAGGCCCATTAGCATGCTGAACACGGACTATAAAATATTTACAAAAGTTTTATGGAATAGGCTACAACCCCTCTTGAGTAAATTAATTGGTTCAGGCCAAACAGCTAGTCTTCCAGATAGCTCGTGTATTAGAAATCTTCAAAGTATTCGAAACATTCTGATACAATCCCAGCGATCAAGAAGTTTTAAATGTTTACTTTTGAGCATAGATCTTGAAAAAGCCTTCGATCGCGTCGATCACAATTATCTCTGGCAAATCCTCGAAAAATATGAATTTCCACCTGAATTTGTTACATGTTTAAAGCGACTTTATTTGAATGCCACATCCAAAGTACTTTTTAATGGTTTTTTGACAGACGCTATCCAAATAAAATCATCAGTCCGACAGGGTTGCCCTTTAAGTATGGCATTGTTTTGCTTATATATTGAACCCTTAATTCGAATGTTATATGATTCAATCAGTGGATGTTTGATAGATAATGAATTTATAAAAATAATGGCTTATGCTGATGATATCACCTTGTTCATAAAAAATAATCACGAATTCGACAAAGCTTTAGAAGTTATCAATTACTTTAGTATTTATGCAAAAATCAAAATCAATATCAAAAAGTCACAATACATGCGATTTAACAACTGTTTGTCAGGACCGCATTGCATAAAAGAAGTCGATCAAATGAAAATATTAGGAATTAATTTTAACAAAACGTTTCGCCATACTGTAGATAATAGTTATTCTGAATTGATAAAACAACTTTGCTTTACTATTTCTGTTCACAATAGACGTCACCTTAACGTGATCCAAAAAGTATTTATTTTAAATACTTATATACTGTCCAAAATTTGGTATATTGCTCAAGTTTTTCCACCAGAGAATAAGTACATAGCTAAAATCAGACAAATGTGTAGTAATTTTATATGGAAAGGATTCATATACAAAGTATCGAAACAACAATTGTACCTTCCTACATTCAAAGGCGGCCTATCTTTGCAAGATATTGAAACTAAAGCTAAAAGTCTTTTTGTTAAAAATATATTATTTAAAAACAAGCATTCTGAGCCAGATGATGATAATTTCATGTTGAATCAATTAAATAATACCAACCTTACAAGAAACGCTCGAGAATGGATATCAATTGCATTAAACTTAAAACCATTTACTCATCTGTGTACTTCTAAATTAATATATGATTATCTCTTAAATGAAATGAACATAGTTCCAAAAGCTGTTATCGAATTTCCGTACATGAAGTGGGATACAATGTTTGATAATTTTTCAAAAAATTTCCTTTCAAGTGATAGCAAAACTGCACTTTTCACGGTGTTCAACGATGTGGTTCCAACTAATAGTAAACTTTTCAATCATAAAATAGGAGGGATATCTTCACCTAGATGTGTGTGCGGAGAGCTAGATTCAATTAAACACAGAATCAAACTTTGCGAGAATTCTAAAATTATTTGGAATTTTATAAAAGACATTATTCGAGATAGAATTAAAATTTATATTAATGATCCAGAAGAATTGATTTCGGTAGTAATTGGTGAGAACAGTTGCAAACTTAAAGCAGGGCTATGGTTAACAGTTGAAGCTATGGCTTACAACTTAAACCATCATGGAAAAACCAACATCAATCGGTTAAATGATTTCAAGAGACAAATACGCGAAGTTCGTTGGAATAATAAATCTATATTTGAAAAGCATTTCAAGAGTTTTTTGAACATCTGTTAGTTTATAATATGTAGTAGATCAGAGTAGGAAATTTATGTACATGTTTTGCTAGTCGTAAGAAATGGATAAATAAACAGGATTTAAAACCGGAAAAAAAAGAAAAAAAAAAAAAAAAAGTAACGAAGATGTTCCTCTGACGAACGAACAACCATCCGGAAAATGAACCGCCCGCCCAAATTGCCCACAACGATAAGGATCTCCGAATCGCCGAACTTGAGCTTCTAGTCTCCCAACTGAAGGAACAGCTGAAGCAACAAGCCAAGGAAAGCGACAACGAATCCACCCTGGCAGGTAACTCTACCACTTCCCAAGACTCCGAGGTCTCCGAATCCGAAGACTCCCAATCCGACACCGAACGTCACACGATGACCCGCGACATCCAGCGCCATACCTCAACTCCAAGACGTAGCCGACAAAACAGCTCCATGGACAGTCCCCCCGAACAAATGACGAAGGTGAGCCGCCAAAAGAACCAACTTCCCGAGGCCCGACTCCCACAAATGGCAGGTAAACCCCCACCCACCCCATCATTCAAACGGTAAGTCCTTCCGTTATTTTTAAAGTTACCCCTCTTACCCATACACCACATTCCCTACTTCATAAATAAATGGCCAATTCAAACCATAATATCCACCCACACAACAATAATCCCGGAAATAACAGACAGCCCCACGGTAAGAGATGCAATAATCCCCCAACTCAGAAAAAATTCCACCAATTTTGCAATACAGTGGAACACCCGAGGCCTTGTTTGTAGGCTTCCAGAAATCTAAATTATTATCAAGGATTTTTCCCCCCAAGTCTTTGCTATACAGGATTTCCTTAGCAATACCCACTAACCTCATTCGAGGATACCACCTATACACCGTCTCAAACCCGAACACCCGCCAAGGTGCCGGACTTGCCATCAAAAATAACATCCCCCATCAGCTATTGAACATCAACACTGACCTTAACGCGATATGCGCTCGTCTACAAGCCCCACTAGAAATAACTGCTGTTTCATTGTACATTCCCCCCCCCCCCCAAATGTCCTATCGTGACTTCGTCGACAAACTAGAAGATCTTTTTCCACAATTTCCCCCACCAATAATAATAATGACCGACCCCAATGCACATTCAACCTTTTGGGGAAGCTCCCACACCTCCTACAAAGGAGCCTTCCTAGAAAATCTTGCTGTCGCTCAAAATTTAACAATCTTAAACAACTGTCAGCCTACCCGTATTGACCCTGTCTGTCCCTTGTCTCATGGGAGCTGGGACCAAGGTTCAGCTGGGAGGTATTAGGCGATTGTCATGGTAGTGATCACCTACCAATCCTAATTAAATTACAACACCCCACCCCCAAAGTTTTAACCCGACCTAGATTGAAGTACAAAGAAGCCAACTGGCCCGAGTACCAACTCACTGTAGACAGCCTTATCTCTGCCAAAAAACCAACATCAATAACATCCTTTACCGAACTTTTATCCGAAGCAGCTTCTCTTTCCATCCCCCGAACCAGTGGCATTCCCGGGCGATCCACCGTCCCATGGTGGGGCCCCGAAGTAAGAGATGCGGTGAAAAACCGCCGAAAAAAGCTGCGCGCTTTAAAAAGATGTACCATCGACGGCCCTCTAAAACTCGCCGCCAAGGACTATAAAAATCGCTCACTCCTCGAAACGCACACGAAAATGCTTCGCCGCCGGCTCGCTATTCGTTTGTGTTCAATACAATCACGAACAGCAACAAACACGATTCTACGACGACGGTTTCTATGCCGCTCGTATTCAAAAACATTCATGAGCGAGTCTGAGAAACGGGATCACGAGAGGCTCGAATTTGGTTCATGAGAATTTTGATACCGAGCTTGCTGTCTGTTTAGGGAAAGAAGTACGCCAGTTCAGAAGAAAAAAGTAGGAAGAATAAAAAGAAAAAAGAATCTTTCGGCTCGTCCTTCTCAGAGACAAACCGTCCGTACCGTCCGGGCACCGATCGTTTAAAGATTGGCTTGGCCTACACAAGTGCACACTGTTGCTGTTGATGTTTTTGATGTTCCTTCAAGCTTGTAGCTTCAAAAATTGACGCACATTCTTTCGTAGAAAGCAATAATAACAGCACTAGCAAGAACCAAACAATTCTTTTGGCTCTGCATATTTGCCTGAAAAGAATAATATCATCACCAAAATGGATTGGATGTGCCGGCCGTATGCACACTGCTCTTCTTATTTTCGATTCCTTTTGGCCAACACGGCTTGGCGTCATCTTTGTTGCTGTTAGTGTTTGTTCAAGCTCAAGCTTTGCAAATGGACGAACATTTTTCCACGGGAAAGAATAATACCATTACTAACACGACTCATGAGCGGGTTGATTATAAGTTTCATGAATCGGCTCGCTGCTACGCAGTCGTCGGGTTGAGGCTAGATTTTGTGTGCGGAGAAGGAAGCATGGCAAAAAGGAATCAGGAGCCTTGGTCGTGTTTTCGTTTTGGTCGGGCTTGATTCGTGAGAACAGGAGATTCTCGCTCACACCTCATTCGCTTTCCAGGGCATTTTTATGAGCAAAAATCGGAGCGATGCAGGCTCCGTTGCTCGTTTGAGTGAGTTTTTCAATCCTTGCTCGCCGCCCTCAATGAATTTTAAATCGCCCGATCTCAGACCAGACGAATTGTCAGAGATGCCAAAACCAAGTGCTGGCAAGAGTTCACTGAACAAATCAACCCCAACACCCCCTCCTCTGTCCTATGGTCCAAAATAAAGGTTCTTAACAGTGGCTGTCGCAGAGATGCATTCCACATTCTACTCAACAATCAGTACATCAACGACCCCTCAAAGCTGGCCGATTCATTCTGTGACCACTTTTCCAAGATCTCCACCCCCTTCAATTCTGAAATCCTCCCTATCAAATCAGAACTCCGACTATAATTGTCGCCTCTCCCTAGACGAACTCGAGTTCGCCCTACGAAAAGTCAAAGGACTCTCTGCCGGCCCAGATGACGTCGGCTATCCATGTCTTAAAAACCTATCTCTATCAGGAAAACTAACATTTCTCGAAATACTAAACAAAATCTGGACTGAGGGCATGTACCCCGATAGCTGGAAGGTGGGACTTGTCATTCTCATCCAGAATCCCAACCAGAACCCCCAAATCATTGACAACTACCGTCCCATCACCCTCCTGGATTGCTCAGGCAAGATAATGGAGAGAATTGTCAACCGGCGCCTACACACCATCCTAGAAAAACAACAACTCCTTGATCCGCGGCAGTACACCTTCCGGGCCGCAAAGTCAACAGACGACTATTTCGATGACTTAGAAATTCTCTTCGACACCCACTTGAACCAACACCACCACATCGAATGTCTTTCCCTAGACCTTTCAAAGGCCTTCGATCGTGTTGATCGCATTGTCATTATCAACCAACTGGTCAAATGGAACATAGGTGGTCGCCTGTTGCACTACATCAACAATTTCCTCACGAACAGACGTATCCAAGTTCTCATTAACGGCGTACGCTCTCAAATGAAACCCATCTATGGCGGGGTCCCCCAAGGCTCCGTCATCGCCCCCACCCTGTTCCTCATTGCAATAAACACCCTTTTCCAAACAATTCCCAACAATATAACCACCCTAACCTACGCCGACGATATACTCCTCGTTTCCACTTCCCCTTTCCCCATCCTAGCCCGCAGGAGACTCCAATCTGCCGTCCACCGAGTTGAAACCTGGGCTCCCACTGTTGGCTTCAAATTCTCCCCAGCTAAATCAAAACTACTCCATCTGGGGCCCAATCGAAGAAAACTTCGAAAACTCCCCCCTCTCACCATGCTAAGTCAAACCATCCCCCTTGTACACTCCTTTCGCCTACTAGGAGTCTGGGTAGATGACCGGCTCAATTTTAGATGTCATCTCAACAAAATAAGAAAAAACTCCACCAACAAAATTAACATCCTCAAAATACTAACCAACAAAACCAGTTTCGCACATCGCGACTCCCTATTTCGCTTTCCTTGGATACGGCCTTGGATTTATCAGCCGAGAACTAGAGGAAGTTTGCCAAAAACTTGAGCCACTATATAATGAATGTGTTCGCCTTATCAGCTCAGCCTTTCGAACTAGTCCCATACCCTCCCTGATGGCTGAAAGTGGTCAACTACCCTTCCAGTATCTTATAGCCAAACATCTGTCATCAAAAGCCTTACGCACCATGTCTAACAGTCCGTCTAACGGCTCATTAATGGTAAAAAGAACCAACACTCTGCTATCTGAACTAACAGGTGACCCTCTCCCCAACATCTGTCCTAGACTTGGACCCAAGATCCGACACTGGAATGATGCCATTCACAAAGTTGACCTCCCCCTCAAGCAAAACAAATCAAAGCGGGAAATCCCCCAGCAATAGTCCTTCCAAACTTTCTCCAACTCATCCAAAACAAATATCATGCCCTACCTCACATATACACCGATGGGTCCAAGAACAGCAGTGGAAATGTGGGAATATACCACAATTCGATATGTAAGACTGGCTGTTAGCCAATCGGCAGATTTGCGATGAACCCCTAATAATCCCTAGGGTCGGCAAGCTTACACAAAACTAAGTTGCAGGGAAGTTCGGGAGAGCTAAGAAAAAAACTCCTCGGATAAAGTTTAGGTACCGTTTAATTAGCTGCAGTTTTTGTTCACCCACCACTTTCTTAAACTAGTTATCTGACCTGGCAAGTTTTGCGTTCCTCCCTTGACGTCGAGCTCGGGTTCGATGAGGTCGGCTTTGGGCTGGCTGGCTCTCGCTGGTCGTGTTGATGCACCCGGTCCCACCTTGGGTGCTGAACCGGGCACTGATAGACCTTTGGCGGCAAGCAAGCGGCGTGGATGCTGAGTACCTGACCCCACCTTGGGTGCTGAATCAGGTACGATGGTAAGTAGCACCGGCGGCGGTCGGTCGATGTTATCGCACTAGGTCCTTCGATGATGAACGAAGCGCGTGGCGACGTCGTACCTGGCCCCACCTTGGGTGCTGAACCAGGTACCGAAGTAAGTAACACCGACGGGTGTGGTTGTCGGTTAAAGTCGTAGAGCGCTGTGGCGCTCTCGGGGTTTGGTTGATTTAAAATCAAACCGAAACAGCGGGGTCCTGGTAAAATTCAGGAGCATATTAGGGACACAATTTGGGCAGGGGCAAAATGGCGTAGGGTTACCTGGAGTTCCAATCTATTCCAGCTTAAGACTGGATTTTCCTTTCTATGGAATCCTTCAATGACGATGATTCCTGTTCCGTTTAGATGGATGGAACAAAGCACCAAACTTTGGCAAACGATCGTTGAAATTTTGGGATCGCTATGATGCGTTCGCGAACTAATGGCTGAGTAAAATGGTCATTTATTTTACGACCTGCTCTGACCCCATTGCCGTTCATTGCCCCCGTCCCGCGCTCGTTTTCGCCTCGCCTTATCGCACGCTTTGCCTCTTCGCTTAAAGACAACGGCTCACATCTCTGCACTGCGCTCTGGTGGTGGGTTGTTGAACGACCATCTTTCGCCCGGTCGTTCGCCTGGTTAGCGTGGCTTGGTGAACTGCTTCACCAAGGAGAACCCCTTAACCCCCACAAACAACACTGCAACATTTATTTAATTTTACTACAACAAGATCACCGCGGCCTCCTTCGACTGACTAGCAACGCTTACACTCTCCCACTGCTCGGGGAAAAATATTTACAAAGTAAATATTTTCCTTTTAAACCATCACTAGTCTAGAGCGAACACACCGAGAACACATAGCTCTGAACCTGTTTCCACTAACTAATAATCGCACGGTTGAATTGACAGAACTTTACGGTTGCTGGAGAAATATTTCACACCGAACGTAATAGATTCCGAAAAACATTTTACTAGAGGAAAACGCATAAAATCTTCGAGTATTGTGGTTTGAGTATCGGGGTCATAAGTTATCATCATCGGTTTCCCGACTCCTCTCAGTTTCGGGACACTTGGTCCTGTACTGACCATCAGCGTCTTTCGACTCCGGTCTCCAGCGATCAAAATATCAAAGCCACATGGACTTGATAACCTCACACAATACTACCCGATTCTATTTAGATTGCTTAAAAATATTTTACAAATTCCAATATAAATTTCAAGTGTTTATCCAACAAGTTTTACAATAGTACGAATTAAAATTAATAAATAAATAACGTGAAACAAATTAAAAATTATGAGCTAAAATTAAATTAAAACAATCAATTATATTTATTAGGAGCATCTACAAACAAAAATATCACAGTCATGCTATGCTTGATCATGATCAATGAAACATTTCACGCGATCTGTCGGAGTTGCGATTTTGTACTAAACTTACCATTTTCAACTGTATATGTGATCACATGGATCTTATTGATCTGTCAAACTGATGGCAAACGTAAACAACGAAAACTGGATAGCATGCGGATGGAAGGTAAAGTTTTATTAGGCAATATTTCTAGGCGAGCTCGATGAGAATATCCCTAATTTTATTGTTTTTGGTGGGCAGTGGCCTTAAGCTCCCCTTAAACATTAAAGTTATGGATAATTCCTGGCACTTCCTTGAAAATTGCCTAATAAAACTTAGCTGCATCATGGGTAAGTAAAGCAGCATGGTTTTTTTTTATATAAGTTACGAAAGCTCGTTTGAACACTAGTGTGCGTAAGACCGTTGGACTTTTCTTACGACTGCTTAAGACAAACGATTGGGTGCAGTTCGGAAGAATAAGTGCCTACGCAAATGCATCACTTAAGTTCATACTTGCTTTCATTTTACACTACCGATCAAAATGTTTGAGACACACAAATTTTACCAAACTAACAAACTTTTTTTCTTTTTCCAGATGGATTTACAACGACAATGACCATGACGATGAACATGTATGCTACTACACTGATGGTAGACATGAGTGCACCTACTGTGCCACCCCTTATGATCACAGATGATTAATGACTGCTTTGAGACGAAGTGCATAATTGAGCACGAACATGTGAATGATGATGTGTTGAGTAGCTATTTCTGATCCGGATACGATAGACTCGTGTTTCTTTATACTGATTTTACAGAAATCGATTACTCGTTCCGATTCTTTTATATGCTCCCGTGTATTAGCGAAAAATTTACGCTTTATCCTTTTAGATCTGCGGCCGAGAAAACCCCTAACGGTTTGCCGTCCAGGTCCGCGAGATCGTACGAGCTTGTGCCCCGTTTACTGAGGACTATGCAAGGGAGGTACTGAGGCCCAAGTTTGGCGTTATATTTTTGGCCAGCTGATGACTGTCGGAAGTTACGTTTAAACACTCGCTGGCCCGGTTGGAATGAGGGTGAGTAGCGCTTGTGGCGTAAGTCGTATCGTCTTTTTGTTTCGTCGTGGGTTTTTTTGAGCTGACCTACCACAAGACTTTTTATGTTTTTGCTTATTCCCTTCCATTTTTCCATCCGTTGCTCTTCCGATAGATCATCGACTGGCTCTAAACGGTGATCAGAGCCTTTAGTCACTATTTCGTGGCCAAATATTACACAGTGAGGACTGAACTTTGTGGATGCATGGACTGTGTTATTGATTACGTACTCAATTTCAGAGATACGTGTATCCCACAGAGTTTGATCAGTTTTAACGTACGATCTGATCATTGAGTTGATCGTGCGGTTTAACCGTTCAGCCGGATTAGCTTGGCTGCGGTGGCGCGAGTTAGTCCAATGTTGTATTTCATATTTCGCAACAAAGTTATTGAATTCTTTGGACAAGAACGTGCTTGCGTTGTCCGATATGATGATTTGGGGAGCAGAGAAACGTCTGATCCATTGCTCTTCCAACACTTTACACAGATTTACATTCGAAATTTTCCGAACGGGGACAAGCAAGGAATATTTTGAAAATATATCCATGACAACTAATAAATGACTATTGCCTTGCTTGCTCCGCGGTAAAGATTGGATGTAATCCATGCAAATGAGTTGAAAGGGCCGGCTGGCGATTCTCTGCTTCCCCATTTCAGGTACGCTGGAGGTTGTTGCGTGTTTATTTTGTTTGCACGGAACGCATTTGGCAACGTGCTTGCGTATGTCGCTGCACATGCGTGGCCAATAAAATCGACGCTTGATTTTTTCTACACACTTATCGTAGCCAATATGAAGACTCTTATCGTGTTCATCTTCAAGAATGTGGGTTCGAAGCGAGGCAGGGACACACTGTTTCCATTCGAAACGGTAGTCCAGTGTGTCTGCCTTTGCTGCTACGAATTTATAAAGTTTCCCATTATCAATTTTAAAGTCGATGTAATTTTCTGGGTTTTTTTCGACTTCCGAGAACAGCTTCTTATACCACCCATCTTCCGGTTCCGAATCTAGTGTCTCAATAGATCGAGAAAGAGCATCGGCGACCACATTTTCCTTTCCTTTTCTGTGTCGAATTTCCATTTGGAATTGCTGAAGCGTGATACTCCACCGGCTTAAACGGGAGGACGACCTCCACTTCGCACGCATTATAAAAGACAGAGCAGACGAATCGGTAACCAAAATAAATTTGGTTCCCTCAATGTAGCCTCTGAATTTTTCAATGCAGCGAAGTGCAGCTAGTCCTTCCTTTTCAGCCGCGTGGTAGTTCAGCTCAGCCCCTTTTAATTTTTCGGAATGGTACGCGATAACTCTTTCCTCTCCATTTTGCACCTGAGTGAGGACACCTGCAATAGCCGAATCACTAGCGTCAGTTTGAACAGTAAACTGAAGTGCAAAATTAGGATTGGCCATTACAGGCGCCGATATGAGGCGATCTTTAATTGTCCTGAATGCATCATCTGCTGCCGTGGTCCACTGCACCCTCTTTGGCTTGTTTCTCAACAAGTCAGTGAGAGGTGCCGTAATCTCACTAAAGTTTTCGATAAACCTACGGTAGTAATTGGTCATACCGAGGAATCGCCTGAGCTGTCTTACCGATTTCGGAACCTGATATCCAACGATCGCTTGAACGCGATCGGGATTAGGCCGTAAACCATCTTGGGACAAGACGTACCCAAGATACGGCAATTGTTGACAGCAGAACTTAGACTTTTTCAAGTTGATGCATAAATTCGCTTTCTTCAAGCGTTCAGCCAAATCTTTCAGGCGCTGAATATGCTCCTCAAATGTTTGAGATGCTACCACAATGTCGTCCAGATACACGAATATTGACGGCTCGAGAGCACCATGGTCCAGAATTCTATCCATACACTTGCTCAAAGTGGCTGGCGAGTTACATAACCCCATTACGCAACGTGTCCACTGGAAGAGTCCTCTTCCAGGGATCGAAAATGCCGTGTATTTCCGGGACTCGGGGTGTAATGGAATTTGAAAAAAAGCCTGAGACAAGTCGATGGTAGAAAGGTACTTCACTGGACCTAGATGACTCAGAATTCGGTTCTGGTGCGGCAAAGGGTAGGCATCTCCTTTTGTGCGCTCATTGAGCTTTCGCGCATCGAGACAAATTCTTACTTCGGAGGTGTCTTTTTTTGCGACCGGTATGATGGGCAGCGACCAATCCGAATTGGATGGTTCCACTATATTGTCTTTTAATAATTTGTCCAGAGCTTCGTAAATTTTTTTCTGGATTTGCGGACTCCACGGGTAGGGATTCTGTCTGATTGGAGCAGCATCTTTGAACTCATTTTTGAATTCGATGACGTGCTCTAAGACGTTCGTTTTTCCAAATTTACCCTCCTCGGCATGAAAAAACATCTTTTTTGTCTTTTCCAATTCGTGTAATTGGGATTCGGTAAGAGTTTTTTGAACTTCGGTGATTTCACAAGTTTCACATTCATCTAAATTTGCTGGCGGATTTTGAATCGAAGGAATGATACCAAATTTTTGCCAAAAATCATACCCCAAAATGCACATCCGTTTGAGGTTTGGGGCGAATATTAAATTTAATATTTTTGTCGTGTTATTAAATGTTACGGGAACGTCGGCACACCCTAGGGTTTCAATGTTTTCCCCAGAGGCTGTTTTCAAATTGACGAAAGCTGGATCAAGATTTAAATTTAATAACTGAATTATTTTTCTCGCCCCAACACCCACAACCGTTCGTGCAGCTCCACTATCCAAAAGACCGATCAGTTCAATCCCCAACAGCTGGATTTTCGCGAAAGGTCTCGAGTCATTGCTAAGATTTACGAGCAACGTAGCAATCTCGTCATCTTTAGCACGATTCGTTACTTTCGCATAACCCAATTGCTGGAGAATGTCTGTTGGATCTTTTGGATTAGGAACCTGAGGCCTTACAGAATTTGGTTGACTGCTCTGCCTCATTGAACAGCCTTTTTCGCGTTTTTTGTGTCACAGTAAGGACATTCCGATGTGGCGAAACCTGGAAAGCCACAAGCCCAGCAGAACATGTTCCGGGGCTTTTCGCAGACTTTGAAATCATGGCCCTGCTCGTGGCAATTAAAACAGTGACCGTATTTAACCGGGATATAAGCTTTGACGATTCTTTGGATTGGATCAGTTCCACTTGTGCTGGGGTTTTGATTCCAGCCCGCAAATTTTTCTGTAGTTTTGGCTTTAGGTCTTTGTGAAAATTTTTGAGTTTCACTCGATCTTTGATTTTCTAACGGTTTGTTACGGTAATTAGGATATTGAATTTGTCTATAATTGTTGTTACTGTTTTTCGTATATTGATCTGTATTTCGTTTATATCTATGTTCATTTTCAAAACTGTTAGCAAAACGATTTCTTTGATCGTATACTTCTTCGATTTCCGCATTCGATCTCCCCGGAAAACGATTTTCTTTTTTGAAATAAATTTGCCAATTGATTGCATCAAATCGCTTACCGAACTCCCTCATTTTAGGAATTGAATCAATGCCGGCAGCTAGCATCGCAGTCCTGCAATCTTCCCTGGTATTGCGGAACAAAGCTTCGAATTTTCTATGGTCATCCCACTGCTTGGACATACAACGGAAAATACGGACGACATCAAGGTAAAAATCTTGGAATTTTTCACGCGGCCCCTGTCTGCGCGAATTGACTAACCTCTCATATTGGTAGTCCATATCAATGGGCATAAATTCGCTTTTAAGCTCTTTGACGAGATTGTCCCATGAACCCAATTCGTTGGAGCCGTTAATCTCCATAAACCAGGCACGTGCCTTACGCGTAAAAAGATGATGCGCAGACGCAAACAATTCTGCTTTAGAGAAACCTTCCGATCTTGCATTGAACTCGACTTCTTTTAAAAATTCGTTAATTATTCTACCATTATCCATGCCATCATATCGAACGGTCCACTTGTGAATGGGTAGGCGGTCACGACGTGATCTTATTTCCGTGTTGTTTTCATTAATTTCGCAGATAGACGGTGGTTTAACTTTCTCGACCAAACTTGGTAACGAAGCACCTTTGATTTTCAACCAGTCATCAAAGTTAGTCGGTTTTTTTGTGCTGCCAGTTTCTGAACGTACGGAACTGCTCGACTTTTTTCCGGTTGCATACGCCACGGGCTCATTTTTGTCGCGAGAACGTTCCAAAGCCGAAATGCGTTCGAGCAATTGGCTGACCGTTGACTTCAGCTTATTGTTTTCGCCTACCAGTTCGAGGATAGCTTTGTCTTTCTCGTCTAATAAACCCGAAGCATTTTCCCGATCCGCATCAAATGAATTATTTCCGAATTCATCGTGCTCTTCTTCCGCATTAGAAATCTGGTCAACGTAACCGTCTTGCTCATTCATAGCTTGTTCATTTTCGTGTACACCTTGTTCATCCACATTCTGTTCGATATTCATGGCAGATTGCATACTTTCGTTTATTGCGCTCAATTCAGCCTGCCTAATTTCTTGTAGTGGAGAAACGATTGAAAAGAACATGCTCAGAAGTTTGGTGCATTCAACAGCAATGATAGCAATGCTGTTAACGTCATCTTCGTTCTTAGCATGTAACTTTAATCGTTGCATCCTGAAATATACATGTAAGAGTTTGGTTTTGTATAAACGGTCTGGAACTTTTTTTGCTTTTTTGCCCTTCAATGCATTCCTAATCTCATCTAACTTGACCCCACATTCATTAATTTCGTCTTCTGCCTTTTCCCATAGTATTTCATAATCATTTGTTTCTTTTTCTCTTTCAGTTTTCAACAGCTCGCGTAGAGCGCGTTCCTGGCTGCTGCGCCTCAAATCAGACACGTCTGTGTGGCGGATACGCAACTCATGATAAAGTTCTTGATCGGAAAGATGAGCTGGGTTAATCGCTAAATACTGTTCTTTTAGTTGTGATTCCATTTTCGCGCAGAGGATTTCAGAGCTAAACGATAGATGAAAATACACAAGAACAGCAAAAGAAAAGTTATATAGAACTACCAAAATAATGAATGCAATGTCAATGAGATAAAATCATGAATCGAATTAACACCAAGGGAATAAATTAAACACATATGATTAAAAAATAATAATTTAAAAAAAATAGATTAAAATGTTAGATTATAGTAGGTACATTCACATAAGAGGCCACTTTAAAATGTAATTGTACGAACTAATTAGGTTAAAATAAAGAAATTTTTGATTTTGTTGTTTTACTTTTCAATATCACAGTTCATCACACCAAATCATCACAACATACAGTTAAAAATCGCTCCAATTTAAAGATAAATTCTAAATTCAACTTCACTCCGATTAAATTTTTAAACAATCGTGTTTTCCCCGTTCATTTGAACTTCAGAACCCCTCTGTTAAATATGAAATAAATTTCAAAAGCGGTTGAAAGTTTTGTAATTCAACCAATTACTGCAAAAATTATTTAAAGGAAACCTGGATGTTTTCCCAGAGAATTCTGCAACGGATACCGGTGGAACCCCTACAACTAGTAACGGTAAGGCAGTTTTAGTTGGGCGCCAAAGTGTAAGACTGGCTGTTAGCCAATCGGCAGATTTGCGATGAACCCCTAATAATCCCTAGGGTCGGCAAGCTTACACAAAACTAAGTTGCAGGGAAGTTCGGGAGAGCTAAGAAAAAAACTCCTCGGATAAAGTTTAGGTACCGTTTAATTAGCTGCAGTTTTTGTTCACCCACCACTTTCTTAAACTAGTTATCTGACCTGGCAAGTTTTGCGTTCCTCCCTTGACGTCGAGCTCGGGTTCGATGAGGTCGGCTTTGGGCTGGCTGGCTCTCGCTGGTCGTGTTGATGCACCCGGTCCCACCTTGGGTGCTGAACCGGGCACTGATAGACCTTTGGCGGCAAGCAAGCGGCGTGGATGCTGAGTACCTGACCCCACCTTGGGTGCTGAATCAGGTACGATGGTAAGTAGCACCGGCGGCGGTCGGTCGATGTTATCGCACTAGGTCCTTCGATGATGAACGAAGCGCGTGGCGACGTCGTACCTGGCCCCACCTTGGGTGCTGAACCAGGTACCGAAGTAAGTAACACCGACGGGTGTGGTTGTCGGTTAAAGTCGTAGAGCGCTGTGGCGCTCTCGGGGTTTGGTTGATTTAAAATCAAACCGAAACAGCGGGGTCCTGGTAAAATTCAGGAGCATATTAGGGACACAATTTGGGCAGGGGCAAAATGGCGTAGGGTTACCTGGAGTTCCAATCTATTCCAGCTTAAGACTGGATTTTCCTTTCTATGGAATCCTTCAATGACGATGATTCCTGTTCCGTTTAGATGGATGGAACAAAGCACCAAACTTTGGCAAACGATCGTTGAAATTTTGGGATCGCTATGATGCGTTCGCGAACTAATGGCTGAGTAAAATGGTCATTTATTTTAAGACCTGCTCTGATCCCATTGCCGTTCATTGCCCCCGTCCCGCGCTCGTTTTCGCCTCGCCTTATCGCACGCTTTGCCTCTTCGCTTAAAGACAACGGCTCACATCTCTGCACTGCGCTCTGGTGGTGGGTTGTTGAACGACCATCTTTCGCCCGGTCGTTCGCCTGGTTAGCGTGGCTTGGTGAACTGCTTCACCAAGGAGAACCCCTTAACCCCCACAAACAACACTGCAACATTTATTTAATTTTACTACAACAAGATCACCGCGGCCTCCTTCGACTGACTAGCAACGCTTACAGATAATATGAACAATAGGAGCCTTAGCCTACCCAACATGTGCACTGTCTTTAGCGCAGAAGCTTATGCTTTACTTGACGCAATTGAACGCTCAAACCCACACTCCATCATATTTTCCGACTCAGCTAGTGTGCTGACAGCTATAGTTGCCGGAAATCTGAATCATGCGTGGATTTACTCCATCTCGGAGGCAGCCTCTAGAAAAAATATCACCCTTTGTTGGGTACCCGGACACTGCGGGATCCCCGGCAACGAGGCAGCCGAGCGTTTGGCCTCGGCCGGTACCAGTCTCCCATCAACTGCATCAACCATCAACTCCATCCCCCAGTCCGATGCCATGCTACACCTAAAAAACAGAATCAGCAACGCATGGGGCAGCGAATGGACTGCCACCCCACAAAACAAGCTCCGAGAGGTGAAAAATACCACCGAAAAATGGCAAGACAGACAAAACATCATCGAGAGAAAAGTCCTCACCAGACCGAATCGGCCATACCAGGCTTACACAGGTCCATCTTATTACTAAAGAAGATCCTCCCAACTGCCCATCCTGCCGAGTACCAATAACCATCAAACATATTCTCACCTCCTGCCTCCAATACCAACCCCAAAGACTCTCCTGTTCCCTACGACAAATCCTTTCTTCCTGCAACTTCCCTACGACAAATCTTTTCCTGCTGCCCCGAAGAAGAGAAAAAACTATTAAGCTTCCTCAAAAAGTCCAAACTCCTTGATCAAATATAAACCCTCCCCCCCCTCAAAAAAAAAAATACAAAAAAAACATTGAAAAAAAAATACTTTAAAGACGTGAAACAGTCAACTTCGGGATGAATAAGCCACTGAAGCTTAAAATCCCTTGAGAAAAAAAAAGTTTACATTCACATTATGAGTCATAAAATAGAATACGATACGAGCGAATGGCAATATTTAGGAAGACATAAAACCCATCCCCATACTTGTGCAATAGCTTATTATCTACGAGAAATCACCCGGATTACGTGACAACAACACACCACGTACACACGACTGAATCGATCAACTACTGACACACGAAAGGAGGAGCGATGTGTTCATTCATACGCTCCACACACGGTGAATGCAATCTATGCAGTATGTGTCTGCTTGTTAACTTGTGCACCGCACTTCTCCCTTCTTCTCTAAAAAAAAGCGCGAAAAAACTTCTAGCATAATAACTGAAGGGAAAAAAAAGTTCGTATCTGTTTCAACCAATACTGCCTTATGAATCATATTTAGAACTATGCGTCACGGGTAACATTTATTCACGTGATAGGAATAATTCAGATATGCACATTGAACTGTATTCTAAAAGTTTATTTAACCCAGCTGTAATGCGAGATCTCCCAAATTCGATGAATACAGAATGTCAAGCTTTTCATATTCCGTTAAGATATTCAAGCGTTTTGTTATTTTTTTTTTTGATGATCTAACCATAAGAAAGACTATTGAAGCAAAGCGAAATAATAAGTGCTTCCTACTTAAAAGCCATTTTCTTTCAATTCTATAACTTACTGTTCCCAAATCAATCGCTTAGCAAATGTTAATCTTTTAACTCCATCACGAATGTTGGGAGATTCTGTCCATGTTCCTTAATTCCAGTCACAAATTCATCCAGTCCTTCCACTCGCTTTCAGATACCTTTTCTCATTTTCCCAGTTTCTTTACTTTAATCTCATAAAGGTTGATACGGTTAAAATTTGGCCAATATCAACTTGACGTTTTTTCTTCCAATGTTGCATTTAAAAAACCTGAAAACCTCTCATTTTGAAGGTGTGTGTGTGTGTAGAATGTTGCTCCTATTTTGATTTTGGAATTTAATCTTCAGTTGTCAAAATGCCGTCCAAGGAAGTAGAGCAGCGTATCAAAATTTTGAACGCGCATCGCGAAAATCCGAGCTACTCGCACGTAAAGCTGGCAAAATCGCTAGTTGCCAAATCAACCGTTACAAATGTAATTAAAGTGTTTGGGGAACGTTTGTCGACAGCCAGGAAGTCTGGATCGGGGGGAATCGAAAACCGGAAGCCGCTGAGTTTCAAGCGAAACCCGAACATCTCTCTCCGAGATGCCGCAAATAAGCTGGGTGTATCGTCTACAACCGTGCATCGAGCCAAAAAACGAGCCGCACTATCCACTCACAAGAAGGTAGTGACTCCAAATCGCGATGATAAACAAAATACGACGGCCAGAGCGCAATCCCGGAGGCTGTACACGACGATGTTGACGAAGTTTGACTGCGTGGTAATGGACGACGAAACCTACGTCAAAGCCGACTACAAGAAGCTTACGAGACAGGAGTTTTATACGGCAAAAGGAAGGGGAAAGGTAGCAGATATTTTAAAGCACATGAAACTGTCAAAGTTCGCGAAGAAATATCTGGTTTGGCAAGTCATCTGTACGTGTGGCTTGAAAAGCAGCATTTTCATAGCTTCCGGGACTGTCAACCAAGAAATTGAACGAGTGCCTTTCCTGAAGAAACACGGTTGTTCCGTACTGTTTTGGCCGGATTTGGCATCTTGCCGTTACGGTAAAAAGGCCATGGAGTGGTACGCCGCCAACAACGTACAGGTGGTTCCCAAGGACAAGAACCCTCCCAACACGCCAGAGCTCCGCCCAATTGAGAAATACTGGGCTATTGTCAAGCGGAACCTAAAGAAGACCAGAAAAACTGCTAAGGACGAGCAGCAGTTCAAGGCATACTGGCTTTCTGCGGCGAAGAAGGTGGACAAGGTGGCTGTACAAAATCTGATAACAGGGGTTAAGCGTAAGGACCGGCAATTCGGATTTGGAAAAGCGGAAGCCTAACTGAATATTTTTCCTGAATTTTATACTAACTAAACTTGAAAAAGAAATTTAATTTAATTTTATTAAATAAACGATTTCACCGATTTACAAGCGTTTTCCCTTGACCAAATTTTGACTGTATCACCCTTTATTCACTTTTTTTTCTTCTCAGGCGTTCCACCTGGAATCCATCTTGCAACACAAGTCTCAATCCTGAATAAATTTTCACCACTAAGTGAACAATCTTTCCAGGCCAAAACGCTTCATTTGTTTCTCGGTGCAACTACTAGAGACGCTGCAGTAAATAAAAAGAAACGGCCTTAAATACAAAATGGAAAACCCTTATATTTTCCAAATGCCCTTGGAAGCATGTTAGATGGGATTCAATTTTTATCGCCTTGCAAACCATTAGAGCTTTGATAACTTTATGGGTCCAATAATCTGCCGATAGACCGTCTGAGTCAGATAAAAATCGTTTTGTTTTATTATCGGTTATCAACCATTGCCTGCTCAATTCAGGCAAGTTGTAGGTACATCAACAGGCAGCCGATAGCGCTGGTCAATTATCGACATCGGTTATCAGCCCTGCCAGAGGTAAAATATATGGCGATGACGGTGAACTTTTCATTTAAAGGAATTTGATTTTTGGGGGACACTGTATAAAATGCCTTTCTTGACGTTAATCCTGTCTTCCATTTTTTTTTACTTCGATTAGAGTCAGTTTTTGAAAAACGTATCCGGTACAACTGTGTTCGATGTTTACTCTTGGACTCGAACTCGCGAACATCGGCTCATAAGACAAATGACTTGTCAGCTGAGCTTTATCACGACCTTCTCACCTCTTTGAATTTTTTACTTTAAATAATTCTAATTACTTATTATTTTTAAAACGAATAAACACATACAGAATCTCTGTGAAATTTTATGTTTTCTTAATCCTGAGCGTACATCTTTCGAGAACATGATCGCTTACCATGTTACAAATGCTGAGATCACTGACCCAAGAAAAGAGTACTATGCATATCATGATGGGGGTTATACCTCATGACATCATCCACTACGCCATGGTTGCCGGCTGCAATCGAGGTAATGTTTTTGCTGGAAAGTTCATGCATTATTCAATGAATTTTTTTGTACCAATAACTGTTGGTAATCACAATACTTACGCCCTGCTGGAAATGGATTCGGAAGTAAAAACACAAACTTATAGATTATCGTTTGGAAAATTGAACTTAAAATAGCCTACTAAGGAATATCTTATGACAAGTGAATTATTGGAAATGGCTTATCAAGCTTTCGAGGAGAGGACAACATTTTTGCTTGAACAATTCATACATAGAGAACTTTAAAAAGTAAAAATAGTTTTATGTATGTATGTACGTATGAGAACCCACCAGTGGCTGATAGGTCTTTCGACCCGAGGCGGTACGGGAAGTCTCGATTGCATACTCAAATATTTTTCAAATTGGCATTGGCATTGGCAATTCAAATATAACTTACTTTATCCTACTTAGATGTTTACAATCCAGATTCCATTTATGTATCCTTTTCTGTATAGTTGTTCATGAATATTTAAAACGATCTTTTTAACTGTATTTATACACGTTGAACATGTTCAGTAATTTTTTTTACCGCTTTGTGTTGTATATTTTATCACTAAGCGAAGTGGTAGCTAACCATTGCAGGTTCCTGATCGTTGGATGCCTTCTCTCGACGAACCATCGGCCGTAGAAGCCTTAGCGTTGTAACAAGTACTCGGTCAGTAGTGTCAGTGGTAGTTGATCTCTTGTACGCGATAATGGTAAATGAGCCAAGAAGACACTGTATTTGTGGAGGAATCGCTCTGCGTTGGAGTCCACCCCTAAACCCCTACGCACCAACCCGAAAAGCAACTCTCAACGTCAAGTGCAGAACCTCACGACTAGATGGCGCTGTTTGAATGCGGCGAAAAGGCGAGGCGAATCAAGTATCAGGATGGGGCAAAGAACGATGACGTCTAAAGTCATTATATGCGGCTACGAGGTCAACGACCCGCCATAAATCCAGGATATCCAAGTTTTTTTTTAAATATGTCTTTATTCGTACCAATTCATCATTACATTTATATTACATTATTACATTAAATTAGGTTTTCAGTTCAATAATGAACTGTCCAGAGCCCTATAGTTTACTAATCACTAAAATTTATTTATTCGACTTAAATTTGCTGAGCGCAATCAAATATTTAATGTAGAAGAACATCCTGCAATGTCAAAAATATTTTAAACTTAAAACTAAAAACTATCCTAAAATTAAACTAATTGTAAAGAGAACGAATCTCTTCGATGGAAGACTGCATCGATTTGCCTCTGAAGTTGGAGATGATGTTGTTGGCCATCTCTTCGATCGACTCAATGCCCGCAATCCGATGAAGATCTTCGGTGCTGTGCCAAGGTGGAAGCCGCAAAATCATTTTCAGAACCTTGTTCTGAATCTTCTGGATGGCTTTTTTTCTCGTCGCGCAGCAGCTAGACCAAATCGGAACTGCATACATTATCGCTGGTCGGAACACTTGTTTATAGATCAGCATCTTATTTCTCTGGTTCAGTCGGGATTTCCTGTGGATGAGAGAATACAGAAATTTAGTGTATTTATTACATTTAAATTGAATATCTTCAATGAAGAAATTTAAGTGTATTTATTACATTTAAATTGAATATCTTCAATGTGATTTTTGAAAGTAAGATTCCGATCAAGTGTAAGTCTCAAGTACTTCACGTGATCAGACCATTCTAATAAAACCCCATTAAAAGTTATGGAATGATTTTCATTAGGTTTTAAAAATTTAGCTCTTGGCTTATGGGGAAATAAAATAAGTTGAGTTTTGCAAGCGTTAGGAGAAATTTTCATCATTTTCAAGTAATTCAAAAAGAAGTTTAAATTTTGCAATCTACTGCGTACCACCCGTAAATTCCGACCTTTGGCTGAAAGCAAAGTATCATTAGCAAATAATCTTCTACCTTTTCCTTCTGGTACATCAGGAAGATCAGAAGTAAAAATATTGTATGAAATTGGCCCAAGTATACTGCCCTGAGGGACACCAGCTCTAATATGTGTCCTTTCAATGCATGCATTTTGATAGCTTACTTGTAAGGTTCGGCTAGTCAAATAATTTTGAATAATTTAGGTGAGATATACGGGAAAATCAAATCGAGCTAATTTAGCTACTAAACCATTGTGCCAAACACTGTCAAAAGCTTTTTCAATATCCAGAAAAGCAACACCAGTTGAAAAACCTTCAAATTTGCTAGCGTTAACCTTCCCATGCCGTTCGCAAAATATCCGTTTTGGGGAAATTTGAGTTGTAGTTTGATTTCGTTCTCCTGGCTATAAATGTTAACCGATTTTGATGATATTATATTCATTGTGTAGGTATTGTGTTCTTATTGCTCAAAATTTTAAAATAAAGTCGATATGTATTACCAAGTTATCAGAAACTGGTTCAGAAAGTAAAAAGTCCGAAAAATCAATTTTATTTTTAAAATGCTCATAACTTTTGACAGCTTTTCAGTATTTAAG
Organism: Uranotaenia lowii; assembly: GCF_029784155.1. Lineage (NCBI taxonomy): Eukaryota > Metazoa > Arthropoda > Insecta > Diptera > Culicidae > Uranotaenia > Uranotaenia lowii. The sequence goes on along the minus strand of NC_073692.1, from coordinate 154,690,505 downwards.
TGTTTCATTGATGTTTGAAATCGCCAAGAATCCATCTATCCGACAATGTATAGATATGTTGGGGTTCAATGAAAATTTTGACCGCTATCTCAGATCTTCCGGTAGAAAAAAATCTAACTTTAAAAAATCGATATCCAATTTTTGCTTTGCTTAGCTGTATTTCATTTCCCAATGAACCGATTTTCAAAACTCAAATTTCAATTTTTTGACGTTAATTTGATCATTATTTTCATAGAACATACTTGGTCTGTCAAAATTCCTAGTTCTTCAGTATATTGGAATGATGATAAAGAGATTTTAAATGTGCGCTTCGGGTCATATTGACCCGAACGGCATGGGAAGGTTAATCATATTAGTTACACTCAAAAGTTGATGTGTAGTAGAATTTCCTTGACGAAAACCAAATTGTTTATCAGGGAAAATAGAATTCTGATTAATGTAAATCATCATTCTATTCAAAATAACTCTCTCAAATAGTTTACTTAAAGAAGGGAGCAAACTAATTGGTCGATAACTTGAAGGCTCTGAAGCACTTTTTACAGGTTTCAAAATTGAAGTTACTTTGGCATTTTTCCATTTATTGGGAAAATAAGCCAAGTGAGAACTCGAGGAATGATTACCTGCGCAATTCGCACACTTGAAAAATTCTGATTGTGGTTTATCACCACCAAAAAGGCATTTAGATTTTTCATGATCGAATCAGTCGCAAAGCATGCATCTGGCATTCCTTCTATAATTATTTGTTCTCGATCACCCTCAAAAACTAAACTTGTGGACTGTAAACACTAATTACTGGGAAGGGATCGGTCACACTGCACTTCGATTGCACTTTATTCCCGTATTCGACCGTGGGGGAAAGTTTTATTTTGCCCGGACTTGGTGTTTCGGATCGGTTAGAAAACGCGTCGACACTGCTGTTGGTTGGTAGGTAAACTAAACTGTATTCAATTATGTTCTTTGTTTACGTCTCTCCCAAACACAGCATAAAGAGAGACGGTGAATTGGTGAGCGGTGAGTTCGTGAGTCACTCCGCTCATGATTTGACATTTCACTAGGGGTGCGCAAAAAATTAAACTTATTATCATTATCAAACATTCCGCCCCCCTTGAAACCAACCGGATTTCAAACAATAATTGAAATACAAAACTTAAACATTTTACAAACTAATATTACTCTACGTTATACAATACAAATTAAACAATAACTATCATCATAGTAGGGTGATGAGCCCATTTTTTTTTTCTTTACACTTAGACCTTTTTTAACACAAAATCCTTCTTCGGCAATTCCTGGATACGACGAATGCAACCAAAGGTTGGGGTCCATTTCCAATTGTACGATGTTTTGTGTTGAGGAACCAGTCCGTCATCTTTTGTAGATTTCTGGCCAGAAAATCTACAACCGTCATCAGGTATCCAAACGAGCTTGAGTGATCAGTTCAAGACTCTGAGGTAGATCACGGACCACTGATGTTCAACGGATTGGAGCTCATAATAGGTCAAATTCTTTAAATAAAAACCACCTCATTCGTCGTCCGCCTTAGCCGTTGAACGAGTACCAAACTAACAAACCATTGTTCAAAACATAAACAAATAAACAAAACATTCAGCGAAACATTTTAAACTTAGCCATTTCCAAACTGGCATAAACTGACAAGGCGCTTTCCACTCAAACAGTCACTCCATTCCAATTTGGCTTTTTAATCTACCTTGTCCGACGTATCTTCGTTGTCTCTAATTGGCAACACACAAACTTTAGAGATTCCTCTGTTGAAGGTACCATCCTTCGTACGTACGGTTACTACGCGAACATTATCGTCGTTGCCCAGGAAAACTTCAACAACTCTACCCAGAGGCCATCTCAATGGGGGAATGTTATCTTCCTTCAGAAGAACCATCATACCAACAGTGATGTTCCGTCGCTGCACAATCCAACGAGTGCGATTCTGTAGATTGGTTAGGTACTGAACTCTCCAACTTTTCCAAAATTGTTGACACAATTGTTAATCGTAATTGGTGGAACCTTTTCGTTTTTAAGAGTATAAGAAGAAGATGGTTTCTTAGTACTCTTATCAGAATTAAATATGAATATTTCCTAATCACCGATGTTATGAAGGACATCGAATGAATTGGAAATTTCAACTTTTTTGAGCTATGGACCTGAATTAGGTTCGGCAATCCGTTTTCTTCCGACTCTTGAGCCGGCCGATGACTTCCCCATGCTGGAAAGAAAAGAGAAAAATATGAATTAAAGAAAATGAAAATAATTTTAGCCTTGAAAAGTGCTGATTGAAAAACAGGTAAGGATAAAATAAATAATGTAAAATGTTGCTGCAGGTACACAGCAACGATACGATGCTCCGGTAAACAACAACGATACAGGTTCAACGGTACAGATGGAAGTGAAAAACATACTTTAATGTACTCTGGACCTTCCCATGTGCAGACATGCTATAGGATTCAAACGCTGGAATTTGTATAAAATAGGGTATTTCATAAGTTTTATCGTTCATCAGGAAACATCCGTCCCATAGTCTCCGTTCCGACTATACAGCTTACGAGCTCTGGAACAAGCAAAAAATTGTTGTTTGAGGTTATGATCGAATGACTCATTACTAGGCAACACTTTCAGCTTATCGGAGATAAAATTTTTGGACATTTCAGCGATCTACCGTTAATTTTTCGCTTATTGAAAATTTAAAATTCTGATATGAGACTTGACTTTTCTGATGACCCTTAACCGTAGTTGCCGATCATGTGCTTCACTCCAATGCTTGATTTGAACTTTGTCGACATTTTTGACAGTGTTTGCATACTTTTCCACCTCTTACACACAGTAACTCTTTGAATAATCAACGGTTTTGTCAGGTATCAATTTGATTATGATGGATTTTGAAGGAAACTGTGCAAAATTATTTTTTTCTTTTTCTCTTGCATCGTAAATATCTGAAAAACGCGTAAACTTTAAATTTTGAGAAAAATAGTGGAAACCTCTGTTCCCAAGTGGTTTCATCAAACACTCCAAATGCCTCCCAACTCCCATTTCCCCTTCCAACTCATTCCCTTAGTATTCATAATTTGATCCTCGGCACAGAAAAACTTGTAACCAGTAAATTGGCCTTTAATAATAAAAAAAAATCATTCTAACAAGCACCCCCGCCGTGACCCATGGGAATCCACTGTACGGATTAGTCGTGGTAGTTAATCACCTTAAAATTGCTAAAGTTAGGAAATGTTTTAACAGCGTTAGGAGAGCACTGATTGATTTGCTATTTACTAATTACCTCAATGAGTATTCGAAAGTGGAGAGTAAAAGACCTGGTCTATACTATGTGCATTGCAAAGAAATGTGAAAGAAATAAACCAAATGACATTTAGTGGTATGAATAAGGTTTAGCAATTGCTTCGGCAGCTTTTACTTAGCTCGAAATCAAGCAAAGCAAAAGACCAAAGCATTTGCTTAGTTTGGTATGAATAAACATTTGCTTAGCGGATGTGTACTAAAGTCTTAGAACATAGCTTTTGCTTCGAAAAATAGAGCTATCCAACCAGCAGAATCTGAAGTTTTCTAAAGTTAAATGAAAGAAAACGATCAGAAAATTGAAAAGTACGGCTAAAATAGCCATGAAGACGACGGGGCGGATGGTGGGTGTAAGAACGACCGGAAAGTTTTTGGTTAATGCGTGCTCGTATGTTGATGTTTAAAGAAAAATGAATACATATTCGAATATAGTCAAACAACAAATGGCCTAACTTTAACATTTATCATAGCTCTCCCACACGCCCGCTTAATAAAAATTCTACAAGGGCTACTAGAATTCTAGTAGCAGTTCTAGTAGAATTCTAGTAGAATTTTTGCAGGCAGCCAAGTAGAAAATGGCCCAGCCGATTCTACTTGGAATGAATTTTCCCGTTTCAGAATGACCATTTCCACACACATCCTTATTTTAATTTGTCGAAAATAAGTGCATTAGTGTGAGTGCAGCCACCAGACAGTGTTGCCAGTTTACTAATTTTTTTGACCGTTATTCCAGTGTTGCCATCCAGATTTGTTTCTTTTAGTGTGAGATTTAAGGATTCAATCAAAAATAATAAATTTTTAAATTAAAATTTTCAAATTTTATTTCTGTTTTTTTTTTCGAATGTACATGTTATAATTTCTATGCTATATTAAAACATTTTAAAATATAATTTTCACTTGCAGTGAGCCGTCATCAGCGATTTGGAAAAGCAAGTATTGATTGCGGTTCATGCATGGGATGGCCCTTATACAACCGATTGCTTCCTCCAGTTGCCGCGAATAAATAAGGGTTTTTGCCTGTAAGCGATATAAAATCAAAACAGAAAATGTTAGCTAGAATTGGTCTGATTTTATTTCGAATTTCTGCTTACCTGCAGGGAAAAATGCTAGCTATAAAGTTTGCCTTCGGCATCGTCGGGAGCCACAAATTGGTTGATATTATTCATCGGAATTTTCCTCATTTCGCGCTGGATGTCTGAGCTGGCTTATTGGCCTTCTTTGGGACTGATGAAATGCATCACCTGAATGTTGATGATATTTTTCGAAGCAAACGATTGGAATGCCCCGTACCTGAACGCCTTCCGCCATCTTGGGCGTTCTTCCAGGATCAGTTTTTTTTTTGCTCCTCGTATCCAGTGTAGCTCTGGGTGGAATATTCGAAGCCACTGTACAGTCCGCCGGGATAGTACTCACTAATGTTGCCGGGCAGCGATATAGGTTACACATAACGGCCACCACCAGAATCTGAAATAGTAATGGGAAGTTTGATTTTATAATTTTGGAAATTTCTCATTAAATAGAAAAATAACTCACCTTACTAGCAGTCCGGTTTGGGAAGTAAAATCGGGTTGGCCTCGTATGGCACAGCCGCCATAATTTCAACAAACCGGGGAGCACTCCAGGGGCCATAGTTGAAACGATCCAGGTCTGTTCCGATTCTTTTTCTTTCTTTCGTGATGTGCCTTCAACAGTTCCTGGCATACGTCACCAATCATTATTTGCATCTGTTGTGGATCAAGCCGGTCTTTGTTTCTGTAAAAAAAAAAATCAATTATTGCCGAGCTTTGTCAAGCATTCCAGTTTGCACATCTAACTTACCAGCGGCCTTATTTCCTCTTTGGAGTTGTTGCAATGAAAAATTTTTCTACTGTCGACGGCAATTGTTGACATCAGGGCCAGTGTTGCTAAACATGCAGTTTGAAACAAATTAAACTTTCTTTTTCAAGTTAAATGTTTTAGTCTGAATTCAGTTATTTTGTTGAAGGATTATAGAGAACCAATTTTGATGATTTTTATTCAAGTGATCATCAAATTTATAAAACAAAATCAAATTAACTGTTGGAAACATTAGAAATACGAAAAACAGCTTATAAAAGCGAGGAAAAATGTCTTGTGAAATGGCTATCAATCTCAAACTGAGCAAATGCGATGTCAGTTCAACGTACCAAATCAGTTTGTTTGTTTGTTGTTTTATTTGGGATTTTAAGCCTCTTGGGTTTATTCATCCCATACCTACCAAATCAGTTGTTGTATGTCTAATTTGTCTAAAATATCACTGTTAACTGATTGATCAATTCTTAAATTGACGTTTGTTTTGTTGTTTTATTTGGGATTTCTTAAATTGACGTTCCAACTTTTTTGTTATAAAATCATTTGACGTATTTCAACTTACGATGCAAATGGAGTGTTATTATTTTAACTTTAAAACATTGATTTTAGCTAATACCTATATTTCAATATTGCACATATGTCATTAATATATAAAAAATATTCTCAATCTCCAATGTCATCTTAATTGAAATTAAATTAAATTTGTCAAATTAAATTCCATTGGAGCCACTGCCGCAGCCATCATTGTTTTTGAATCTTGCAGTATGGTTGATCAATTCATGCTCAGCAAAATTCAATCACTGCTTAGCAGTGACCTTGTTTTTACAGGTAAACAATGATAAAGTACCACATCCTATTCAAAATGATTGAAACTCTAAAACTTTCTCAACAGATTACGTTAAAGTCGTCAGTTTACCAAGCATTGAAGAATCGAACCAGTTCGAAGACTACCAGGCGTACGTTGTGGGACATGGGAAACCTCCATACCTCCACTAGCCTGTCTAAGGATTTGATGTACGCCAGTGCATCGGTAATTTCTAATGATGATTGCGCCTTATATTTTGGGGACTATATCACCTCCTCCACTTTGTGTACTGTTGGATTATCGGGAGAGAATACCTGCACGGGTGACTCAGGTGGTCCCGTTGTTTTCGATAATAAACTGATCGGAGTCATCTCATTCGTTGCTCCAGGAGGTTGTGAGGCACACTATCCATTCGGAAAAACTCGTGTTACGAGCCACCGTCAATGGATTTCAAATGTTACTAGAGTGGTTTGAATACATGAAGAAAATAAACTAAATTAACGGGTTAAGCTAGGGTTATCATATCCTGCGACCCAAAAAGAGTACATTTAAATCAACCCCCTGGCAACTTGCCAGTTCGGTCGAGTTTCGTGTGTCTGTTTCAAAATCGCAGATATATATGGAAAGGGCACACTATTAAATGTAGTGCGAATCAGGCAAATTCATAACTTTCGAATGAATAAAAAAAGTTTTAACCAAAATTGTTAATCTTGTTCAATATTCTACCGATTTATATATTGTGAAGGAACAGTTTTTCTATAAAATGGCAAAAGTTCTGCTATAATGTGATTGTTTTGTTATTTTAAAATGTTCATGTGCATCGCAACTTATGGCAATCTCTTAATGATTGATAGGGTTATGTTGTATTTTACATTTATTGTGCTTGAGTGTCTTCAACAGTTTCGGTGGAAGGTAAACTTGTCCCAAAAAACTACTGGATATCAGTAATATATTTAAAGCAGTCCAGAACTTTTATACCTTATGTAGGACACACAAATTAACACTCTACTCGTTTTCTTAGACTAAACTTTTGAAAACAGATTCACTTCACATAAAACATAGCAAAAAGTTCCAAATTCAAAACTTTTTTTTAGTTATTGAACCAGTAACAGAAAACATATTTCAATATGGGTCCTTCCGACATGTTGAGTAGCTCGATTTTCGATTTGACAGAACCAGAGAACCAGAAAAAACTGGCACACACGATTTGTATGGGAAACGTCAAGTTGCTAGGGGGTTGATTTAAATTAAGGTTGCCATAATTTTTCAGAACGTATCCGGGCCGGACAATCCGAGCAATTTTCTTCTAAACCCTGGCAAAATCCGTGCATTTCATATCTAAGTTGACCACAATAAATCCGGACAGTATCCGGGCAAATTTTGTAAAAACCCAGAAATTACTCAACAAAAATCAAAATAATAATATTTAAAAAATATTTTTTTCATCAACATTCAAATATAGAAATGAAATCGTGTGTTAGGCTTTTTTTGTTTAATTTGCCAAATAAAGTGAAAAAAAATCCGGCAAAATCCGGGCATTTTTCAATAAAATCTGGGCAACTGAGCCGAGCCGGACTGTTCACAAATTTTGTATCAAATATCCGGGCAAACCCGGATAAAACCGGGCAATCTTAAATCATTTACCTCAAAAATTTTGGATTAGCGAGAGAAACTAAGAAGTGTATCGAAACTAAGTTATAAACACATTTTTTTCGTTGTATAAATTTTATTGATGATTCAAACAAAGAAACAGTTCGGAAGTGTTTTAAAAAGCTTATTCTTACAGTTTATAAAGATATACAAGTAAAAAAGTAATTATCGGTAATATTCTTGGACTTTCGACTTGACGCGTTTCATTCTGATTGATCACACTTCTTGGCCGCAGCATTCCAATTTTTCTTGAAAAAAGCCATGGTAATGTTGGCCTTACAATCCTTCTTGAAAACTCTCTTGACGATAGCCCAATATCGTTCTTTGGGGCGAAGCTGAGGGCAGTTTGGTAGGATAACATCTTTCTCAACGAAATCTACATCGTTATCCTCAAACCATCTAAGGGCAGAAACACAGTGCACGCGAGCGAGCGAGCGAGCGATTTTTGAATGAACCTGAAATGAATTTCGCGCGAACATTTTTCAGGATCGTTCACAGTGCACGCGACGAACGGGATGCGATTTACACTGAGAAAAAACTTTATGGATAGGAAAGAAAATAATATTTATGTAAATCAATTTATAGGGAATTGAAAGAATAATTTTTAGAGGTTATTTTTTGTTTAAATCATTATGAAATAATTCGTATGTGACATTCAATTAAAATTTTTAACAGCGTCATAAAACCATTCAATTATTTTTATTGCCGAATCCACAAACCGGAGTTTTCATCGCTATCAGCGCCGGCGACTTTCACTGACGTCAAATCATGTTGACCCGACAAATCCACGTCACGTGACTCGCAGAATAAGCACCAAAGATTTTATTTCAGAAGCACTTTAATGTAAGATAAATTTGTTCTAGAGTCATATTTATTATTTAATTTTATCGTTATCCTTGCTCATGTTACAGATTGAACAAGTAAAATTTACTTTTTTCTGGATATATGTAAACGTTCTATGCTCAGCAGTTGAGTGTTTTCTTTGGTTACAGATGTTTGGATGCTACAAATTTTTCTAGGAGTTTTCATTGTGAGTCCAAGCAACTGATTTTGATCTGGCAGCTGCGTTTCTTTTCCAGTCGACATATTTTGAACTGTATAATAATGTTAATAGTAATTTAAGATGAAGGGAAATGATAAATAACCATTTTTGCAGCTAGTACTCCAAATATTTTTCAGCTAATCTACTCTTATTTTAAAAATTTAAAACAATATCCATATATCAATTTCTCTAGGAGAAGTTATTTTATTTGTTCTTAAGGGGGGGGTAGGGTCAAACACTTTCAAAAAATCGATTTTTTTATTTTTTTATTTTCTTATTGTAAAACATTTCAAGAATGTTGTGTCAAATTTTCAAGTCAATTGAAGCAAAACTGTAGAAGTTATAGGCCTTTATCTCCTCCTATCTAATACTGCAAGAAAGCAAGAGCAGAAACTTCAAACGCGTTTTTCTCGAAAGCACATTTTTAAAGTCCGTGGACATCGTCATTTGAAAACTACTTATCCGATTCTTTTCAAATTTGGAACATAGTTTCTACATATAAAATACCAGACCCCAACGTTTTTCTTTTTTGAATTTTTTTACTTTGAGGAGATTTTATAGGTGAAAAATGGCGGATTTTTAAGTGAAAAATCGTAGTTTTTACTTCAAACAGCCACAAAAATTTCATAAAAATATTTTTAAGTTAAATAAAAACGTTGGGGTCCAGAAAAACATCTATTAAAAATATTTTGCTCTGATTTTTTGAATTCAGATGATTCTGTGCTGAGATACAGTGTCCACCGCAAATCCTGTTTTCTAAAAGGCATCCTCGAAAATGCTCCGTCACCGGCTCATTTTTCAATATTTTTCTACGAAAAAATTACTAAATGTTCTTTTAACAATGCTTTGTATAATGCAAAAAATTTGAATACATTTGTTTGAACGATAGCTCTAGAAAAAAATCGTGAAAATGGTGTTTTTTTATACCCGTTAGACCCTACCCCCCCCTTAAAGAAAAGGAGTATTGTTTTTCGAAGAAAATTATTTTTTATAAACCATCTTATTTATTTTGGCATCAAAACTTAACGTTCTTAAATTATTCAAGCAATTAAAAATGGAATGAAAAAAAATTGGATCGTGCGAGACCTGATGACCACGCAATTTGTCATCGGAATCTTCAAAGGTTTCAAATAATTAGAGAAAAAAAAAACGCGCGCCGGTATATGGAATATGCATCTTATGCAGCTTGGCGAAAAAAATAAATTCACAATGTTTAAATTTTCCTCCGAAGTAATGTGTTTTTTACAGCACAAATAGCATTCATCATTTCAAATTCACCTACACGGCCTTGTGATATAGCTCAGTTGGCAAGTCTGTTGTCACCTGAGCCGATGTCCGCGAGTTCGAGCCCAAGAGTAAACATCGAACACAGTTGTACCGGATAAGTTTTTCAATAACGATCCGCCAACTGTAACGTTGATAAAGTCGCGAATGCCATAAAGATGGTAAAACGACTATAATCGAAACAAAAAAAAATTTCAAATTCACCGTGCCGCAGAATAATACGAATTTCTCTTCAGAATTTGCTGGTCACAAACTCGTCCATATACTGGACAAACGACAGGTATTTGCTGGAAAAACTTTGTCATAATTGAAATTGACCTCTGCTTCGAATTTATTTAAAAAGTTAGTCGAGGAAAATCGTTTTTTTTTATTATTTAAAAATAACGCGATATATTTTCAAATAAAACTGCCAATAAATAATCTCAGTGCAGGTTCATATGAAGTTTGGGTGAACCAAAACAAAGTATTCACGCGACTGCTGCGACGGATAATTTTCCGAATGGTATTTCGCGCGAGTAGTACGAATCGCGTCGCTTGCACTGTGAACGGTCTCACAGTTTTCAACGTGTTCAAATGAGGCGCGATTCTTCGCGCGAATCGCTCGCTCGCGTGCACTGTGTTTCTGCCCTAAGGGCAGAAACACAGTGCACGCGAGCGAGCGAGCGAGCGATTTTTGAATGAACCTGAAATGAATTTCGCGCGAACATTTTTCAGGATCGTTCACAGTGCACGCGACGAACGGGATGCGATTTACACTGAGAAAAAACTTTATGGATAGGAAAGAAAATAATATTTATGTAAATCAATTTATAGAGAATTGAAAGAATAATTTTTAAGAGGTTATTTTTGTTTAAATCGTTATGAAAACATTCGTATGTGACATTCAATTAAAATTTTTAACAGCGTCTTAAAACCATTCAATTATTTTTATTGCCGAATCCACAAACCGGAGTTTTCATCGCTATCAGCGCCGGCGACTTTCACTGACGTCAAATCATGTTGACCCAACAAATCCACGTCACGTGACTCGCAGAATAAGCACCAAAGATTTTATTTCAAAAGTACTTTAATGTAAGATAAATTTGTTCTAGAGTCATATTTATAATTTAATCCTTGCTCATGTTACAGATTGAACAAGTAAAATTTACCTTTTTCTGGATACAAATGTTCTGTGCTCAGCAGTTGAGTGTTTTCTTTGGTTACAGATGTTAGGATGCTATAAATTTTTCTAGGAAATTTCATTGTGAGTTCAAGCAACTGATTTTGATCTGGTAGCTGCGTTTCTTTTCCAGTCGACATATTTTGAACTGTATAATCATGATTATAGAAATTTAAGATGAAGGGAAATGATAAATAACCATTTTTGCAGCTTGTACTTTAAATATTTTTCAGCTAATCTACTCTTGTTTTAAATATTTAAAACAATATCCATATATCAATTTCTCTAGGAAAAGTTATTTTATTTGTTCTTAAAGAAAAGGAGTATTTGTTTTTCGAAGAAAATTATTTTTTATAAACCATCTTATTTATTTTGGCATCAAAACTTCACGTTCTTAAATTATTCAAGCAATTAAAAATGGAATGAAAAAAATTTGGATCGTGCGAGACCTGATGACCACGCAATTTGTCACCGGAATCTCCAAAGGTTTCAAATAATTAGAGAAAAAAAAAACGCGCGCCGATATATGGAATATGCATCTTATGCAGCTTGGCGAAAAAAATAAATTCACAATGTTTAAATTTTCCCCCGAAGTGATGTTGTTTTTTACAGCACAATGAGCACAAATTCACCGTGCCGCAAAATAATACGAATTTCTCTTCAGAAATTGCTGGTCACCATTTCGTCCATATATTGGACAAACGACAGGTATATGCTGGAAAAACTTTGTCATAATTGAAATTGACCTCTGCTCTGAATTTATTTAAAAAGTTAGTCGAGGAAAATCGTTTTTTATTATTTAAAAATAACACGATATATTTTCAAATAAAACTGCCGAGAAATAATCTCAGTGCAGGTTCATATGAAGTTTGGGTGAACCAAAACAAAGTATTCACGCGACTGCTGCGACGGATAATTTTCCGAATGGTATTTCGCGCGATAGTACGAATCGCGTCGCTTGCACTGTGAACGGTCTCACAGTTTTCAACGTGCTCAAATGAGCTGCGATTCTTCGCGCGAATCGCTCGCTCGCTCGCTCGCGTGCACTGTGTTTCTGCCCTAAGAGTGGATTTAGCGTAGTGGGCTGACGCCAAATCCGGCCAGAACAATGGTGGAGTCATATGTTTCTTAGTGGCAAATAAATAAATAAATAAAAAATAAGTGGCAGCAACATTTTCGGCAAACACTCCTTTTGGTAGATATCGGCATTTATAGTTCCTTTTGTAAAGAAACTCGCCAACTTCAATACGCAGGAGCAGATTGCCTGCCACACAAGCACTTTCTGGCCAAATTTTTCCACCTCAATCGACTTCTCGTGGTCACTCACATCCTCTCCAATAGCTGCAGTGTAGAACTGTGGTCCCGGAAGAGTACTGGAAACTTCTTTTACATAAGTTTCATCGTCCATGAAAATGCACGAATCTGGCTTCCGGGCTCTGATTTTGGCTCGTGATTTTTGTTCAGCCGTTTGTTTGGACACTTTCTGCTTCTTGTATGTCTTCAGGTTGTTCCGCTTCTTGATTCGCTGTACCATTCCGATCGATGTCCCAGCATTTTTCGCCAAATCCCGTATGGACATCGATCGATTCCGGTTGATGAGGTTGATTACCTTAAGGTCCAAATTTGATTCACATGGTCCTGGTTTTCTGCCTCTTCCTGGCAAATCATCGAACATATACCTAGTGTTCCCCGAACTTGTGGATGATGGATTTTACGCTCGATGAATGTCGAAACGTTTCGCCACTTCATTCATCGAGATGACCTTCTCTCGCATCCAAGTGTCCAACACGCGAATTTTAACTTCTTTTATAATTAACGACATTTTAGGAGAAGCGAATGTTTCAAACGTAAACAAAGCGCTGGTTCACTCTTGACAGATCAAGATGCTACATACAGGTGAGCACAGTTGTGCGCGTTCACGCGTTAGTAAGTAGAAGGCTCAAATATGTTTATAGTTAATTTTCGATAAACTCCTTATTGTCGTTTTTGTTTTCTACACTGGCACGGGGCAAAACTTTTTCTGAATAAACAAACAAAATCGTCACCCGAGACGATGCAGATATATGGTAACTATTCTCTCCCTTATGCTTACCCTCAAAACTGACAACTGACAACGGGTTGCAACCGTCTGCTTGAGGTTTAAACCTCGGGCAAAACTGGTAGGCTTCTAAATTATTAAACGAACACAATGAAAGCAGTTAGAGCAAAACTACGATAGTTATAGCGCTTTTTTTACAGACATTTAATGATAAGTTTTTGATATTTAAAAAGTAAGGACAATTTCCAAGAGTAAGCCCTTATTGGACAAATGGATTGGAGTCCTATCAAATGATTAACTTTGAAGAAAAAAATGAAAATGGGTGGGCCTAGAGGAATGTGTGAAGGTAAAATTTCATTTGTATTTTGAAGCTAAAATTATTTAGTAATAAGTATAATTTTTGCCCCTAGATGTATGCAGCATCATTGTTTTTTTTCGGTTACAAATTTTTTTTTAAAGGAAACGTTGAAAAGCCAGGTAAAATTGATAAATTAGAATTTGTAAACAATTATGAAGATGTTTTGTTCCTCAAGAAAACTCGTTAAAACCGTCAAAATGGAGACTGATCAATGTAACCATAAGCATCAATTCCTGAACAGCGACGAAATCGATTTTTAAATCAAATTGAAAGTAGTCCAATAAATTTCTGCAACCATGTTTTACGTTCATAAGAGTCCAGTATTGGTTTTAAAAATATGAAACATGCCACATTCCCCTTAACAGGAATAATAATCCAATAATATTGAAAAAAAGTGATATTACCCCGGATTACGGTACCTATAATGTTAAAAATTTATAGAAAATGGAAAATGGCATCCCTAAATCAAATGCCAACGCGATGCTGACTCGACGCGACGACGAACGGGCTATTGTGCGACCGCCTTAACTCAAAACGCGTCACAATTCGTGTGTGTAACATGGTGGAATCGATGAGGAATGAATGGTTGACAGATGAAAATCCAACTGGTCTCGTTCTTTAAAACCTTCACCTTCAACCTTTTTCCTTGTTGTTTTTATTCCGATTCCCCCGGTTTTCACCGCGAAATTTTCATCTAGGCGAGGGAATCGGAATAAAAACAGCTCTATAAGGTCTTAAAGAACAAGACCAGTTGGATTTTCATCTTTCAACCATTCATACCCCATCGATTCCACCAAGTTACACACACTAATTGTGACCGGTTTTTGAGCTAAGGCGGTCGCACAATAGCCCGTTCGTCGTCGCGTCGCGTCAGCATCGCGTTGGTATTTGATTTAGGGATGCCATTTTCCGCTTGAGTCATCACAACGGTGCGTCTCGTCAGTGAAGGCATTGTTTTGGTTTTGAAAAAATTCAAAATTTTAGCATTTTGTCTCCTCGATGATACAAATTTGTTGAATAACGCAATTGAAATTTATTTTTAACATTAAAACATATTTTACATGATGATGAAATCATAAAGGATCAATTATAAATACTAGCTTAATTTTTATGTTCTCGTTTTTTCAAAAATAAAAATAAATTGAATATAACATGTTGTGTTGGAGTTTACCGAGTTTTTTTTTTAATATTTCCCTGTGATTCATGTCAGTGGACGCTGTTTTGTCGTGCGAAAATTGTAGAGTGCGTCGCGTCAGCGTTTTAGAACTCAACGACGTCCGACGCGGTATTGTCTGGCTGACTTTACTCTTCATTCTCTTCATCCTCAATCCTCATGCTCCATCGATTCAGCCATGTTACTAAATCTAATTTAGTAGCATTGTTGGAGTTATTGACGAAATGAGGTTTTTCACGTTCATTCTCACGAGAAGTGTTTAAAATTATTCCAAGCGTGAATGGTAAATTTAAAAGATGTTTTCGTAGAAGGAGTTCGGTAGAAATGCTGATCTGATTAAATAATCTGTTACGATGTCAGCCACATCTTTCTATTAAATCTGCGTAACAGAAATCATCTGGTACATCATCCTGCAAAACTCTGTATTTTCATAATTGAAAATACCAGATAATCATAGCTACATTTGATCTTTATTCAAAAGTTGAAGAAAATTTGAGACTACATATTGCTTTTCATGAGGAAAATGTACAGAGCAATTAAGATTTATGTTCGATTGCTAAAATCTCTTGTTAACCTATCTTAAAATAGTCTCAATGTTTTATGGCTCACCATTAAATTATCGAATATTTTGTGTTTCATTTCTGATATTGCACTTTTCTTATCGAGTGTTTTCGGTCGGTTAGCTTTGATGGAATAAGTCTGTGAGGTGCTAGCAGCTTGCCTAATCAAAGCCTCAATTCAATCGTGCATACTAAAAGCACTGACCATACTAAACGCTTCAAATTTCAGATGTTCAACGGAATTCCACATGGCATTGAAATATGATTAAATCGAAATCAGTAGGCGTGATCACGCAAATAACATCGCAAAACAAGATAACGATGATCGTCGTAAAATTTTGAATAGTCTACATTTGGGCGTTTAAATTTTTCGATTTACAGTTTGTCATTGAAAAAAGGAGTATAGTCATTTGGACTATTTGCTAACGTTCACACTTTATTTCCCGACTAATTTGTTTCGGTCTTACAAAAATATTTATTCATGAGCTTCCATTTTGCTCAGCGCGTGTCGTTAAAGCCCTGGTCATCAGTTGGATTCGAAATCCTATCCCATAAAATGCTCAACAAAGGTTCTATTCGCTTCTATCAGCTGTTGTCAACGGATAGCTAGGTCATGAATTCGAATTTTGCCGACACCCTATCTAATCAAAAGCCCTGATTGTCACCAATTAAAATTTATGATGATATCGATTCTTCGTCTACGAAATGTGAGATTACGACTGAGATATCCCCTTCAATACAAGTAGTGTGATAAGAGATTTTGATTTACCGACAATTCAACTAGGCAAAGGTTCGAATCCGACCGGGAAGCAGTTGTATCTTTATTGGTCGTTTTCCAACAGATAGATCAAGTTTTCTTTATTAATAGTTTAAATTTTTATCATTCTCATCTTCAGTTGAATTTTTAAAACCGGCTGCTTTAGGAAAGAATCTCCAATTTGTTAATCAACTAAAGAAGTTACAATGAAACGTTGGAATTGTAGAGAAAATGTTGCTTAAGCTTCAAACTCAAGCTGCAAAATTATTTGAAATATTTAAGAATGGTAAAAAAGAAAACGTCAGATACTGTTTTCCAGAGCCACTCGTTCCGGTTGATGAAAAACGTTTTAAATTCAAAGTTATGAACCATAGGCGCGCAAAACCAGAGGTCGCGGGATATTAACTTTGATCTTTATATTCTCCTGAATGAACTAATATTTAAATATTCCACATTTTCAGATTCTTACACTAAATATTCACTTAGCGAATGCCAGAGTGAATACAAATTGACGTTGTTTTGAAGTCTCAAGAAAAAAAAAATCAAAAATCGTTGGTTTTTCAAGATTTTTGCCGTTTTTCTGTTGTTGTCGATAAATAAGCTTCATTTTGAATGTTCGGAAAAAGAAATAATCCTCAAAGCAGCGTCTTAAGTTTTTAGCAGCTTGAAGCTAAAATAGATTTTATTTTGTGAGTATTTTAAACTTTAAACTAGATTCAAACAAACTTACATTTAGTTTTCTTCTACTCGGGCACTCACGTATCTTATGATGGATCAGGAAACGAATGACTATTTCGCTTATTTAGTCTCGAAACGGTACAATATTGTAAAAACGATAGTTGATTTTAACGATCCGAGACTCGGAATTATGCCTTTGCAGGTTAGATTCACTTGAAGTGACGATTTGTCTTGTAGACTGTATAATATGGATGAATAGTAAATCACTTCCTGCCTTTTAATCGGTAAACACTTTAGAAAATTAACAATTTGAAAACTGCTCTTTGCTACACAAGCTATCCAAATCGATTCCCTGTTTTTGCCGGTCTTTTTTCTCTATTTTGTTTACCCCGTTCTTGTTGATGTATTTAGCTCACTTTCCGACGAGGCTGCCGAGTCGCGCAGTTTTTACACGCTCAACAGTCCCCCACCCGTAAACCTGGTCCGGATTCACTCTCTGGAGCCACCGGATCAGCGTTACCACCAGTATCAGAAGATGCATGATGAGCGGCACTCTCTGGACCCACCGTCTGGACTCTGTCAGCAATCTCTAGTACCGCCAGATTCGCCGTTCCACGTCGAAAAACACCACCAGTTGTGCGTACCAAAGCTTGACGGACTCTTCCGTCACCAGAAACGATCGGCTCCTCGATGACTCCTCGAACCCATGCTTTGCGTCGACTGCCTTCGACCACGTATACGAGATCCCCTTTCTTTAGAGGATTTGTTTCGGAGAACCACTTGGACCGTTGGTTGACTGTCGGCACGTACTCTCTAATCCACCGCTTCCATAACTCGTCGGACAGCTGCTGCGATCTCTTGTAAGCATCCCGAAGTGCTTCTGCAGGATGCGTAGGTTGAATGACTTCATGCGGCTCGTTGGGATCTGAACCTCGCAGGAAGACATTTGGACAAAGTGCACCCATCACTGAGTCCGTGGTTACAAGAGTTAGGGGCCGGCTGTTGATCATGTCCTCAGTTTCAGCAAGCGTAGTCAGGAGGATTTCGTCGTTCAATCGACGCCCGTCGTCCAAAGCGGCCATGACTTGCTTCACCGAGCGCACCATCCTTTCCCACGCCCCTCCCATGTGGGGTGTTCCAGGTGGGATGAAGTGCCAACTCGTGATAGCAGTCGTAAATTCATCGGCACAAACAGCATCAATTTCTCGTACCCGTTGGATTATCTCCTTACTCGCACCTCGGAAGTTCGTCCCGTTGTCTGTGAAGTATTCGGAGGCTGGACCTCGGCGGCTGATGAAACGGCGGATCGCCATGATGCATGATTGCGCGGTATGACTGTGGACAACTTCCAAATGCACCGCTCTAACAACCATGCACGTGAACACCGCAACCCAGCGTTTTTCTCTGCGGCGGCCGACGACGACTTCAACAGGACCCAGGTAATCAATGCCCACGAAGTTAAATGGACGTTTAAATGGAGTTAATCTTTGTACGGGAAGTGCAGCCATTCGTGGATTCTTCGGCAGACATTTTCGGACCTTACACCACACGCAGCTTCGTTCGGTTCGTCTTATCAAATTGGTAAGACCGCTAATCAGAAAACGTTGCTTGATTTCATTCTTCACCGTCTCTCGAAATCCATGCCCAAACCTTTCATGGTATTGTTGAATTAAAAGATCCGTAACGTAGTGAGATCTTGATAGAATTATTGGAAAGCGAAGATCGAAAGGGAGGAACTCTGCCTTTTCAGAACGACCTTCCATCCTCAACACACCATCGGCGTCGATCAAGGGCACAAGCTTGTAGAGAGGGCTGGACTTTTCTAGTGGAAACCAATTTTGAAAAGGTAATTCTGCATTCTTCTTCAATATCTTGATTTCGTCGCTGTACGACTCGCTCTGAGCCAACCTGAAGAGAGTATTTTCGGCACATCGATGCTCGTCTTGCCGCAACGGAACCACTACAAAGGGAATTTCAACCTTGATAAGCTTTTTAAGCTTTGGAGTCGAAAGGACTACTTCGATGGATTTGCCAGCGGCTCGGCGCCGGCAGTTGGAGATGAATCGGAAAATGCATGCCACGGTGCGAACTGCAACATTCCACTTCGAAAATCTAGTCACGTCGATAAAGCAACTTGGAAGCTCAACACCGTGAAAAAGGTGTATTGCCTTGATTTCCGTTCGTGTATTTGCAGCGGGAAGATTCTGTTGAGGCCATTCCGACGGCTGCTGGTACAGGAACTCCGGGCCACGAAACCATGAACCTTCGCTCGAAAGATCCGGAAGACGACCCCATTTGGTGAGCGAATCTGCTACATTTAGCTTGGTTGGAACGTAGCGCCAGTCTGTCAGCTTGGAGAGACTCAGAATTTCTCCGATACGGAAGCCGACGAACGGCTGATAACGAAGTTGGTCGCTTTGAATCCAGGAGAGAACAGTTCGAGAATCACTCCAGTAGAAAATTTGATGAATAGGAAGGGAATGGTTGTTCTTAACGGTGTGACTCAGGTGCGCTCCCAAGACTGCTGCTTTCAGTTCAAGCCGTGGAATGGAAAGAAGTTTTATCGGTGCTACTTTCGATCGAGCCATCACCAACGAACATTTTACAGTATTTTCCACACAAATCCGTAGATACGCGACGCTTCCGTACGCATTCTCCCCGGCATCACTGAAGATATGTAGCTGTATTTGGCCAAATCGGTCAGGAGGTGTCGATCCAAAGTTGCATCTTGGAATCCGAACACCCTCGACCAGAGAAAACATTGCGACCCACTGTCGCCACTTATCCAGGCACTCTCCGTCGATACGCTGGTCCCAGTCGCAACCCGCTCGCCACAGGTCTTGCATGAGCATCTTTCCCAACACCGTAAATGGAGCCAACAGGCCGATTGGATCGAACAGCGACATGACCGTGCTCAGGACTCCCCTTTTCTTTGGTGGTTCTGCCTCTGTAGCCGCTGCGTTTGTGGGCACTGCAAAGGAAAACACGTCGTTCTGTGTGTCCCACATGATGCCGAGAACTCGTTCGTAATCCGTCACCTTGTCTTGGTTCAAATGGATTGACTCTCTGGAGCCACCACCCACTCCCAAACTTCGAAGAACAGCTGTAGAATTAGACGTCCAGTTGGTGATCTCGAATCCACCTTTCGAGTGGATCCAACGTACCTCTCTGGTTCGCTCGATGGCTTCCTCTTCGGTGTCGAAGCTGTCGTAGTAGTCATCGACATAATGGCGGTGAACGATGGCCTGTGCTGCTGCTGGATAGCGAGTGGAAAACTGCTGGGCATTCAGGTTCTTGACGTATTGCGCCGAGTATGGAGAACTGGCAGCGCCGAAGGTGGCCACGTCCATGACGAAAACGGTAGGATGATCGTCTTCCGGGAACCGGAAAAGAAACCTTTGCGCCTGCTTATCTGCCTCTCTAATCCTGAGCTGATGGTACATCTCTTTGATGTCACCTCCCACTGCAACTCGTCGCTCTCGAAACTTGCTGATGACCGCCGGAAGTGATGCCAATAGATCGGGGCCTTTGAGCAGGAAAGAATTGAGTGAAACACCTTGCGATTTGGCCGCCGCGTCCCACACCAAACGTACCTTATGAGGTTTCTTAGGATTCAGCACGACATTTAAAGGAAGATACCACACGGAAGAAGGATTGGTACTCTTCAGCTCTTCTGCCGTGGCCTTATGACAGTAGCCTTTGGTCAGATAGTATTCAATCTGCTGGTTCACGTTCTGTTTCATATGCGGCTCTCGTTGAAAACGTCGTTCTAGGCTCTTCAGTCGGTTCAGCGCCATCGGATAGCTATCTGGAAAAACAGGCTCCTGCTTCCAAAGTAGCCCCGTTTCGAAGCGGTCTCCTACTCGGATAGTTGTTGATTCCAGCGTGTCACGGGCCCTCTGGATTTCCTCCGATTCTATGGGGTTGCCTTGTGCTACATGAAGCTCCTCCTGAGCGTACTGCTCCGCCATCAGATCGTGAAGCTGGCGATTGTTCAAGCTTTGAACAAGATGATGGTTCAAATAGTGCTGCTGCTGCTGCTCAAGTCTCGAATCAGGACCATAGATTGCCCAACCCAGCGCTGAACGTACGGCTATCGGTTCTCCCGGGGCACCAACCTTGGACTCCAGAGGGGCGAATAGATGTAGGTTGTCGAGGCCTATAAGAACTCTGGGAACTTCCATTTTGGTACTCGACAAAGGAACTCCGTCTAAGTGGTGGTATTTTTCTACGATGCTTCCGTAACAGGTTCTATGTAGAGGCAGCTTCAATTCTCCGACAGTGTGGGCAGACGACATCATGAACTTTCTACGAGAATCCACGGCAGATACCAGCAGGTCAATTTTCCTCGAACTATCTTCATTCCGCTTAACATTTCCTGCCCACACGATGACCAGGGGTTCCGGAGTTCCCTCGACGCCCAACGAATCTGCTAGAGAGCTCTCAACAAGTGTTGTTGAAGCTCCTTCGTCTAGGAACGCCAAGGTTTGAACCGCCCTTCCTCCATGATGCAAAGTAATCGGTATCATTCTGAAGATTACTGACCGATCGACATTATAATGTGGGTTGCACTCCGCCACGGTAACGTTAACTGCTTCCTCGTGCCTGTGCAGCAGCGTGTGGTGATTTCCTTTGCAGCTCCGTATCTCGCACCGTACTTTGAAGGTGCACCTCATCTTCCCATGGTCACACAGACAAATGTTGCACAGCTTGAGTCTATCGACCAACCTTTGACGATCCGGTAATGAAAATGACGCAAAATCGTCACAGAACCTTAGTTTGTGGTCTGTGCGATTGCACATCGGGCAGGGTTTTCTCGTTCTCGCCGGCATCGTATTCTGCACGACCGGAAACACTTTAGTGTCGTGGGTATTCACGCGCTCCTTCCTTTTGTACATTCGCCGTCCTTCCGCAACCGCAGTGTTCTGCTCCCCGTTGAAGTCGGCCACCTCAGAAACTTCCGACACGATTCCCTTCATGAAATCGGCAAACATACGAAGAGGAAGATCAGTCCTACCTCTCTTGAAGCGTACCCAATCCAATTGATAATCGGATGGCAGCTTATCGACGAGTTCCGCTACCAGCATGGGGTTGCTCAAGTGGTCGTGTAGCTTGGCCGCAACAAGGTGATCACACAACTGCTTTACCGTGATCCCGAAGTACAGGAACGACTCTAACTTGTCCACTCGAGGGGCTTGTACCTTCCGTACTTTCGCCATCAGTGACTTCAACAGCTTTTCCGGATTACCGAACAGTTGACGCAGATCTTCGATGACCTCAGGCACCGACTCAGGCATGAGCAACTGGCTTTGAACTGCTTCCTTGGCTAGTCCTTGAAGGCTGTCTTGAAGTCTCTTCAAATTGTCGGTATTTGTGTACCCACACGCCTCCGTGGTGTATTCGAAGCAGCTGATGAATTGGGGCCACACCTCTGGCTCGCCTCGAAAAGTAGGAAGATGTTTGGACGCAGCTTGTCGTGCAGCCAACTGTTCTTTAGTCGGCCCTGAACTTACACTACAAGCTCGTCCTAACGTGTTACGTTCTAACAACTTCCTAATCAAAGCCTGTTCAAGCTTTTCTAGCTCAGACTCTTCTGGTTCGGATGCTTCCAGCTCCTGTTGCGATCCATTTGCCTTCAAATAATGCTCCAACAGCTCTTTGAAACGATGGTCGGTATCCACATTCTTCTTCTTCTCCGCTTGAGCCTCACCTTTCGATGACGTCGCCAATGGTTCGTGTTTGCGTTGGCGTCCCATCCCGCTCTGTTCCGAATCTGTCTCGCCATGCCGTTCCACCAACGCGTTACGCACAGTGAGAGGGAAACTCCTTGGCGCTGCTGCCGGCTTCTTGGGGTAAGCTCCGCGGGGATCTTCTTGCGTCTCTACCCACGCCTTCGTCTTCGCGGAACCAACATCCGGATCGCTGTCCTCTTCATCGTTCTCAAACTCCTGACTCAGATCGGCTTTCATTTTCCGGAACTGGTCGCGCATCTGCTTCTGCCGGATCAAGAAGTCCTTGTGGTCCGCCAATTGCTGTTCTAGTTGCAGCTTCTCCTGGCGAAGTTTCTCCTCCTGCATCTTTTGTTGCAGCGCACGCCTTTTTTCGTTTACCGATCTCTCCAATTCCAAGCGTTTGTCGTGCAGTATTTTCTCCTCCTGCAGTTGCTGCTCGATCGCAGCCGATTCTTGTTCGAGAAGGCTCAGTGATTCTTGAATCGATGGCCGACCTTCTCGAAGCTCCGTTCCGACATCGCTTTTGGCACTTCCCGTCCGTTTGGAAACGTTCTTTTTAACTGGTTTCCTTATTTTGGGAACGTGCAGCAAATTACTGCATTTCGTGCAGTTCCACGGCACACTCTTCACAGCCTCGGTAACTCCCGCGCATTGATAGTGACTCCAAAAGCTACACATGTCGCATTGGACCATGTCATCTTCACTATCAACTTCCTCGCAATACATGCAGTTGCGATTGTTGACCGATTTCTCCACATTCCTGATCGTATCATTCGCCGGATCCGACATCTTGAGGTTATGTCCGGAAGATTATAAATCTTCAAGTGTTCGGAAAAAGAAATAATCCTCAAAGCAGCGTCTTAAGTTTTTAGCAGCTTGAAGCTAAAATAGATTTTATTTTGTGAGTATTTTAAACTTTAAACTAGATTCAAACAAACTTACATTTAGTTTTCTTCTACTCGGGCACTCACGTATCTTATGATGGATCAGGAAACGAATGACTATTTCGCTTATTTAGTCTCGAAACGGTACAATATTGTAAAAACGATAGTTGATTTTAACGATCCGAGACTCGGAATTATGCCTTTGCAGGTTAGATTCACTTGAAGTGACGATTTGTCTTGTAGACTGTATAATATGGATGAATAGTAAATCACTTCCTGCCTTTTAATCGGTAAACACTTTAGAAAATTAACAATTTGAAAACTGCCCTTTGCTACACAAGCTATCCAAATCGATTCCCTGTTTTTGCCGGTCTTTTTTCTCTATTTTGTTTACCCCGTTCTTGTTGATGTATTTAGCTCACTTTCCGACGAGGCTGCCGAGTCGCGCAGTTTTTACACGCTCAACATTGAATTTTAATCATTTTTTCAATTGGAATTCCCGTGGTACACTTTAGCAAGGCTATCTGAACAAGAAAAAAAGGCGTGGGCTTCCAAGTGGTCCAGAAATGAAATTTACCGAGAAACATTTACTATCGTCTTTCCCTTAAGTTTGATGTATTTGATGTCTTATACAAACTGTTACAACCACTTATGGTGGTCGTTTTGAATGAATTAATTTTAGGGTGCTTCATACATTCTCAGAAATACGAACATTATTTTCAAACTGTGATAAGATAGAGGCCTACATTTTTCTACAATATTGTAGAACATATCTAATAATGCATGAAACTTTGTCGAAGACATTAAACATCTACCTCTTGAATTAAAAGCTTTATGGCAATTTGTTTTCGTAATGGTATGGTACTGAACTGTCAAGTTGTCTGGAGGTTGATTTGAATTGAATCCACTAGACTTCAGTATCTGGGGATATGGGAGATAATAACCAAAAAGGAGCGCCCCGAAATCATCTATAGCAGAGTTTAGAGCATTTGGGAAGCTTTTGGGAACAGGCATATAATTAACCCTCATCCGCATCAGGTTTCGTTACCCTTATCAGCCCTAGGAGTGTCAATTTGACACTACAAGCTCAAATCGTTATAACTTTTGGCGTGTTCAACCGACCCAACAAAACTTATATCAATAGAAACATTGTAATGTCAGTAAAATATGTTTAGAACATTATATATACCTTAAGCTACAAGTTTTTTCATTATTCAGCATGAAAGAAAAAAAGATCCGAAAAAACATGCCTCAGAAAAACTGCTGTAGTCCATATATTACACGTCCAAAAAGTATTTGCCTTATGCAGTTTTATATGAAATTAATTACAACTCAAACGACTTCGATAGATTTTACCTTTGAAGTGTCAAATTGACACTCTAAGTCGGAAAAGGGAGTTTTTTTTGTCCAGGCTTCCGGGGATCGTCCATAAAAAAGTAAAGATACAATATTCAAGAACTGTTGAAATCATTTGGGGTCCCCGGAGAAATTTTCGTTTTTGAAGCTTTTGAAAAAAGTTACAAGCCTTCAAACTTGCAATAGTGTCAAAATGACACTCTAATGCGGATGAGGGTTAAATTCAATGCTATCAACCAACTACGAAAGGTATTCAAAAATGGACAGACTAACCTTTCATTCAAATAAGGGTCAAATATTAGTAATAGAAGGGTAGTAAGGACTTTAAATTAAATATTTTCACAATTTGTTCTTCGTTATTAGTTAACATTTTATCAAATTTCAACTGGTGTTTAAGATTTCGAAAATAAGCGATGAAATTTATACATAAAATTCAATTTTCGACTGCAGCAAACAGTTAACAAACGGCGATGAGAACAGCAACATTATGCCCTTGTATTCACTGAACAATTCATTTCACTGATCACGTAGCGCTGAATCAGGTGTTTTCAGATGAGGTGTTTTCAGAGTCGCACACCAACGGTGCTCCGCAGTAGAAGATTGATCATTTGTAAGAGAAAAATTTTCTTTCCGCTCTCTCAGCAGCAGATGATATGATTTGAAGAAAACAAAAATTTAAAGCTTATTTATGTTGTAACTACTTTTGTCTATTCGATGAGTTGGGTAGAACCCACATGAGAGAAAAGATCGTTCAGTAAGAGAACAAGAGCAACTGTCAGATTTAGGGAACCAGCAATGTATTGCACAGGCACAGGATTGAATAAAGTTCTTTTTCATCTGAGCTACCAACCGATCCAGACCTCTTTTTTTGTGCTCCTGGAATCCCCGAAAATCCACACTTATCAATTTATTCAAGCTTCCTAAAAACGGTGTGGTTTAAAATGTTTTTCGTGATAGAATGCATAAGCTTTCAAGGAAACTTAATTTCTATAAGGAAACCTCATAACTTTTAGTATTTGCCAAATCTTTTAAAAGACTCAAAAAATGTACAACTTCACATGGTCAAACTAGGGCAAAATTTGTTTAAATGATGCATATGAAAAATGTTTCCAAAATTTCGGAAAGTCTAACGACTCACTTTTACATATATTTTATGTAAACCCGAGAAAAGCCAGGTCAAATCAGCCAGTTATAATTAATCAAATCCGAAGAGAAATAAAAATGGTTTGAGCTTTATGGAGTAAACAAAGCTCACGGTGTGCCAAAATACGTTATTAAAAAGAAAAAATGACCACCAAAACGGCACTCGGCATTCGAAAGATATAGTATTCAGGCATCCATTCTTAAAATTTGGAAATGTTTCATCGGGCTTTTTTTAAATTAGAGCGATTTTAAATTTTCAAGTATATTTGCATTAGATTCCCAATGGAGTTTTTCGACCTAATATTCTACGCCCATCGATTTTTCTGACTACATATTTTATGACAATCACCCAGTTCAATGATTTTATAGAAAATTTCATGCCCGACAACTTTGTCCAAGACTAGAAAAAGATTTGAGTTGATCCTGAAAAGTTATTGGCAATTTTCTAAAACTTTATTAGACTGATTGAAATTTTTCCATGTTTCTTAATTTTTTTTCAATGCAGCTTCACTAAGAAGCGAATATCTTTCCAGACGTAGTTTGAATCGTTTTTGGGTCTTCGATAAAGTTGTTCGGGATAGAATTTTCACCACAAATGTGTATGTAATAGTAAATGAATGCTACACATTTATTGCTGTTTTAGCTTTGTAACATTTTCGTAAAATCACACTCAATATTCAAAGCCGATCATTTCGGAATAGGATCGACCATATTTAAAAATTTGAGTTGCATTAGAATCCTTATTCCGTACTTCTCAGAAAACATTAAAAAAATTTTGCGCAAAATTTAAGAACTTACTTTAAATTAATAAATTAGACACTTAAGTTATCGTCTAAAAGTTTGGGATCACCCCTTAGTATGGTGTATCGGCCAAAAGTTTGGGATCATTCGTTTGAAAACATGCAAATTTATCTCTTTCATATCTTTCTAATCTAACATCTTATTGCAGATCTGAAGGATTAATTTAGAAGTTTGGGAGTTGTTGGTTTTTCTTAAATTCATTCAAAAATTATATTTTAAAGTTATAATCTTAAAAATTCACCTGAAACTAATTGTTTTTTGAATTTGAATTTTGATTCTGAATTTTTTATGGTTATCATTTCGAAATATAATTTTTGAACGAATTTAAGAAAAAAACAACAATTCTCAATCTTTCAAATTAATCCTTCAAATCTGCAATACGATGTTAGATGAGAAAGATATGAAAGAGATAAATTTGCAAGTTTTTAAAAGAATGATCCCAAACTTTGGGCCGATACACCATATTAAGGGGTGATCCCAAACTTTTGGACGATAACTTAAGTGTCTATTTTATTAATTAAAAGTACATTCTAAAATTTTTGCACAAAATTTTTTTATTGTGTTTTGAGAAGTACAGAATAAGGATTCTAATGCAACTCAAATTTAGAAATTTTGTCGACCATATCCCAAGATGATCGGCTTTGAATATTGAGAGCGATTTTGCGAAAATGTTCTATTTTTAGGTTAAGATTAAGGTACAAAGCTAAAACATTATATCTGGGCAAAATACCTCCGAAATAGTTATTGCTCATTATCTTTCAAATGAGATCAGAAGATTTGCAATATGCCCTAAGACGGCTTAGATATGAACGATCAAAATTTGCATGTTTTTCGGTGGGTGATCCCAAACATTTGGCCGGCAGTGTATATAAAGTTTGTGAACACATTTTCACCTTACCCTGATGCGTCTGCCGATGAGATCCAAAAAAATTACTATTACATACACATTTGTGCTGAAAATTCTATACCAAACAACTCAAACTACGCCTGGAAAGATATTCGCTTCTTAGTGAAGCTGCATTGAAAAAAAATTAAGAAACATGGAAAAATTTCAATCAGTCTAATAAAGTTTTAGAAAATTGCCAATAACTTTTCAGGATCAACTCAAATCTTTTTCTAGTCTTCGACAAAGTTATCGGGCATGAAATTTTCTATAAAGTCATTGAACTGGGTGATTGTCATAAAATATGTAGTCAGAAAAATCGATGGACGAAGAAAATTAGGTCGAAAAACCCCATAGGGAATCTAATGCATATAGACATAAAATTTTAAAATCGCTCTAATTTCGAAAAAGCCCGATAAAACATTTCCTAATTTTCAGAATGAATGCCTGAATACTATATCTTTTGAATGCCGAGTGCCGTTTTGGTGGTCATTTTTTCTTTTTAATAACGTATTTTGGCACACCATGAAAGTGTATTGTTTTGCCGTACTAGGTTATAAGTCGCTCGAGAATTTCTATTTTTCACAACAAGTACCGTGAACGGCCCTAATTCTGAGCGTTTAAGGATTTTTGAAATGTTTTAAGCTATTAAAAATTTACCTCACAATGGTTTTTCACAAAATTTTGTGAACAGTTGGACCAACTACTAAACTTTACGTCAAGAATAATGAAAGCTCAAATTTCGAGCAAAAATGTGGAACAATTGCAACATTTGGAAAATATTCCTGTGGCCCTTATTCTGCGCACTATTTTCACTAACTCTGCGCATATGTCCCATATTCTGCGCACCTAAATAAAACCATTACACCATTCCGTAATGGCAAGAGGAATATTTTGTTCAATTTGAAGGTTTCAAAACCATGTTTACGTACAGCAGAATATTGTAAATAATGATCATGGGTCAATTCCAGCCATGGATCTTTGAACCTTTTGTGGCACTTTCTTTCAGTTGTTCATAATTTCACTTGCAAAAACTTTTATTTCCTGCAGCTTGCTTATCAAAAATATGTTGAGGGGCCATGTTTATGCCGGTTTTTGTTAAAACTAACCTGTTTTATTTTGTAAAGACAAGTCCGATATTTGGACGCAGTTCCGGCGGGCTACAGGACAGCTCAAAAACGGGGAAACTACGCGCAGCTTTATTCGGCTCAATATCAGTTAGCAAGTGCGGGGGAGCAAGTGAAGTAGCGTGTAATTCTCCCGGCTGGAGGCGGTTCTGCAGCCCGCCAGAACTACTTCTGAATGTCGAGCTAAACCGCACAGTTTATTCTTATTAACATGAGAACACGGTTGAAAACGTATTCGAGATTTTGTTATCCTTGACAAAACTTTGAGATTCGAAGAGTTTTCAAAGAGTTTCCAAACCACTTTTACTAGTCCCGGAACTTCCTAAAACTCATAAGAAAGCTTTTGCTAAATATCTTCCGACTCACCGCAACCATTTTTAGTCGCTGTTACTATTGTATTTGCAGCAGGGTAGAAGCAGCAGGAAGACAACCCGTATCCGGAGTAAAGTAAAACGCACGAGTAAACTACTTATTAACTTTTAATTTTACTCTACGATAGAAACGCGTACTTTACATATGGTGGCTGATGTAAGGAATGAATTTATTACGCAGTAGATTTTCACCGCGTGCTCGGCTGACAGCATACAGTGTTGCCAGAATAACTGCCAGGATATGACAGCTCTTCCCCCGGAAAAGACTACTCCGTCGAATCAAAGGTCCAGTTTCTGTGGAGCTCTGATCGTCCTTGCTGAACGACGTAGTCCTTGGTTCGCTTGTACGCCTGGTGATCGGTTTACAGCAGTGTTGCCAGTTGGTATAGTAGGAGATAAAGCAACGGTAGGTTTTGGAGAGTTTTGTGGATCAGGAATAGGATCTGTACAGGAAGGAATATCTGGGATTGGATTCTGGGGAGTTACTGCGATTGAAACTTCTGAGTTCTCATAATCGTTAAACCCACCATCCCGCGAAAATGTTACCTCTTTCGACGAGTCTTGCTCCTCTACAGCAACAGCCCGTAGTTGATCGATATGTCTCCTCCAAACACGTCCATCATCCAACTGTACGAGGTAGTGCAACTTACCAAGACGCTCTTTTATTACACCGAACTCCCAAATTGTAGAATGATCGTAGTTGCGTACTGACACCCTGGATCCAACTGTCAAGTCACGTACTTTTCCCTGAACTACACTGTCTTTAGGGTCGTCTGAAGGAATCATCAGGTCTAAACGAGAACGTAACTGACGGCCGAATACCATCTGAGCAGGGGAATGTCCTGTAGTCGGATGTATCATTTTTCGATACGATAGTAAGATATTGTATAATTCGGAATGTAGATCGGAATTGTTACAATCCATGGACTTTAATTTGCATTTCATAGTCTGGATAAACCTTTCGGCTTGACCATTCGTCGCCGGGTGGTAGGGAGCACTTAGTTTGTGAACGACTCCATTCATCTTTAAAAACTTAGCGAAATCCGCGGACGTAAACTGAGGACTATTGTCTCTCACAAAAACGGATGGAATGCCAAATGTACTGAAAAATTCCCGACAAACGCGTATTGTAGTTTCTGTAGTCATGTTCCTGAGGATACGTACCTCTGGCCATTTCGAATAAGCATCAATTAATATTAGAAAATAGAAAACCCATGAACGGACCGGCGTAGTCCGCATGGACACGTTGAAAGGGTTCTGATGGGGTTTCCCAACAGTGAAACGAAATTTTCGGAGGATTTGCTCTATTCACTTGACAAGACGCGCAGCTTTTAATAAGATTCTCAATGTCCCTGTCAATGCCTTCCCACCAGCAGTAACCTCGAGCTAGTGATTTGATTCGGGTTATGCCAAAATGTGTTGAGTGAAGTTCATTCAAAACTCTGACGCGCAAAGTAGGTGGAACATAAACGCGAGCGCCACGCATTAAGCAATATTTTTGCAAACTAAATTCTTCTTGGTTAATACCGAAACGAAATCTAGCATCGATCGCTTTACCGGTTCTAAGCGCACGCATCAACTCTTGCACACTTTTGTCTTGTAGTGTAGCGCTACTGAGTTCATCAACAGTCAAGGGAAGTGTCTGAATCGTATTTATTTCGACGGCATCTGATTCCTCAATTTCGAATCCCGAATCAGTAGTGGCAACAGGTAGTTGCGACATTGCATCAGCGTTACAGTGATCCGACGAACGACGATAACGTATACTATAATCATAGACTAGTTCACATTTCGGCTTTTTTCGCTGTTCACAACGCCACTTACAGGGTTTGATCCTCATTCATTTTCAAGAACTCTGGCCGAATTTGAGCTCATTTGAGTAAGTTTCCAGCGTGCGCTAGAAGTTTTATTGAAAAAAGTCCATTTTTCTGGAAAATTTTCGTAGATGTGTTCTTGCAAGCTGTTGTTAATATAAAATGATAATTTTATAGTGCTCGGTGATTGGTATGACAAGCATTCGTATGGACCTGTTTTAGATAATTGACTAAATCAAACCGAAAAAATTTAAAAATTCATAAACTACCAACTTTTACAGAAAATTTGCTTACAAGTTGAGAGCTTAAAATCAGTAGTAAATAGAAAAAAAAATATTTTCGATATAAACTTTTCATAAAAAGATAGCCTTATTTATAACCTTTAATTTGATGTATAACACTTAATTATCGCAACAGTGCAAGCAAAGATATTCAAACATTCACATCACATTCTTTGAATCATAATGTTGTCTCCATTCAAGTTTTAGCATCATGCAACCTGCAAAACGTGGCATCAAGAGGACTTGCTTACAACTTGATCAAAGCGCGCGCTTTTTTTAACTCCTGCCCCCGTCATGGGGTACTTGATTGAATAAAATATCCTTTCTTGTGCACAAGTTGGTGTGGAGCAAACTTGAATGAAAAATATGTTATCAAATCAAATTTGTTGCATAGATATTTGAATAACTTTGCTAGCACTCTTGCAAACATTAAGTGTTATACATCAAATTAAAGGTTATAAATAAGGCTATCTTTTTATGAAAAGTTTATATCGAAAATATTTTTTTTTCTATTTACTACTGATTTTAAGCTCTCAACTTGTAAGTAAATTTTCTGTAAAAGTGGGTAGTTTATGAATTTTTAAATTTTTTCGGTTTGATTTAGTCAATTATCTAAATCAGGTCCATACGAATGCTTGTCATACCAATCACCGAGCACTATAAAATTAACATTTTATATTAACAACAGCTTGCTAGGAACACATCTACGAAAATTTTCCAGAAAAATTGACTTTTTTCAATAAAACTCTTAGCGCACGCCGGAAACTTACTCAAATGAGCTCAAATTCGGCCAGAGTTCTTGAAAATGAATGAGGATCAAACCCTGTAAGTGGCGTTGCGATCAGCGAAAAAAGCCGAAAAGTGAACTAGTCTAAATCAAACGCTTGTAAAAATGCGGCGTAGTGTTGCATACGCATTGCCGACATAGTAGGTAAACCCTTTACCTCCGAGAAAATCAAACTAACCGGCTTATTATCGGTTATCAAAGTAAATTTACGACCGTACAGATATTGCTGAAATTTGCGAACACCGAATATTATCGCGTAGGCCTCTTTATCGATTTGAGAATACCTTTGTTGAGTTCTACTCAATGTTTGCGACGCGTACTGTAAAGGTCGCTCGGAACCATCAGGGTACTGGTGGCTTAGGACAGCACCAACTCCATAAGGAGAAGCATCCGTAGCTAGAATCACCGGTAGAGTGGGGTCGTAATGGACAAGAAAACGGTCGGTTTGCATTTCAAGCTTAACTAGATTGAACGATTTGTCACACGCATTGCTCCACTTAAATGGAACATCATCTTTTAAAAGATTGTTAAGAGGGTATAGAATTGTACTAAGATTGGGGAAAAATCGACCGTAATAGCTAACGAGACCGATGAAAGAACGAATTTGTTCCTTGCTGGTAGGAATTGGCATGTTTTCGATCGCGTCAATTTTTGAACGAAGCTTATGGACACCGTGTCGATCTATTTTGTAACCGCAATACTCGATATTGTCCGCAAAGAAATCACATTTCTCCCGATTAGCTCGCATATTATGAGCATCTAATCTCTTAAGTACTTCCTCTAATCTAAGCAAATGGGTACGGTCATCGGGACCTGTCACACGAATGTCATCGATAAAAATTGTCACACCCGGAATATCTTGTAGGATCTGTTCCATTAATCTTTGAAAGATTGCAGGGGCTGAGGCCACTCCGTACATGAGCCTCGTTGGACGAAACAGTCCACGATGTGTACTAAGGGTAAGTAACTCTCTATCTTCGCGATTCACTTCTAATTGCAAGTAAGCTTGCGACAGATCTATTTTCGAAAATCGTTGTCCGCCCGCGACAATCGCGAAAAGCTCTTCCACCGTTGGAAGGGGATGATCATCGACAAGTAAGTTGGGATTTAACGTAATTTTGTAATCTCCATATAAGCGCACCCTACCGCCTGCCTTCTGCACTAGCACGACAGGTGTGGCCCAGTTAGAATGGTCTACCTTTTCCCAGATACCATCACTAACTAATTTGTCGATTTCCTTGTCAACGGCATTGCGAACTGCAAATGCAACTGGTCTTGCTTTAATGTACATTGGTTTAGTATTGTCACGGATCGCAAGTGTAGCCCGCACACCAGAAATATGGCCAATACGGTCATTAAACACGTTAGGGTATTTATGCAAAATATTTTTTAAAGCAGTCGTGGTAACTTCCGGCACCAAGCTACAGTGAGACATTGAATGCGTACCAGGTTTAAAAATGCGATTAAAATCGATATTTAAATCACGAAGCCAGTTTCGACCTACTAGTGGGTGACGGCTGGAATCCGCAACGTGTAAAGGAAGTAGTGTCTCATCTCCATTAGCAACAACGTTAACAAAAATTTTACCGAGAATCGAAATTTCATTATCGCAATAACTTACCAGTCGGAAGTCAGCAGAATGAAGGGTAAGGTGAGGGAAATACCGTTGCTTATCTTGGGAACCGATCAATGACACCGGGGATCCAGTGTCGACCTCGAATGTGAGCACCTTCTTGTTGACGGTAATGTCCAGCATGAACTTGCCTGAAAAGTTCAGCGCCGAACGCAAGTGGAAAAGATCCTTAACCACGTACGGCTCCTCCAGATGATGTGCATCGTTCTTTCTCATCTCTTCCTTCCTTTTCGACTGGCAAACCTTTTCGAGATGTCCCTTCTTGTTGCAGAACTTGCAATTGGTAGTCACATACTTTCATTTGTCGGCCAAATGACCATCATCACCGCATCTGTAGCATGTTCTCTTTTGGCCATCGTACTTTTTAGACGACGCAGCTGCAGTCGAGTTGGTTGAAGATAGTTGATTGTTGCTCTTCTTTTTCTTGGTTTTGCCGTGCTCGATGTACTTTACGTCAGCAAACGGCCGAAGACGGAAACCATGCATTTCGTCGGTCCCACGGAACGACATCTCCATACCGAACGCAATCTCCTTCGCCCGCTCGAGTGATAAATCGCGCACTTCCAGCAATCGCGATTGGATAACACGGATCCGGATTCCGAAAACGAACTGGTTCCGGATAGCTTTGTTTAGGTGGGCTTCGAAATTGCAAGTCTGGGCTAATTTCTCCAAATCCATCAGGTAGTCGCTCAACGTTTCATGTTCCAATTGTTTACGGCTTTGGAACTTAAAATTTTCTAATATTTCCAACGGAGCAGGAGTGAAGTGGTTTTTGAGAATCATCACAATTTGATCGTAGCTTTTCTCCAGCGGTGGCTCGTCCATCAGCTTGTTGCACAGGATTTCGTAGGCCCATGTAATGCAGCAAGTAGTCCCGTTTGTTTACATTGGCTACTTTGTAGATCCGGAACGAAATTTGCAATCGGTCTAACCACCGATCGAACTTTCCAGCAGCTGGGTTGAACGGTTCGAACGAAAACGTCACCGGCATAGTAGCAGCACCGGCCCCAGCAGCAGCAGCAGCAGCACCTTCCGGATGGATCATCTTTGTAGAAAGAGAGGTTAGGTACTGTAGGGTACAGATGAAGCATATCAGAACTGAATAAAATAATGTTTAAACATTTTAATAGATATATTCATAAAATTGAGTATTATTTGTTGAGTGTGTAAAAGGCCTTTTTCAGAAACGGGAAGAAGAAAAAAAGTGAAAAACGAATGTTCGCGAAAGAGTCAGTCGATTAACGAATTTTGGCGTTAACGGTTGTAAGTGTTGTTGTTTAAGAAATTATTGTTTTTTAATAGTTCTCCGAAAGAAGATCGAAGAATCCGACAGGTACTTCCAGTAATCTCTCGCGCAGGTTTGAATACGCACTCGTCGCCAAATTATTGTATTTCCAGCAGGGTAGAAGCAGCAGGAAGACAACCCGTATCCGGAGTAAAGTAAAACGCACGAGTAAACTACTTATTAACTTTTAATTTTACTCTACGATAGAAACGCGTACTTTACATATGGTGGCTGATGTAAGGAATGAATTTATTACGCAGTAGATTTTCACCGCGTGCTCGGCTGACAGCATACAGTGTTGCCAGAATAACTGCCAGGATATGACAGTTACCTCTGTTTGCTCCGGTGGTTTTCATTCTGCGCATTAGGAACGTTCGTAAACAAAGGGTGTCTAATTCTGCGCGTAGGTAAATTGTTGTTTTGATACGAAAAACTTTTTTTTATCTCAAAAATTCTCAACTGTTATGTTAAGAATGACTAAATCTTTCTCGTAAAGGCATTTCCAACGAAAAACTACTATTTAGCACTGTTAATTTGAAATTTTTGTTCCCCAAGCTCTTTAGCAGTACTGCTTAATGGCGGCCATTTTCACTGTGTGGTTGCACTATTTTTTTCGAGTTTCTCTATTTCTCTTAAACAAAACAGCCAATTTCAAAACGAATGGAACAAAATTGAAGATAAACAATAACTGAAGTAATTCTGCTTGTTTTGTGGATGTTTTATTGGGCTACTGTTAAAATATTTGTGTTTGAACATGAAAATGCGCAGAGTTTGGACTGCGCAGAATTAGGGCCGTTCACGGTACGATAAAAATTCTTTTGATGTTTTATGCTTGAATGATTTTTTTTATTACAAATTATCAGTGCTCAAAATTATAGGTAATCTTATATTCCAGTCACGTCTAAAATCCATTGCCGCAGGCTTGCAACGCGAACGTGTCCAAAAGGATTACCTGATTGACAGCCAGCAGAATGCACAAACGAAATTACTCCAATTTGCACATTATTGTAAACGACTGGACCGCCTGAGTCTCCGTTGCATGTATTTTGTCCTGCTAGCCCTACAGTACACATCGTTGAAGGGATAATGACCGCAGGTCCGAAAGATTTTTCACATTGGCTGTTTGATATTACTGATACCTCAGCGTATTTCAGCCTACTTGATGTCGCTTGATTGTCACCCAATTTTCCAAATCCCATTATCAAAGGCTTGTAGCCTTCGTACTGGTTTAATTCTCCTATACTTGGTAAAGTGATGGGTTTGACATAATCTGTTGAAAAATGTTGGGCAATTATGAAACTTCAGTAAAAAAAAAAGTTTGCGATCGTTTACCTGTGAAAATAATTGTGCTGTTAACACGTATAAGAGCGATGTCGTAGTTTAAATACATATTGTAGTTCGGATGTATATATTTTTCCTGAAAAAAATACTGTGTTCCCTTAGTTATCTCTACAGAACCAACAAATATTTGGAATCTTGAAACTCCATCAGCACAATGAGCTGCTGTCAAAATCCATCGGTTTGAGATGATCGAACCACCGCATAATGAATTAAAACCATCGACAGTGAGGAAAATTTGAGCGAAGTATGGGAATTGACCTAGAACAGCGAAATTTCCATTCACGATACGAGTTTGCTTTTCTAAACTCTCAGAAATATTCACAGGAGGCACAGCCATTGGATATGGTATGTAGGAAGCCTGAAATAAAAAAAAGTTTATTTTTCAATTTTTTTTAAAAAGTATCTTGTTAAAATACCACTTAAAGGTAGAATCATATTTTGTTTGAAATGTTGTAAATTAAGCTACGCAACTCTCTTTTGACCAACTTCAAGAACTTACCTTCACAGCGACCAAAGCCAGCACCAAAATGAACCAAACTTTCATCATCTCGAAACAGTTGAAAGCTTAAGCACCAACGTTAACTTAGTTGATCGAAGGTCTGAGCCGAGCCTTATATATGTGCGCATTAAAGATCTCATAATCTGCTCATATCAACGTGCGATAGATAATGGGTGTGCTGTAAAGCTGTTATCATTCCGACAAATTCTAACCCGAATTTTACAGTTTTCAAACTTAAATAAGTGATGGAAAACCATTGAGAGCGACACTTATCAGAGTTATAGAAAATTTACAATTCTCAAGGAAGGTGTCTTGTTCAAAAACAATAAAAACAATAAAAGACCAAAACCTTTATAATTCATGCAGTACAGGGTTCAGACGTATTCTAAAATCTAAATCAGAAATCTGAATCTGAAATCTGAATCTGAAATCTGATTCTGAAATCTGAATCTGCTGAAATCTGAATCTGAAATCTGAATCTGCTGAAATCTGAATCTGAAATCTGAATCTGAAATCTGAATCTGCTGAAATCTGAATCTGAAATCTGAATCTGAAATCTGAATCTGAAATCTGAATCTGAAATCTGAATCTGAAATCTGAATCTGAAATCTGAATCTGAAATCTGAATCTGAAATCTGAATCTGAAATCTGAATCTGAAATCTGAATCTGAAATCTGAATCTGAAATCTGAATCTGAAATCTGAATCTGAAATCTGAATCTGAAATCTGAATCTGAAATCTGAATCTGAAATCTGAATCTGAAATCTGAATCTGAAATCTGAATCTGAAATCTGAATCTGAAATCTGAATCTGAAATCTGAATCTGAAATCTGAATCTGAAATCTGAATCTGAAATCTGAATCTGAAATCTGAATCTGAAATCTGAATCTGAAATCTGAATCTGAAATCTGAATCTGAAATCTGAATCTGAATCTGAAATCTGAATCTGAAATCTGAATCTGAAATCTGAATCTGAAATCTGAATCTGAAATCTGAATCTGAAATCTGCACGGAGAAAAAAGTATAGTATTTTTAACAATAACCCACTTATCATTCAATCATATTTCTGATTAATTCTCGGCTAACTATAAATATTAAACTATCAACTATATATACAATAGACTGTCGAATTGATTTTATGTGTTTAACAATACATATAATAGATTCAACTATATTGATATGATTGATTTTGCGCACCCAACTATAAATATCATAGATTCAACTACATATGTATGATTGAATTTCTTAATTCAACCGTAAATATGATAGATTCAACTATAAATGTATGATTGATTCTATTATATATATATAGTTGATTCAATTATACAAAAATAGTTGATTCAATCATATTTATAGTTGATTCAATTATTGTGTATTATAGAATTAAAAGTTAATTTTATTTGATTTAATTCATATATATATACAAAGACATCATATTTAATATTGATTAGCTGCTATACCATGCTAGAAAATCATTTATTATTGATTTAATTTACAATACTAACATGAACTGGCTCGTTCAGCTTCCGCCATAGCTGCCATCGGGTGGTACGCTTTGCTAGACCGGGGACCTTGCTTCGATCCGAAATTTTCATCCAGCTAGTGAACTGCCGCTTACTGCCCCAGCCTGAAGCTGTGCCTGAAGGTCCTCGGATCTCAGCAGCAGGATCAGAAAGCTGCCACACCATCGCTGCCATTGGGTGGTCCGCTTTCCATGTACCAGGAACACAATCACGGGGACCTCGCTTCGGTTCGAAATTTTTCTTCCAGCTGGATAACCACCATGCAGGGATAAACCTAGAAGAGGGGAACACAGATTATAAAACGCTGAAAATAATTAAAAATTGTTATTTTTTCAATATTACTCGCCGCGTTTAATTCGCCTTCGTTGGTGAGTGAGCAACCAATTCCCGATGGTTGACAATTTCGGTTCCCTGATGACGAATTTCCTGATGACACAATCTATCATAACAATATAATTTTATTTACTATATTTATGGTTCAAGACCTAGAATCAATCATACATTTGTATTTGAATCTATCATATTTACAATTGAATCAATTATATCACTACAGTTGAATCTATCATATTTACAGTTGAATTAATTATACCACTACAGTTGAATCTATTATAGTTATAGTTGAATGCCTAAAATCAATGATACAATTGTAGTTGAATCTATCATATTGACAATTGAATCAATTATACCACTACAATTGAATCTATCATATTAACAGTTGAACCAATTATACCACTACAGTTGAATCTATTATATTTATAGTTGATTGCCTATAATCAATCATACAATTGTAGTTGAATCTATCATATCTACAGTTGAATCAATTATACCATTACAATTGAATCTATTATACCATTACAATTTAATCTATTATATTCCTAGTTGATTGCATAAGGTCA
Organism: Uranotaenia lowii; assembly: GCF_029784155.1. Lineage (NCBI taxonomy): Eukaryota > Metazoa > Arthropoda > Insecta > Diptera > Culicidae > Uranotaenia > Uranotaenia lowii. Next base: position 154,651,514 of record NC_073692.1, on the reverse strand, counting down.
ATCATCAGTTTGTAGTTGAATCTATTGTATTTATAGTTGAATGCATAAAATAAATCATACAGTTGAATGCATTATATTGATAGTTAATTGTGTAAGGACAATTAGAAGTTTGTAGTTGGATCTATTATATAAGTAGTTGAATGCGAAAAAATCAACTGCATTTCGATTATTGGTATAACAAGCTGAAATAATTGGAACAACTGTCGTCTTTTTTCTCCGTGTGAATCTGAAATCTGAATCTGAAATCTGAATCTGAAATCTGAATCTGAAATCTGAATCTGAAATCTGAATCTGAAATCTGAATCTGAAATCTGAATCTGAAATCTGAATCTGAAATCTGAATCTGAAATCTGAATCTGAAATCTGAATCTGAAATCTGATTCTGAAATCTGAATCTGAAATCTGAATCTGAAATCTGAATCTGAAATCTGAATCTGAAATCTGAATCTGAAATCAGAATCTGAAATCTGAATCTCAAATCTGAATCTGAAATCTGAAACTGAAATCTGAATCTGAAATCTGAATCTGAAATCTGAATCTGAAATCTGAATCTGAAATCTGAATCTGAAATCTGAATCTGAAATCTGAATCTGAAATCTGAATCTGAAATCTGAATCTGAAATCTGAATCTGAAATCTGAATCTGAAATCTGAATCTGAAATCTGAATCTGAAATCTGAATCTGAAATCTGAATCTGAAATCTGAATCTGAAATCTGAATCTGAAATCTGAATCTGAAATCTGAATCTGAAATCTGAATCTGAAATCTGAATCTGAAATCTGAATCTGAAATCTGAATCTGAAATCTGAATCTGAAATCTGAATCTGAAATCTGAATCTGAAATCTGAATCTGAAATCTGAAATCTGAATCTGAAATCTGAATCTGAAATCTGAATCTGAAATCTGAATCTGAAATCTGAATCTGAAATCTGAATCTGAAATCTGAATCTGAAATCTGAATCTGAAATCTGAATCTGAAATCTGAATCTGAAATCTGAATCTGAAATCTGAATCTGAAATCTGAATCTGAAATCTGAATCTGAAATCTGAATCTGAAATCTGAATCTGAAATCTGAATCTGAAATCTGAATCTGAAATCTGAATCTGAAATCTGAATCTGAAATCTGAATCTGAAATCTGAATCTGAAATCTGAATCTGAAATCTGAATCTGAAATCTGAATCTGAAATCTGAATCTGAAATCTGAATCTGAAATCTGAATCTGAAATCTGAATCTGAAATCTGAATCTGAAATCTGAATCTGAAATCTGAATCTGAAATCTGAATCTGAAATCTGAATCTGAAATCTGAATCTGAAATCTGAATCTGAAATCTGAATCTGAAATCTGAATCTGAAATCTGAATCTGAAATCTGAATCTGAAATCTGAATCTGAAATCTGAATCTGAAATCTGAATCTGAAATCTGAATCTGAAATCTGAATCTGAAATCTGAATCTGAAATCTGAATCTGAAATCTGAATCTGAAATCTGAATCTGAAATCTGAATCTGAAATCTGAATCTGAAATCTGAATCTGAAATCTGAATCTGAAATCTGAATCTGAAATCTGAATCTGAAATCTGAATCTGAAATCTGAATCTGAAATCTGAATCTGAAATCTGAATCTGAAATCTGAATCTGAAATCTGAATCTGAAATCTGAATCTGAAATCTGAATCTGAAATCTGAATCTGAAATCTGAATCTGAAATCTGAATCTGAAATCTGAATCTGAAATCTGAATCTGAAATCTGAATCTGAAATCTGAATCTGAAATCTGAATCTGAAATCTGAATCTGAAATCTGAATCTGAAATCTGAATCTGAAATCTGAATCTGAAATCTGAATCTGAAATCTGAATCTGAAATCTGAATCTGAAATCTGAATCTGAAATCTGAATCTGAAATCTGAATCTGAAATCTGAATCTGAAATCTGAATCTGAAATCTGAATCTGAAATCTGAATCTGAAATCTGAATCTGAAATCTGAATCTGAAATCTGAATCTGAAATCTGAATCTGAAATCTGAATCTGAAATCTGAATCTGAAATCTGAATCTGAAATCTGAATCTGAAATCTGAATCTGAAATCTGAATCTGAAATCTGAATCTGAAATCTGAATCTGAAATCTGAATCTGAAATCTGAATCTGAAATCTGAATCTGAAATCTGAATCTGAAATCTGAATCTGAAATCTGAATCTGAAATCTGAATCTGAAATCTGAATCTGAAATCTGAATCTGAAATCTGAATCTGAAATCTGAATCTGAAATCTGAATCTGAAATCTGAATCTGAAATCTGAATCTGAAATCTGAATCTGAAATCTGAATCTGAAATCTGAATCTGAAATCTGAATCTGAAATCTGAATCTGAAATCTGAATCTGAAATCTGAATCTGAAATCTGAATCTGAAATCTGAATCTGAAATCTGAATCTGAAATCTGAATCTGAAATCTGAATCTGAAATCTGAATCTGAAATCTGAATCTGAAATCTGAATCTGAAATCTGAATCTGAAATCTGAATCTGAAATCTGAATCTGAAATCTGAATCTGAAATCTGAATCTGAAATCTGAATCTGAAATCTGAATCTGAAATCTGAATCTGAAATCTGAATCTGAAATCTGAATCTGAAATCTGAATCTGAAATCTGAATCTGAAATCTGAATCTGAAATCTGAATCTGAAATCTGAATCTGAAATCTGAATCTGAAATCTGAATCTGAAATCTGAATCTGAAATCTGAATCTGAAATCTGAATCTGAAATCTGAATCTGAAATCTGAATCTGAAATCTGAATCTGAAATCTGAATCTGAAATCTGAATCTGAAATCTGAATCTGAAATCTGAATCTGAAATCTGAATCTGAAATCTGAATCTGAAATCTGAATCTGAAATCTGAATCTGAAATCTGAATCTGAAATCTGAATCTGAAATCTGAATCTGAAATCTGAATCTGAAATCTGAATCTGAAATCTGAATCTGAAATCTGAATCTGAAATCTGAATCTGAAATCTGAATCTGAAATCTGAATCTGAAATCTGAATCTGAAATCTGAATCTGAAATCTGAATCTGAAATCTGAATCTGAAATCTGAATCTGAAATCTGAATCTGAATCTGAAATCTGAATCTGAAATCTGAATCTGAAATCTGAATCTGAAATCTGAATCTGAAATCTGAATCTGAAATCTGAATCTGAAATCTGAATCTGAAATCTGAATCTGAAATCTGAATCTGAAATCTGAATCTGAAATCTGATTCTGAAATCTGAATCTGAAATCTGAATCTGAAATCTGAATCTGAAATCTGAATCTGAAATCTGAATCTGAAATCAGAATCTGAGATCTGAATCTCAAATCTGAATCTGAAATCTGAATCTGAAATCTGAATCTGAAATCTGAATCTGAAATCTGAATCTGAAATCTGAATCTGAAATCTGAATCTGAAATCTGAATCTGAAATCTGAATCTGAAATCTGAATCTGAAATCTGAATCTGAAATCTGAATCTGAAATCTGAATCTGAAATCTGAATCTGAAATCTGAATCTGAAATTTGAATCTGAAATCTGAATCTGAAATCTGAATCTGAAATCTGAATCTGAAATCTGAATCTGAAATCTGAATCTGAAATCTGAATCTGAAATCTGAATCTGAAATCTGAATCTGAAATCTGAATCTGAAATCTGAATCTGAAATCTGAATCTGAAATCTGAAATCTGAATCTGAAATCTGAATCTGAAATCTGAATCTGAAATCTGAATCTGAAATCTGAATCTGAAATCTGAATCTGAAATCTGAATCTGAAATCTGAATCTGAAATCTGAATCTGAAATCTGAATCTGAAATCTGAATCTGAAATCTGAATCTGAAATCTGAATCTGAAATCTGAATCTGAAATCTGAATCTGAAATCTGAATCTGAAATCTGAATCTGAAATCTGAATCTGAAATCTGAATCTGAAATCTGAATCTGAAATCTGAATCTGAAATCTGAATCTGAAATCTGAATCTGAAATCTGAATCTGAAATCTGAATCTGAAATCTGAATCTGAAATCTGAATCTGAAATCTGAATCTGAAATCTGAATCTGAAATCTGAATCTGAAATCTGAATCTGAAATCTGAATCTGAAATCTGAATCTGAAATCTGAATCTGAAATCTGAATCTGAAATCTGAATCTGAAATCTGAATCTGAAATCTGAATCTGAAATCTGAATCTGAAATCTGAATCTGAAATCTGAATCTGAAATCTGAATCTGAAATCTGAATCTGAAATCTGAATCTGAAATCTGAATCTGAAATCTGAATCTGAAATCTGAATCTGAAATCTGAATCTGAAATCTGAATCTGAAATCTGAATCTGAAATCTGAATCTGAAATCTGAATCTGAAATCTGAATCTGAAATCTGAATCTGAAATCTGAATCTGAAATCTGAATCTGAAATCTGAATCTGAAATCTGAATCTGAAATCTGAATCTGAAATCTGAATCTGAAATCTGAATCTGAAATCTGAATCTGAAATCTGAATCTGAAATCTGAATCTGAAATCTGAATCTGAAATCTGAATCTGAAATCTGAATCTGAAATCTGAATCTGAAATCTGAATCTGAAATCTGAATCTGAAATCTGAATCTGAAATCTGAATCTGAAATCTGAATCTGAAATCTGAATCTGAAATCTGAATCTGAAATCTGAATCTGAAATCTGAATCTGAAATCTGAATCTGAAATCTGAATCTGAAATCTGAATCTGAAATCTGAATCTGAAATCTGAATCTGAAATCTGAATCTGAAATCTGAATCTGAAATCTGAATCTGAAATCTGAATCTGAAATCTGAATCTGAAATCTGAATCTGAAATCTGAATCTGAAATCTGAATCTGAAATCTGAATCTGAAATCTGAATCTGAAATCTGAATCTGAAATCTGAATCTGAAATCTGAATCTGAAATCTGAATCTGAAATCTGAATCTGAAATCTGAATCTGAAATCTGAATCTGAAATCTGAATCTGAAATCTGAATCTGAAATCTGAATCTGAAATCTGAATCTGAAATCAGGGTTACTGATAATCGCATCATTTACTTCAAAATTTCCAATCGTTACGACGCAACCACAGTAACGACGCTGGTAAGCATTGACTCGTGAACGAATCAAAACATACAACATAAGAACGCCGTCTTAGTGAACCATGTACTATGAATTTTCGTTCTGTTTGTGTTGCCTAGCGTTCCTTGTTGATTTTTTCCTCCCGATTTTTAGTCATTGTTTACTCCAGCAATCATTCGCTTCGCTACTGAATGAATTCGTTTGCGAGTTGATTCGGCGCGAGTTGATGACGATGCTGTTGATTCATGCCCAAAATCAGACCTTTAAAGAAGAATGCTACTAGGGATCAATTCCTGGGATAAAGACTAAGACCGATATTTGATAAAATAATTAACCCACCTTGAGAGGAAAATAAGGCAATTTTGGCATAAATTTGGTTTTTGGGCATCTCTTGCGTTCCAAGAATTAACTCGTTTTCCTTCATGAAGCGTTCGCGGCGAAGCATGATCGTCAGCGAGTCAAGTAGATGTCGAAGAATTCGACGCCGTCTACGCGCAATGTTTTCATTAGAAGCGAATGATGATTGTTTGATGGTTACCGATAGTAACTCAGAAAATAACGGATCGCTAAAGAGAGAAAGAAAAACAAACTAGGTTTGCGTCGTTCGATGCTGAAAAGCGTCGTTTCTAAAGAAAACAGACTTTCTATGCTGAGGAGTAAACTCGTTGGTGACTAGGATCGGGGTGAAAAACCATTCTGAGCGAAGATCAGCAACCTTGTCTGAAATCTGAATCTGAAATCTGAATCTGAAATCTGAATCTGAAATCTGAATCTGAAATCTGAATCTGAAATCTGAATCTGAAATCTGAATCTGAAATCTGAATCTGAAATCTGATTCTGAAATCTGAATCTGAAATCTGAATCTGAAATCTGAATCTGAAATCTGAATCTGAAATCTGAATCTGAAATCTGAATCTGAAATCTGAATCTGAAATCTGAATCTGAAATCTGAATCTGAAATCTGAATCTGAAATCTGAATCTGAAATCTGAATCTGAAATCTGAATCTGAAATCTGAATCTGAAATCTGAATCTGAAATCTGAATCTGAAATCTGAATCTGAAATCTGAATCTGAAATCTGAATCTGAAATCTGAATCTGAAATCTGAATCTGAAATCTGAATCTGAAATCTGAATCTGAAATCTGAATCTGAAATCTGAATCTGAAATCTGAATCTGAAATCTGAATCTGAAATCTGAATCTGAAATCTGAATCTGAAATCTGAATCTGAAATCTGAATCTGAAATCTGAATCTGAAATCTGAATCTGAAATCTGAATCTGAAATCTGAATCTGAAATCTGAATCTGAAATCTGAATCTGAAATCTGAATCTGAAATCTGAATCTGAAATCTGAATCTGAAATCTGAATCTGAAATCTGAATCTGAAATCTGAATCTGAAATCTGAATCTGAAATCTGAATCTGAAATCTGAATCTGAAATCTGAATCTGAAATCTGAATCTGAAATCTGAATCTGAAATCTGAATCTGAAATCTGAATCTGAAATCTGAATCTGAAATCTGAATCTGAAATCTGAAATCTGAATCTGAAATCTGAATCTGAAATCTGAATCTGAAATCTGAATCTGAAATCTGAATCTGAAATCTGAATCTGAAATCTGAATCTGAAATCTGAATCTGAAATCTTAATCTGAAATCTGAATCTGAAATCTGAATCTGAAATCTGATTCTGAAATCTGAATCTGAAATCTGAATCTGAAATCTGAATCTGAAATCTGAATCTGAAATCTGAATCTGAAATCTGAATCTGAAATCTGAATCTGAAATCTGAATCTGAAATCTGAATCTGAAATCTGAATCTGAAATCTGAATCTGAAATCTGAATCTGAAATCTGAATCTGAAATCTGAATCTGAAATCTGAATCTGAAATCTGAATCTGAAATCTGAATCTGAAATCTGAATCTGAAATCTGAATCTGAAATCTGAATCTGAAATCTGAATCTGAAATCTGAATCTGAAATCTGAATCTGAAATCTGAATCTGAAATCTGAATCTGAAATCTGAATCTGAAATCTGAATCTGAAATCTGAATCTGAAATCTGAATCTGAAATCTGAATCTGAAATCTGAATCTGAAATCGGAATCTGAAATCTGAAAATGTTAATTTTGTCATTAATCAAGAATTCTATCATACTTATTGTGAGTAAATTTAACAAAAAATGTGTTAAAGGATACTGACTGAGAATTTTGAAATCATTTTGTTCAACTTGTTAATCAGAATGACGAAACGGCTTGCTTTTTCACTGTTTGATTTATCACTCGCTGTCAACAGGATCATAAAAAAATAAAATTGGCTCAATTCGGAACAGCTAGCTTAGCAACTGATATTTGATTAGCGCCGCTATGCGGATATGCTCAAGTTGAAATATTTCATCCTAAATGGTTGTCTATCATTTCGATGTTTTGCTAAAATAATCTTTACGGTTTCATTATCAGTGAATTCGGAACAATTTAAATCTATCAATTTTCTTATTACCTACATATGAAACTTAAAAAAATATGTGATAAAAAGCTAGAAATCATCGACACTCAGTAATGTTTATAGCACTTTATAGCATCTATAACACTCGGAAACAACGAAATTTCTTTGAAGGTAATCCGATATTTGATAGGAATACTGCACAATCTTCGACTTAAATTTGTCTCAAAGATAATTTAATTTTACAACTCATCTTATCGCATGATAATTGAAGCGGATTTTCCAGACCTTTTTGGGGCGTATATAAAGCTCGGCTCACGCTTCAAGTTGATCATACAGTTGAGCAGGCAACACACCACAACTGTTCAAATTGTCTTATTTATTTCACATTTTTTTCTTTTATCTTTGCAGAGGATTTAAGTGCGAAGATCAGGCTAAATACTGGCCGAATCTAAACAAAGGTTAACTTTGGGGTTTGTTTGAGGTTTAAGCAATGCAAAATCTATCTCGCCCAGAGAGAGGAAAATTTTACCTTTCATATCCATCGAAGGATATGAACGTTCTTATTTAGACCTAATCTTGGTCTTCAATAAATATTATTGAAACTGTCGAGAGGAACCATTTCAGCTCCAACAAATCATTCTTGAACACTTTTATGGCATAGTATTCTGGTGCTGAAAAAGGTACGTCTTTTGTTTATTTTTCAAAATGTTTCTCCGGAGCATGATCTTTCTTTGTGTTCTTTTACCAAAGGGTGATACGATCAAAATTAGGTCAAGGGAAAACGCGTGTAAATCGGTGAAATCGTTTAATTTAAAAATCAAATTAAATTTCTTTTTCAAGTTTAATTAGTTCAAAATTCAGGGAAAATATTCAGTTAGGCTTCCGCTTTTCCAAATCCGAATTGTCGGGCCTTACGTTTAACCCCTGCCATCAGACTTTGTACAGCCACCTTGTCCACCTTCTTCGTCGCAAAAAGCCAGTTCGCCTTGAACTGCTGCTCGTCCTTAGCAGTTTTTTTTTTGTCTTCTTTAGGTTCCGCTTGACAATAGCCCAGTATTTCTCAATTGGGCGGAGCTCTGGCGTGTTGGGAAGGTTCTTGTCCTTGGGAACCACCTGCACGTTGTTCACGGCGTACCACTCCATGGCCTTTTTACCGTTACGGCAAGATGCCAAATCCGGTCAAAACAGTACGGAACAACCGTGTTTCTTCAGGAAAGGCAGCAGACGTTTATTCGAACACTCTTTCACGTAAATTTCTTGGTTGACAGTCCCGGAAGCTATGAAAATGCTGCTTTTCAAGCCACAGGTACAGATAGCTGGCCAAACCAGATATTTCTTTGCGAACTTTGACAGTTTCATGTGCTTGCAAATATCTGCTACCTTCCTGGGGATTTTTTTTCTATTATCTGACGGGTTTGCGCCGGGGGTCTTCAGATTTTCCCCAAAATTGAAAATTTGGTTCATTTTTGCGACTTAAAACACATGTATTTTTTCAGATTTCCAACATTTTTATTTTGAGTTAGCTTCGGTTAGATTTTTTTGTCAAGAAAAAATAAACATTTTTTAAAGCTACATAACTCAGTTATTTTTAAACGGAAATTGGAAAAACATAAATAAAGACATTCAATATGAAAAGTTGTAAATAAACTTTAAATGGCGTTTAAAAGTACCGTCTGCACCACCGAATATTTTGCAAAAAATACCATTGAATAGCTCAATTTATGATGCATCTGAAGACACCAAAGTGGGCCATCAACTCCTTGAAGAATTATGAAAGAAATAATGACAATAAATCTCTTTTTTTTTGCATCGGAAACAAACAATGGTCGAACAACTGCACTCACATATGGAGGTAGCGCGCACTTCTAACAACATGGAAACAAAAGAACTTATCAAAGCAGGTAAAAAACACTATTTTTTGTGCTTTGTAGACTGCCCCTACTCGCATAACAGTCCCATATGAATTTTCGTCATTTTAGGTCAACATAGGGATTCAAAATAAAACACTAAAAAAGAGGTTTTGTTCTACAAATTTCGAAAAAAATATCAATTTGTGGCTGCCCTATATGAAATATATCCTAATAACAGTTTCATATGTGAAATACCACGGATTTGGTTACTTTTCAATGCTTCTTTCGGCGAAATAGTCTTTGATTTATTGCTTTGAATCATTTAAAAAAAATTAACTCACTTGATGTCGAATGATGCACACGAGTTTTCGAAGGCAGGTCTGACTTCCTGAGCGAAAAACTATCGGATGCAATCAAAAATCGTAAAAAGATTCAACTTACAATGTGGAATTTACGATATTTTTTATATTTCTTTTTCTGAAAATTGCATTTAGAAGTTCAAAAATGATCAAATTTAGGTCTTAGAAAGTAGCTTGGTGAGAAAAAAAAATTCTGTATGGGACTGTTATGCGAGTAGATTTGAAAAAGGTTTCAAATATGGTCGATTAACAGTCCCATAATGAATAAAAATGATGCTCTCGACCTTACCAATAACCCAATTTCGAAAATTTCAGGTCTTACGATTTATTATGACAACCTAGAAACGATTTTCGTTTATGCCGAAGGTGGTGATCACAATTGTTACGGGCGAATAGACCCACTGTGTTTCCCAACCAGATCAAAACAAACGGGTAAAAAACGCTGAGTTGCACGAGGTCGATATGTCAGTACTATGGGCGCTGACATTTTGAAAGAGAAAGGTCATTCGTATTCGAGAACTGGTTTGCTGAAGTTCATGTTAAATACGATTTCGCAAATGTTTAGTTGAATTGCTTATAGTTTGAAAGAAACAGAATTCAATAAACAATCTGTAAGTTGCTTCACGCTTTAATTGAATTATATTAAAAATTATCTCTTACCTGGTTAGATCGAGTCAACAGATCCTGTCCACGTTCCGTTAGAAGATATTTTAATACTTACCATTGTACTTACCGATTCAAATACTCTAAATTGTAAAAGCTATCGTAGGAGAATAATTGGAAAACCATAAGGAACTAATAATGTAAGTCGATTAAATTAACTTCACAAAACGTGTATTAAAATAAATCTATTTTGTAGCTTTGAGTTACCCCACAGTAAACTTCAAGGATTGGTTTTATTTGGCGGAGAATATCAAACAAAACAACAATTTTAAAATGTATTCCAAAACAGGGAAAGCTGATTTTCTCGCTTGCTTGTTTTTGCATATGGGACTGTTATGAAAGTAGGGGCGGTAGAGTGTTGCAGCTAAACTGACATTGATGAGAAATTGAATTTCGTATTTTTTTCTTATTTTTATGATTATGAAATAGAAAGTCAGATTTTGGCAATTACCTTGGTAAATTTTAGATTGAAATTCTGATTTTTTTTTCAACTGTGCTTAAATTTTATAAATAAAATTATAAATAAACACGGGAAATTATAAATAGATAAAATTTAAAGAGATAAAAAGGTGAATGTTCTTGAAATCCAAAAAGGTAACTTTTACCTTGTTGAGAATAAACTCACCTCACAACGAGGTAAAGTTTACCCGAATCGAGCTGACAAAAAAGGTAGAACTCACCCAGAAAGATGGGAAATCCAAAAAAAAAGTTAAGCTTACCTCGTAGCAAGGTACTTTTACCTCAATTGATCAGAATAAAAAGCTACAATTCGTCGAGAAAAAAGGTAAATCAAAAAAAAAAAATGCTGCTAGTATGCGAGGTATATCTTACCTTGTGGAGAGATAAAGCTTACCTCGTAGCAAGATGAAATTGACCTGGATTGAGCTTAACAAATCTTTACAATTCACCTACACTCAGAAAAATATTCTCAAGTATGCCATAAAATTCTCTTATGAACTGACGCCAGAAGAATAATCATTGAAAATCTTAAGATTGTCATGTGACGCAAATTTGTTTGAAACAATATTATGCATGTTCATCACAAGCACCACGTCAACACCCGGTTCCAATAAAAAAAATTTGTATCCAGATATTTGACCTTGCGTTTGTTTCCTGTCAACACGCTGAAAAGTAAACCCGAAAAGGTATTTAAAATATTTAACATTTACAAGAGAATTTCATAAGACTGCCGCAGCCCGTGGCGTAGAGCATAGCCTTCAAGTATTCTAAGCCAGTGGGCATGAGATTGGTTTTTCATGTTTCTCCCGAACAAAATGTCTTAAAATCCCATACAAACTTCAGGCTACCCTTTCCCATGATCCGATGTGGTCAAAATTTGACATGAGATTTTTATTTATTTATTTATTTATTTATTTATTTAGTCTTTGCAGACATTTAGAGATGTTTACATATTACAAAAAGATACTATCTTATTCTACTTTTGAACACAGCCTTAGAAATATTAAAATCAAAGTTACTATTTCATTGAAACGAGCACAACATGTATCCAAAGGGTTGATTTGTCCGTATCGGGTTCGTCTAGTAGTAAGTCTGAGGAATTCCTGCGTCCGAGTTGATCTTACAGGAGCGTTAAACAGAAGTAACGACAACAATTCTGGACAGTCCACATTATTCTGTAGAATATCAAAGATAAAGAGCCGTTGTAGAAGAATGCGCCTTGATGCCAGCGTCGGTAGATTCAGCAACAAGCAGCGCTGTTCGTAGGGCGGGAGGTTCGAGGCGTCGTTCCATGGTATCTAGCGCAGAGCGTATCTGACGAAGCATCGTTGTACTCTTTCGATCCTGTTTGCCTGTACAACCTGGTAGGGAGCCCAGATTTGCACTCCATATTCGACAATGCTGCGTACAAGAGCACAATGAAGTGCTTTTAGGCTGTAGTAGTCGTTAAAGAATTGCGCGTTTCGTCGTATGAAGCCAAGAACCGCAAAGCCCTTAGCTGTTGTAGTCGAGATATGCTGCGAGAAAGTGAGCTTGGTGTCCAAAATTATGCCAAGGTCCTTGACGATGGAATTTCGGCTTAAAGTAGTCGAAGACATTTTGTACTTGAAGTTCAAAGGTTGACGTTTACGAGTAAAAGATATGACACTACATTTGGAAATATTACGAGCCATACCATTCTGATGACACCACGTTAGAATTGAATCGATGTCTTTTTGGAGAGCACAGCAGTCAACTAGTGAAGCTATGGTACGAAAATTTTTTAGATCGTCGGCGTACAACAACTTCTCCGATTCAATGATTGTGCATAGATCGTTGATAAAAAGAATGAAGATCAAAGGTCCCAGATGACTTTCTTGTGGAACGTCAGAAGTGATTCGAAAAGGCGTCGAGTTCACGTTGTTTAGTCGTACGTAAGCAGTTCGGTCTATGAGATAAGAGTTGATCCATTTGCAAAGCCAATCAGGTAGTCCTATCCGACGCATTTTTTCGATGACAAATTTGTGTGGTACTCTATCAAAAGCCTTGCTCAAGTCTACATAACCGCATCGACTTGTTGACGTTTATCCAGCCTAGTAACCAATTCCGAAACGTACGTCATAAGATTGGTGGTCGTAGATCTACGTTTCATGAATCCATGTTGATCTTCAGAAATACAATACTAAAATTTTGTACTAGGCCTAGGATTAATTTAAGCCTACAGATCATAACATTTCACAGATTTTGAATTTCCCATACAAATTTGGGGCAGTCTAATAGATACCCAAAACGACAAACAATCTTAAATAATAATCAAGTCTTGAATGAATTAGTGCCTTTGTTTTTTTTTTATTATTTGATGACAAGCAGGACAAAACCTTTTAAGTCAGTGAATAAGAAACCGGGATGTACCTTTTTGACCAGTGAATTTGCCAGGTGCATGAAAAAAGGTAAAATTCACCTTTTGGCTTGGTGAATGAAAAAAAATTACCGGGGCAGATGGGAGGAACAAAATCACCTCTGCTCCTCGGTAATTTTTTTTTTTTTTGATTTTCCGTGAAATCTCTATGCATAAAAGCATAGTGGTACAAAACAGAGTTTTAGTTGTAGGGGAGAGGTTTGCTAAAATCAGTATTAAGCTCTTCTATTTTCACTGAAACATTATAATTAGAGTGTAGATTTAATGGTTTAACGATAAGTAAAATCATTATAATTTTTGTTTACACGCAAAAGAATTTAGAAACGATTACTACGGGATTTTTCACGTAATTTAAGATTTTACTGCAGTAATAGTGATTTTATGTGAGTCTCGTAGTAACCACAATGTAGATATCAGAACGCCCTGGTAGTAGCTACTTCACATCCTAACTGACACATGACCTTAACGTAAAGTCTAGAAGGATAATTTAAATCCGTTTTATGCATTTGTCTCAAGCGTGTGGTTCTACATAAGGGTGTGTCGAATTGCAACCTTCCTTTAATATTAAAAAAAAAAAACCCTGTAAAATTAAATGCTCTGAACAAAAATTCGATCATTTTCTGGCTAATTTTTTTTCGTCAAATTTAGCAGGTTCGCAATACCGACGGCAGGTGGCGAACCTATAATTTTTCCGGTAGAAATGCCCTGTAGGAAAAATGTACCTGTTTTGCACGATTTTATCGTCTGAATTGCCTGTTTTTTTTGCGAAAGTCGGGTGGCACTTTCTAACTGGAATAGCATTTCTTCAAATCGATCGATGCGCACTCTGGAATCGATATTGCGTACTATCGATTCCAGAGTGCGTGAATTATCCAAAAAAAAAACGAAATCGACTGTCCAGTCTGTATGGTCAGTGTTAAAAGTTTCCATCATGGTCAAAACGAACGACAGAACATTTGCAGATTTTCAAAATAAAGTCTGTTTCACATAGAATCGTCGCATCTTTTCATTTACTGCAGCGCCCCTAGTTGTCACATCGCGAATCTATTGACAGTTTTTTGATCCGGATGGTTTGTTTACTTAGTGGTGAAAATTTCATCAAGATTGAAGCAGTCAGTCAAAAGTTATCAAAGATGGAACGCGAAAGGCGAGAGAAAATTCTGCACACTCACGTATAGAAACCGACGTGGTCAGGGGTAAAGATCGCCGGAGAAGTTCTGGCCGGACCTGGCAAGCTGCCACTACAGCCGGGATGCCGTCAAGTGGTATAAGGAGAACAAGATAGATTTTGTTGAAAAAATTATCAATCCACCAAACTGTCCGGATTTCCGTCCCATCAAGAAATATTTGGCAATAGTTGAGGGCAAACTGAAGAAATGTGGCAGAACCATGAAAAAACCCGCTCAAATGGAAAAGAGGTGGAACAAGATGGCGAATGAGGTTACCAGCAGTATTGTGCAGAAAATGATGGGTGGTATCACAAAAAAAGTTCGAAAACTTATCCGAAAAGCTGACGAATGATTTTTATGTATTTCTTTTCCCTTAAAGTGCAATAAAAACCCTACAAAATGACATTTTTACTTTTGTTGTACGTTATTTCTTTGCGGAGAAATGATCTATTTTATCCGACCAAATTCTATGTGAAACAGACTTTAAGATCTAGGTTCCCGGGTTTTGATTTGAAATTTTGTATGGAAAAACGAATAAATTTGTTCGGAGAACGTCACATTTTTTCTTCTTTTTCTTGAATATTTTACTCTCACGCAATGCAAATGAGATTCCAATATATTGAGCTTACAAAAAATATTCTGGCTTCAACTTTTCCGAAGACGACATATCCCGTAGAATTAATATATATAGCTTCGAAGGCATCGGACAAGGTTTCCTCTAAAAAGGCATGCAAAGACTTAAACATTTTCTGCTAAATGGGTTTAATCGTGCAAAACGCGCTAAGACTGCTTTTATGCGAGCTTTCCATTTAAATTACTCGACTCTCACACCTAGCAACAAACTCAAAGCTTCAACATCAATAAATCGGAGAATACCTACTAGGTACCTACCTACATCAAGATTATTTTCTTCCAGTCTCTCTCTCTCTACAAGTAAGCTAAATTAGTTGCGCCGCCAAGCGACTTACAAAAACAAAATCCTTCCGTTCCCGCTGCCACTTTTGCTACACTGGAATCTGATTGATTTTATTAACACAAACCTATGCATATGCGCACACCATCGATAACGAATCGAGTGATGTTGAGGAGTGTGAATTACCTATACCTTTATTTTTTGTTTTTTGTTGTTTTTTATTTCATAACTGTCATTCTCTAGTTTCTCCCGGCGCGATTCGTTTGAGTCAGACACGTTTCGGCTTCCAATGCGCCCAGATGTGCGTGGTTTACTATCGAATGTTTTGAGTGTTATTTTTCGTTTTGAGTTTGTTGTTGTTCATCTTAGGTTAAAAAGGGGCCGGTCTCTTTTAGTGTCGTTTGTGAATATCATATAGTCTGGTGGCAGTGCGAAATTGAAAACAAAAACGGAACAAAATACCTACCACAGAAAACGTGCTCACTTCATAAATATGTTCTTATCACTACCGGAGTGAAAAGGATTGGTCAAAATTGTTACTTTATTGGAGGGCAACGGTAGCGGAAAGATAACACGATAAACAAATGTGAGTATTGATTATTTGTGTGTTGTCTAAAAATCTAAAAATAACGATAATCAGTATCAATTTTCAAGAGCACCATCCACAAAACCTGTTTCAATGACCTACTCGCAAATTATTCCTAAAAGGATCAATCGAATTTGAATTCTCTCTTTGAAAACCGGTGTATGTGAATTGATTTATTAATATTGAACATACAGTCAATCCATATTTAAATCTAATAATAAAACTAGCTAATTAGTATCTGGATGCAGTATTCTCGCTCCATGAGATCATGCTGCTTGCTTGTTGGCATTGGTTCGGAGTGTCACCGAAAGCATCTCTTATTGGAAACACGTTCCGTTTTCGTGTCGTTTGGCGAAACAAAAATTGCACTTGGCTGAGTTTGCAAATTAACGATTGACATGTGGCTGAACGCAGAACACCATACATATCTATTGAACTTTGATTGGATTGTATACACTCATGCATGTATTAATTGACCTACAAAGGTTGAGGAACTTTTAATTTAATGAATATTTGGGATAATTTTCGAAGTTTGGTAGTGGTGTTCGTCTACTGTAAGTTCCCTTGAATTTTTTTTGTAAGAAATCCATTGTAAGATAGATCAAATGAACGTCATAAATATGTTTCAATAATATGGTTAAAAGCTATTCCAGGGTTAAAAGTTGGTTTTTAGTATCTTTTTCACTTGTTTTAAGCTGGTCATTCATCAGCAGGGTTGTCGGGTGGTTTTTTTTTAATCTGTATTGGCCTCATGAAAAAATCTGAATTTATCTGTATTTGAACTTAAACCACCAAAAACTTCTATTATTGTTTTCTATATAAGCTTATTGCTTAGTATGCAATATGGAAATCAGTTTTAATGGTTTTAACGTATTCATTATTTTAAAAAATGGCAATTTATTTCATTAATTGAACTTAATGTAAAGTAGTAAAATGTTAGTTGTAATTTTTTTTTTGTTAGATATAAAAATTAATACTAAAGGCTAATTCACTCACACCAGATGAAGAAATGCAATTTTGTTGGCTGCAACCTGCAATCTGCTATAACTTGTGAGACAACTAACTTATGATCAAAACAAATTTGCATGTTTTTTTAACGGTCGGACTATTTGGTGAAAATTATAAGAAAATGATGAAACTTTAGGCTAAAGTTCAAAAGAAGTTAGTCTTCAAAAATATTTCAAATAAATATCCATAAAGCAGGTTCAACTCATTAGCTTCGAAATCAGCTTACCAGATAAACAAAACATTGTTTGTTAACAGAGATACGCGTGAAATAAAAGTGCATGTTTAAGAAGACTGATACCAAACTTTTGGCCGTTACACCATACTACGGGCCCAAGTAACACAGATTAAGCCAACTAGCATTAAGAAGTTTTATTATGGTTTAATTATGGCATTTTTTTGTGCAGCTCGTTTTGTGACGGTTTTATTATGGTCATGCAGAATGCTTATATTTTTCTTCGACCATATGTTTTCAGATGGTTTTGAAAACGCTCATAAAACTTTTATTAAACATACTGTCTTAGTTATTTTGAAAGAGTTATGAATGCTCTTTTAAAACTATAATAAAACACAAACTTAGAAGTTTGCTCCAAGCTTTCTTGTGCATGTTCTATAATAGCACTCAGTGCATGATTATTAAACCGCCATAAAACTTAGTGACAGTTCTCGATCAAGATGTCAAAACAGGACACGCTCAGATTAGATAGCACATATTTGAATTGGAACTCCCATTTTTACATATTTCTAGTAAGTTATGCGTGTTGGTTTTGAGTTAAAATTAAAAAAATACATCTTTGAAAACTTGAAATCACCGAAAGTGGTATGAATATCTTTACAATATGAGTATTGAGTGAAAGGGCCCAAATAGTAGGAAAAAAATTGTTGCTTGACGCCATCATTAATTCAAGATGGCTTCCGCTTTTATTTTCAAAGCTGTAAATTACTGAAAATATATTGAAACCTTCACAATATGATTATTAGGTGAAAGTAATAAACGAGTAGAAGTCAAATTTCGTTGCCCGTCGCCATCTTAAATCCAAGATGGCGGCTACCGCTCAACTTGAAAATACTGTAAATGACTGAAAAACGTATAAAACCCATATTATAGGGGTATAAGTTGAAAGAGATCAACCGGTAGAATTTTAATTTCGCTATCTGACGCCATCTTGAAATCCAAGATGGCGGCTTCCGCTAAACTATAAAATGTAGCAAATGACTTAAAATGACATAAAACCCAAATTGGTATTGGGTGAAAGGGCTTAACGAGTAGAAGTCGAATATTGCTATCTTACGCCATCTTGAAATCCAAGATGGCAGCATTCGATAAACTTTAAAAATGCTCTAAATCATTGAATATCGCATGCAACCTCCAAAATAAGGGTATTTGTCAATTGGGATAAGCTATAAAAAGATTATTTTTGCATTCTGACGCTATCTTGAAATCCAGGATGGTGGCTTCAGCTGAATTTAAAAATACTTTAAATGAATGAAAATAGCATGAAACTCCCAAATATATTGTATTGGGTGCTAAGGCTAAATGATAGAAGTAAAATATCTCTTTTCGCGTTTCTCTGAAAATGCTGTAAGTGACTGAAAATCCCACAAAAACCACCACAATACAGACCCCGTTTGTTTTTGGCAACATTCGATTTTGGCAACATCGAATTTGGCACATGTGCCAAAATCAGACGGTTAACAGAAACAACATAGCCTTATAGTTTTCGCTAGAATAAGACCAATACAATTTAGACATAATAGCATGATAGGAATAATAGAATGTCATAAATGGCAAAAAATCAAAAACTATAAACAAAACAAGAAAAGTTCTAAATGCATTAGAAACATAATGAAAAAATAATTGAAGTGATTTAAAATGATCTAAATTGTCTAAAAATAGTAGTTTTAATGTAGAATTAAGTGAAAAAAAAGTTGATAAAAAAATCGTTCGATTTTGGCAACACAAAAAGTTCGGGCGTGTTGCCAAAAACAAACAGGGTCTGGTTCTTCTTGTTTAGCTCTTTCAGTCAATACCATTATTGTAAAGCTTTCGAGCGATTTTTAGTCATTTATAGTTCAGTGGAAGCAGCCATCTTGAATTTCAAGATAAAGTAAAAAAGAGGAATTCAACTTCTACTGGTTTCGCCCTTGAACACAAAAAAAAATATTGTGGGCGTTTCATGCGATTTTTAGCGATTAACAGTATTTAACAGCTAAGCGGAAGCTACCATATTGTATTTCAAGATGAAGTTTGGTAGCGAAATTTCCACCCCGTTCCACCCCTTTACCCAATACCAATATTGTGAAGATTAAAAGTCATTTACAGCATTTTAAAGTTCAGCGGAAACCGCAATCTTCGCATTTAAGATGGCGTAAGATAGTTAAATTCGACTTCTACTCGTTGATCGCTTTGAAGCAATACCCATATTGTGGGGGTTTTATGCGATGATGGCATCAGATAGCGAAATTCGACTTCTTCTAGTTGAGTCGTTTCACTCAATACCCATAATGTGATGATTTCATGCGGTTTTCAGTGATTTAAATCATTTTTAAGTTCAGGGGAAGTCGTCATATTGGATTTAAAGATGACGTTTGATAGTAAATTTCAAATTCTACTCGTTTGGTCTTTTCACCCAATACCCATGTTGTGGTAGTTTCATGCGATTTTCATTGATTAACAGCATTTTAAAGTTCAGTGGAAGCTACCATCTTGGATTCCAAGATGACGTCGGAAAGGAATAAAAACGACATCTTCTAGTTTAGCCTTTTCATTCAATACCCGTTTAGTGCCAGCATTAACGCATTAAAAGTTGAGCGGATGCCGCCATCTTGGATTTCAAGATGGCGTCTCATAGCGAAATTCGACTTCTACTCGTTTAGCCCTTTCACCCGATACCCATTTTCATTGGGGGTTTCACAACCAATCCCTTTTCATTCAAAAAGTCTGTCCTCATTAATGTACTAATGATTAACAACTCTGAAATGAGGAACTCATCCTTAGCGTGTAATCGGTTGGCTTGCGAGACAAACGTCAAATCGTAGCTTTTTTTGGGGTTATCATTAAACCATAATAAAACTATGAATTGACTCACGCCGTGTTGGTTGCAAAATCGAAGGGCACAAAATGACGCCATGTTGATGGATTCACAATGCAAGCATTGGAAAATATTTTGTCAGGCCTTTTTTCCATCAATTCCATCATGATTGACCATCAGATTTGACGAGGCGCATTTATTTTAAGATACTATTTCATACACATTTTACCAAAAATCTTGACTGGCAGTAGAAAAGACGCTCATTATATGGTTAAAACATTGGTTTTTTAGCTATTAATTTTACCAGATCATATCTGAATAATGCAATCATCATTCATCAACCATTATGGTTGCTGGAAAAAATAAAAAAAAAACTTCGAGAACTCACAGATTCGAAAAAAAACAAAATTGTCTAACATGTTTAATTATAGCTTTTTAAAAGCTTTGGTGACCAACATTGATGACCAACAATGATATGTCTTTATGACGTTTCTAGGGTAGGGCCAAATAGCCTGATTTTGGCTTTATAAGAGTCCAGGTGATGTTATAGAATGCGCTTTAGCTTTTTATGAAGATTAATGCTATAGTCCAATCGAAATTTTGCTGACCATAATAAAGCCGAAATTGAAGCTTGGGGGGTGATCCCAAGCTTTTGGGCGATGACTTAAGTAGCTATTTTACATATTTTAAGTACATTGCAAATTTTTCGCACAAAATTAAACACATGTTTTTTTTTTTGATAAGTACGAAAAAAGGATTCGTATGCAACTCGAATTTTGAAATTTGGTCCACCCGGATTGGATCTGGTTTGAATTTTACGTTTGGCTTTTGAAAAATGTTCCAAATTTATGCTAAATGTTAGTCATATAAATTCAATATTAATATTTTGTCAAATACATACAAAGAAGGTTTAGTTCACGATCTCTTGATTAAGATCAAAAGATTTCCAATATGAAATAAGATGGCTGTGATATGAGCGATCAAAAGATTCATGTTTTTGAGGGGGTGATCTTAATCTTTTGGCCGGCAGTGTATTTCTGACATCATTCAGAAAAGTCTTTGCCATTTTTGCCGAAATCTACAAAACTTTTTTACTCATGCCTCTACAAAAATGAAATATTATGTTCTCACTACTTTGTTCATTAAATTTAAGTCAATATTTCCATTTTTGTTGAATTGGAATAAAAATGACAAAACGGAAACTTTAATTACTTTTTCCTCCGAAGTCAAAATTACTCGACTCGGGAAAGTCGATGAATGAATTGAAACCATTTTTTTATATATTTGACATGTAGTTCTTCGGCGCATAAGTTTATTGGATGCATTTTTTTACCTATTCTTAGTATTCCTATCTAAAATAAGAGCTTATATTGCTTGAAGGTTTCTGCCATGTGTTATCGATAAAAAATTTGAATCCAATTCATAAATCCTTACCACATATATAAATTCAAAAAATTTCGTCTTATAAACATCACGCCTGATGTTACACGTTGAAAATTAACTCAAAAACTACAAATACCTATAAAAATTTTACAATATTCTGCAATATAAAACTCGACACATTAAGATAACAATAGGAAATGTATCTAATATTAACTTCAGTGATTGTCGAGATGTAACACGTTAATTTCAAGTTCAGTTGATAAAATTTTATTAATGAGTTAATTTCAAATCAGTATATGGACCAAAAAGACCAATCCTTTTTGTTATCATAATGAAATATCGAAATTGAATTTTGAGAGTTTGTTCCTGTAAGAACTAAAACACGCTTCATTTCAATAAGTGGGCTGGCTTAAAAAATTAACTACATATCGCGTAAGAAATGTAATTTTTTTTTTCTAAAGTGTTCTCGTACTTTGTTCATTTATTGTTTTGGATTTAAAAGCTGATGATGCAAACCTAATTGAATCTGAAATTAGAATTTTGACATGATTTTTACATTCTAAATATATATAAAAGGCTTGTTATATCTGTATGTCCTCAATGGACGCGAAAACTACTGAACAGATCTACGTGAAAATTGGCGCGAAGAAGTTTTTAAGGTCGAGAATGGTTCCTACGAAATTTGAAGCTCCTAGAAAGGGGGGGCTATTTTGGGTAGAATTTAGTAAAACTCGGGATTTTCGTAGGAAAGTTTAAAAAAAAAAGTTTTATACATTTCCTTTGTGAAGAAAAGAAATATTTTGGTTAAGAATATTATGTGGTTTAATTCACTCCAGGAGCATGATCGTAAAACTGTCGAAATCATATTATTTAATTAACATAAATCAACAGGCCAAAATGTGCTGACTTAGGAAACATTATGCGGAAATTTTTATCCAGACAAGGCATGCTTTGTGAGCTACTCAATTTGGAAAAAAAAATCGCGCCCCTATTTATTTTCAAAATGTCGTCCAAGCAAGAGGAGCTACGAATTCGAATTTTGTACATGCGTCGTGAAAATCCAAACTACACGCACGCAGAAATAGCAAATTCGTTGAATGTAGTGAAATCAACCGTTACCGAAGTAATAAAAGTGTTCGGCGAACGTATTTCGACAACTAAAAAGCCGGGATCTGGGGGAAATCGAAATCCGGGAGCCGCAGTGACGAACAGAAGAGTTGCTAGCACTTTCAAACTAAACTCCAATTTCTCCATTCGAGATGTCGCCAATAAGTTGGGAATATCGTCTACAACCCTGCATGAAGCTTAAAAACGATCCGGACTATCGAATTATAAGAAAGCAGTGATTGCTAATGACAATGAAAAGCAAAACCTTACGGAAAAAACAAGCTCTCGGAAGCTGTACACGACATTGTTGACAAAGTTTGATTGCGTGGTAATGGACGACGAAACCTACGCCAAGGCAGATTTCAGACAGCTTCCGGGACAAGAGTATTTTACAGCAACCGGAAGGGGAAAGGTGGCAGACATTTTCGACCATATTAAACTATGAAAGTTTGCTAAGAAATATCTCGTTTGGCAAGCTATCTGTACCAGTTGCTTGAAAACCTACATTTTTGTTGCAACCGGGACCTTCAACCAGGAAATTTACGTGAGAGAGTGTCTTCAAAAGCTTTGCTGCCTTCCCTGAAGAAACATGACTTGTCTGTGTTGTTTTGGCTGGATTATGCATCCTGCCATTATGAAACAAAGGCCTTGGAGTGGTATGCCTCTAACCACATTCCGTCAGCCACCAACCGTGGCCTAGAGGATAGCGTTTAAGTCTTCTAAGCCAGAAATCATGAGATCGATTCTCGCTCACGGAATACATAGAACTCTTTCTGTGGGCTGGTGGTGTTAGCTTAAGTGAGCTGCTAAGCATTATATCCTTGAAAGATGTTCGCTTTAGTGTTTAGTAGAATTTAGATCTCTTCAAAGACACATGAAGTTTCACTGAGATCCTATATGTGTGTGTTCGTTTCTTCAAGCAGGTGAGAAACACTTTTTTTTTTGCAACAAAACTGGCTTTGAGTTTCATCCAATAATCAAATAGCGTATTCGTTTATGCTTGGTTTTTCACCAGGTTACTACCAGTTTTACACATCGGTTGTGGCCCAGATTTGATCTGAAAATGGACGGTGGAACACTGAAGATTCTGCAGGTGTTGTGGATGAACTTGTGAGCGAGTGAGGTAGCAATACACTGACGACGAATTAAAGCATGGATCCTTAAATCTGGACGCATTAAAACGGGTCTATCTCGGAGCACGGACGAAACAACAATGTTTTGTACTCAAAATGTAGATTTTTTATTGCACTTTAGAGAATAATAAAACAAAATAATTGTCCGATGTGGTTTTGATGAAATTTTGAACTTTTCGTCGAATACCACTCATCATAGTTTGGACACCCTGTTCGCTGACCTCAGCGGCTTTTTTGTTCCACCATCTCTTCATCTCTGTTGCATCCCGAGTCGTCTTACCATTCTTTTTCATCTTCTGCTTGACAATTGACAATTTTTTGATAGGGCGAAATTGAGGACAGTTGGGTGGGTTAATGTCCTTTTCAACAAAATCCACCCGTTGGCCAGATACTACTGTCTGACCATACTGACTGGACACTCGATTTTGTTTTCTGGAAAATTTTTCCAACAGTACGCAATGTCGATTCCAGAGTGCGCATCGATCGATTTGAAGAAATGCTATTCCAGTTAGGAAATGCCACCCAACTTTAAAAATAAAACACGCAATTTCTACGATAAAATCGGGCTAAACACACGGACAATTTTTCTTACAGGGCATTTTTTGTCACATTTTTCAGGTTCGCCACCTGCCGTGTCATGTCAGTGTGGTCAGTGGCAGTACCTCTTTGCTGTAGTGGCAGCTTGCCAAATCTGGCGAAAACTTTACTGGTCCTTTGTGAGATCTAATGTACGGAAAAAACGTGTTTCAGGCACTCCTCCTTGTACATTTCGGAGTCCATGGTCTTGTTTTTCACAAAAACTGGAGTTTTTCGTCCGCAGCTGCAAATACCTTGCCAGATCAAACACTTTCTTGCACACTTATCAGCAAAAACGAATTCGAACTTGCCGGGGATATCACCATGACCAGTGCAGTGCACCACTGCAGTGGCTTTATAAAATTTTTGGCCAGGAAGCTGCCCAAAATCCATCTTCACGTACGTTTCGTCATCCATGAGGATGCATCCGTCGTACTTCGTTAGAACCTTGTTGTATAACTTCCGGACGCGTCTTCTGGCTACTAAATTCTGCTTCATTGTCCGGTTTGGTGGCTTACTGGCCCGATACGGTCGTATTCCTTCGCGCAGACGAATCCTTCTGACGGTGCATCGGTCAGCAATGAATTTCTTGGCGATGTCATAGTCCGATTGCCCTGGGTTTGCCTTGATTGTTCTCAACACTTTTAAATGCAGTTTCCGATCCTTAGTTCCACTATGACGCTTGATGCGAACCTTCCGATCGATAGTATGAAGCTAACGGAAACGTCTGAGAATGCTGCACACGGTCGATTTGACCATTTTCAAAGATTTCTCGATTTTTGAACTAGACAACGTCGGGTTCTTGATATTGGAGTCTAAAATTAATTTTCCTATCACGTGTAACTTTTTGAAACAAACAGAAATGTAATGAAATTTTTATGCACTTTCAGAGAACATATTCCAAAACAAAGTACTGTCAAAACATTCCAGATCCGACTACTAGGAGCGCTGTGGTAAAATATACAGTCCAGATTTAAGATTAGGCCTTAGGCTTTAGGCTTTTATAGAATCCGCATCCCAATCTTAGTTCCAAACCATTTAATCATTTTATATTTTGTTTAATACATAAGAAAATTCTTCAGAAGAATCCAACACGTCACAATAGAAACAAAACAAGCATGGCACCTAATAGAGATAGAAGATAGGGAAGATAGTTTCCTTTTGATGTTACCAACCGCTGATTCTAATCGGGCTGCAGTATATAGAAATATACTTTTTTTTAAACTGTAAGGCATGAACTTCAATCACTTTGATAACTGCTGCAGCACATGGGTGAAACTCTTATCTCCCGACGACGACGACGTATTGCAAATCCTTTAGCATAAAATCCAGGGGGGTGCCCCATTATCAATCATTTGATGCGATGCACTTCTCGTGACTTGTTTTTATTGGTGCCCGGTAAACAGCTGGGCTCCGCTCACTGGGGCAAATTTTATAAAACAATAATTCTGTTAGATCATACCTACATATGTACAAGAGAAGGCCTAGGGATGTAGAAGTCAATCAATTTAATAATATTTGATTTAGCAGAGAGGCGGAGTGATGGATCAATACATCCTATCTTATCAAGAATGATGAAATAATCTTTAAGAAAAATGAAATCACCTCGTGTATCGTGTAGCGTGAAATATGTTCTTCAAAGCTCGTTCATGCTAGCCTCCACTTCTGGAAGTTTGTACGCTTTAGTGCATAGATACATATGGATGGGTCTTTCAAAGGAACATATCGTTGCACTTAAGATTTCTAGTGTAAACTATTGTAACGTAAGGTTGCACTTATGTGTGTGCCCATTAAATGCTCTTATCAATAGCGACAGTGTATCTGGAAGCATATAGTAACGCGGGGTAATGCTATAAAAGATCTCAAATCTGGTCAGTGAATAACGTTAGATTGTTTTTTTCTATGTCTAACTTCATCGTACATTCTCTTAATACATGATTCCTTAATTAATAACTTTTCTTGTCATTTCCTTCGGCAGATAACTTTCACCATGCCTCTTGAGAAACGGCCTTCGACATGTGACGAAGAAGAAGAATTTCGTCAGCTTGCGCCAAATCAAAACTTGCAACTGTTCAACCCTTCCCTGACAACGGGATCCGGGAAGCATAAAAATGTGGAACAGGGACTTTCCGCAGACATTCACGGGTCCATTACGGACATTGTTCGTCTGGCCAATCGCCGTAGCAACCGAATGCAGGTAAAATTTGCACATCAATGTTAACTTAACCGAATGATAAACCATTTTTTCTCTCCATCATTTCAGTTGACGATGAGTATTTTGGCCAACTTAACTGTTCTCTCCTCCGGCATGGGATTGGGATACTCGGCAATAACGTTACATTCCCTCACCAAGGCCGGTGACCCAATGAGCCTTGGGCCCGAACAGGCCTCTTGGTTTGGTAAGTTTCCTTTCTGTTATAATTTGTAATAACTAAAAAAACAGAAGTGCATTCGACGCGCACGTTTCACCTCAACTCACATGGCCCATTATAGCACACATTCTTAAACGCCTAAATGTAAGCAAGCACCGTAGCTCCAACGCAACTAGCATGGACATCCACCAGCCAATCTTTTTATAGCGCTCTCTGATGTTTCTCTCTTACATTCTCTCATTTCCAGTTTCCGTTAATTCGTTCGCCTGCCCATTCGGTGGGTTGCTTTCCGGTGTGTTGTTGGACCGGATCGGGCGCAAAAGGACGCTGGTCTTCATCAATGTGCTGTCCATCGTGTCCTGGACCCTGATGGCGGTTGCCAACCGGAGCAACTTCGAGCTGATGTATACCCAGATAATGATTGCGCGGGTAATTATTGGTAAGAAAACTAATATTTTTTTTAATGCTCGTAACCTGCCTATTTTAATTTGTTTGGGGACATTCAAGATCATGGGATATCAGCTACTGTTAAAATGCTTTCTTAATAAAACAAATTATAATTAAAATTAGATCATGGGATATCTTATAAATGATAATTTCCATTCCATTTTCCGGCCAGTTTTGCGTGCCCGGGAATCGAGAAATCTGAGCATTCTTTTCCCGGGAAAAATTGGAGAGGGATACTTTAATCCTCTACGAAAACAAGTTAAACCAAACATATGTATGTTTATGGTATTTTTACATCTTTTAACCTGATTCACTATTATTAAAAATTAACTGTATTTATAAACCATTTAAAGTTAAAACTATTGATTTTGATTTCGTTTTTTTACACAAACTTCTTAAAGAGAAAAAGATATTTCCACTGAACAATTTTGAACTTTATCATAATTAATGCTGTAATCGGTTCAACCAATAATGGTTTAATTACAAGCTCTTTATTTAAAAAAATGTGCAGTAAGTTAATCAGTGTATTTAGAAAAATAAGAATAAAAAATCTGTATGAGTAAATCAACTTACAAAACTGTCTGATTTTTGCTGCAAAAAATTGACAAAATTGTAAAAAATTTGGATCATTCCAATTCTTCTCATTGTATTTTTTTTTTAAATCATTTGTCGTTTCTCACTTCTAATTCTAAGCTTTTGAACGAACAAAACCATTGGTTTTATATCAACGTATAAACCATATTTATGCATGAATAAATTCATTATCTTATCCACACACCAAATAATTAAGCCAGAAACGCTTTAACACCTAATTTTATTCGATATCTATTGAAATGATTCAAATTCCAAATGTTTTACATCTATATTTCATGCTGTAAACCGAGTCGAGAAAGTGAAAATTAGTTCTCCATTTAAATTTATTTCTAGAATGATGTAAAATCATGTGCAAAAACACGCAATTTTATGGTGAAAGATTTAAGTGAGTAAAAATCGACTGAATTTGATTAAAACAATTTTGACTTCTAAAATCGATTAAATTTATATAAAACAATTAGAGATAAAAAAAAAATGCTGTTCAAATTTGAAATAATTGATACAAAAATACTAATACAGTTAGTAAATAAAAATTTTCACTTTCACAGCTGAAAAAAAAATTTATGACTTGGGCTTATATTTTTTTGTTTCTGTTTTCTTAGTGATTTCAAACCATATTGAATTATTCATTCTGAATTGGGCATATTATAAGATTTTTACATTTGTAATTTGAACCCGATGTCCCTGACAATGTATAAAAGGGTTTAAGAATTTTGTTAATTTGGAACAATAGGTCTATATAATTTCAACTATAAAAATGACCTTAAAAGCTTCTGAAAGTATGTAAGATGTGTTGGATTTTATCATTTTGAATTCTGAGCTCACAATTTTAACTTGTTTCCGAATCAAGTTTAGGAATTGGGATGTGAGATTCAAAGAGTTTTTTTTTGAAACAACACATTTTGTTAGAAAGCCTTTAAAGCTTGTAATTGACCTAACTTTAGTAAAAATTATCTGCAGATTGCTAAATGTGCTACTTTAGCTGTAAAAAATAAATCACGCGCCTAACGAGGACCACCGTTTGCAACATGAGAAACCTAATTCTACGTGTAGCCATGCATGTGCCCTGTCATGATTAAATTTGAAAAAAAAAAATTCTACAATGCTGCATAGATTTAGGGGTATGCATAATTAAAAAAAACGGTCGCGCACCAATTAGCGAAGAGGTTGAACTAATTTTGCAGAAAATTAATATCGTCGTAGTCGTTTACGGTGTAAAACAGTTTTAGGTCATCAGCATAGCAAAGTTTTGGGCTGTCAAGGAGTGAAAGCACGTCGTTAAAATACATTAGGAAAATAATTGGTCCTAAATGGCTTCCTTGTGGCACACCGGAGGAGGCAGAAAACTGCTTGGAAAAGGTATCACCAGTCCGAACAGTCAGTTTGCGCCCAGTCAAATAACTGCGAAACCAGCCAAGTAAAGTACCACCGAACCCCAAGCGTCCAAGTTTCCCTATGGCAATTTCGTGGTTCACTTTGTCGAATGCAGCTGACAGATCGGTTTATATGGCATCAGTTTGAGATTTTGCAGCAAAGCTTCCATGCACAAAAGAAATGAACGTCAACAAGTTGCTTGTCGTAGAGCGTTTAGGCATGAATCCGTGCTGGTCATTAGAAATGTAATTCTTACAAAACGAGGAGGTGGGATCCAAAACCACCAATTCGAATAGTTTGGCTATCGAACATAAGGCTGAGATTCCACGGTAGTTGTTGACATCTCGTCTTTCACCTTTTTTTGTGGACCGGGAACATATAAACTTCTTTCCACAGTAGTGGAAAGGTAGCTCTGTCAAGCGAAGCTTGAAAAATAAGACGAATAGGAGTCAACAAAACAGGCATGAAACTTTTTAAAAACGAAACTTGTTTTCTGTCCGGACCCGTAGAAAAGGAATTCTTGAGCTTCGACGCTGCCTTTGAGATGATTGCATCCTCAATTTCAATACCGTTTAATGAAAAGCCCAGTGGCGAAATGTTCCTGATAGCACTAGCCAAATGCTCTGGAGATGTGGAAGCTGTAGTCAAGATATTTGAAAATTTTCGGGCAAAAAGGTCGCAAATTCCACGATCAGAGTTCGTCATGATGTCATCCAGAAACAGCAGGTTCTTTCCGCTGACTATTCACGTGTTTCCAAAATGATTTTGGGCAGGATTTGAGGTTACGTTGTACTCGGCGAAGGTTCTGGTAACAACGTTTGCTGGCTTTTTTATAAGCGGAATTAAGCTTCTGATATATATACTTGATGTAAGGAGATTTTTGTTCGTTATAATTTCGAAGCGCCCATCTTTTTTCCGTTTTCAGTCGTCGCAATTCAGTCGTAACCCAGGGAGTTCGTAGATTTTCTCTGATAGTACGTTTAGGCACATGACGATCAATGACATAGTTCAGGATATGCAAGAAGGTTTCTGCAGCAGAGTTAGGATCCGATAAATCGAGCTCCGATGCCCAGTCGATGGTGGCCAAGATGCGAGAAATGTCATCAAAGTTGGCGTTCTTATAGTCGAGGTAAAAAGCTGGTAAATTTACAACACGAGCGTTCAACTTAGTTACTTCAAGTGAGGCCGATAGAGCGGGATGATGTGGAACTGTTTAACGAGCGGTGCAGGAGCTAATTCAATGGTCGGTATACGAGACCCATCGTTGGCAAAGCAAAGGTCCAGCATACGACCATTTTCGTTCCAGTTCGCACCAGGAATTATTGTTGATAAGTTGCGCTGAGAGATCCCCAGCTCATGAGAAGTGAGAAGTTTTAAATTGAAAAATTAAATTTTGTTTAGTTAACTTGATTGTCTACTCACATCCACCCTCAATCATTGAACCCGAAGTGCTTTTTCACTAATTTGGCCAACGTATTTTTTCGTATAAAGTTAGTGTTGTTTTTCACTTATCAAGGAAGGATTGTTTTGCTTGGATCATTTTATTTTCGCACTCTAAGCTTTTGAAACTTCATGATCGCAGGCGTGGCTCAGTAGAACATTTTCCACATCGCTAGTGGTTGCTACTCCGTGATTGACCGAGGTCATGAGTTTTGATCAGAGGTCAAAAGAATAGTGTCTGGGATTGACAGCACATTCACAATGTCCAAAAATGATGCTCTCTCTTTAAACATCAATAATGGCGCCGGCCACGTCCTAGTAGTCAATTGATAGAAGGAAATGAGAGAAAAGGGATTGAAAGATTCATGGTTCCTGCTTTAGGACCGGGGACCTCGCATCCTAGCAAAACAAATTTGATTGGGAATGTGGGTAAAAGGATTTGATCAGGAGACACTTTTGACAAGTGTGATCATATATTTTAATCCTATTCTCCTATGCTCCTTTTATTTCTAGGTGAATAATTTTCGTTAAGACCTTTATTTATCGGAATATTTTTTAATATCTTATATTTGATACTGAAAAATATGTTTAACTTTTCGATAACTTAAAAATATCACTCATCAAGTAATAAAATAAAACTAATTCTTATCTGAATTAACATTATCGAAGAAAATTCAGACTTGGTTAATAGAAACTTTATTATACCTGAACCTTGATGAAGCTAGCAAAAAGGAAACTGAAACTCTGAACACAGTAATATCAGTACAGAAAAAAAGAAATCAACACGAAAGCTTTAAAAATTCGCAGAAATATTGAACACTTAGAGGTGACAAAAAATAATAACAATGAAATGTTCTGGATATTCTGAATGATAATCTATATCAAAAATCTAACAATGTAAAAAAAATTAGCTCAATTCAATTTTTAAAAGATGATGAATTGTTAAAGAAAGTCTATGGGTTTGAATATAGTTTGCAATCTAATTAAAGGTTTTTTTTATAATATCAATTGCTGGACAGAATAGGTATTTCTACAAGTAATTGTAAAAATGTAAAATCATTAAACTTTCACAAAAACAAATATCATAGTGAAATTTACGATTAAAATATCAATTTAGAGAAAAAAAACACAGAAAATGTCTCAATTTTAAAACGAGATTATCAAAACTATCACTTATTTACGCCTCAAACAATTTTGGACAATTTACCATTTATCGTAAGTCAAACTTACTGCAGTTTTCATTTTCTGTTAGTCAAATAAAAAAAAACGAATAAAGTAATACGGGGAATCTTTGATTTTGTCACCCCCGCAATGAAAAAACGGGCAATTTTTAAAAAGCACTCTTCTTGAATAATTGGGTTGAAATTAATCAGAAAACATAATAACTGCGTCCTTTAAATCAGTTTGGGAGTATGGGGATACTTGATCCCCTTTTCTTATTTTCATCATATCTTTTTGAGAAAATTTAGCAACTCGCCGTCTTTTGCATTTTTCGACAGCGTGTAATTTAAATTTCATTTAATCCAAAAGTTAGAACAATACATGAACTCGTAGATGAGCTAGAAGCATGTTCGTGAGACTTAATGAGACTGTGATATTTTTAAAGTTACATGAGACTTGATCCTTTACTAAAGGAGACTTGATTCCTTATTCAGGGTACCCTGACCATAGGCAAAAATCTAATAAAACCGAAGATGAAAGGTCCGTTGACTATTTCTTGCCATATTAGTTCTCATCTCACAGTTTGTAAGTATTAGACAAAGAGAATAATTAAAGTTGGTCTTCTACCCTAGAATCATTGCATACTTTAAGGCGCAGTTTTCTAGTTTTTAGATAAATACAGTATGTTTAGCCCTTTTTATCAGATAATAATACTCGAAAATCATATTTTTTTTTCAGATTTTAGAAATTTCATGATAAACAATGCTCAGGACTCATTCAGATTAAAAATACATCTTTTTGGACTCTAGGGATCAATTATACCCATAACATACATTTAGGAAAACTTCTTCTTAAAAAAATTGACAGTTTACTATTGCTTTGAAAATATAGCATTTTGAAGTTCATATTATACTCTAACTATTGACATATTGGAATCTATATTATTAAAATAACTTTTTCATGTGAGAAACATTTTAAAGTGATAAAAAAGATCTTCAAATCACATTTTGTAAAATTTTTCAAACAAAGTTAAATAAGTCGAAAATTATTTTTTTTTAGAACTAGTTAAGATAACTGCATTGTTGTTTTGTTCTGTTCGGCACATTTTTCTAGAACATTTGATATTTTTAAGACATTCCTGTTCCGAGATATAGCGAAGGAATCAAGTACCCTTATTCTCCCCTAATGTTTAAAAAATTAGCCCCATAATTTATGCAGCAACATTGTCCATCTTTCGATTTTAATTGTTGTTTGGTTGGAAAACTCGTTAAAAACCGTTAAAATGGAGACTAAACAATGTTACCCCAAAGCATCAAATTCTAAACAGAGACGAAAAAGATTTTTAAATCAAATTTAAAGTAGTCTAATAAATTTCTGCAACCATGTTTTACGTTCATAGGAGTCCAGTACTGGTTTTAAAAATATGAAACATGCCACATTCCCCTTAACAGAAAAATATTCGAGAAATATTGAATAAAGTGATTGATCTTACCCCGTTTTACGGTAATTTTTATATTTCAAAAAGGTTATCATTAAAAGCAGTTCTCGGCGTAGCCAACTGAAAAGTCAGCGGCGCTAGTTAAATCGTTAACTCGGTCACAGTTAGCGATCGCTAATCGAAATCGATGAGAGTAAAACAATAAGAGAAACACAAATTTGATGACATTTATTAACACAATATAATGCTAATAATGGAATGAATGCGGATTGTTTTCAGATTATTTTGCAAAATTTCATCCCAAATAAGCTGCACTAGGCTCAAGTGAAATGAGATTTTAGTATTTAGTGGATTAGCAGAAAGGACGAAAATTAAAACGAAATTAAGCGTTTTTAGTTTTTCGTTCAGCAGATGTTCCTGTTTCATCAAATTTTATTATTTTATATTATCTGATATCCATGCTTGAAGGAGGCAACATGCATAAATTTAGAGGAAAAACAATTCGAGAAAAACAACTTGAACTTTTCTGTATGATTTTAGTCACAATTTTGAATTTTGACTAGCATAATTCAGTGATATAAAAGGTTTCAATTTGACACTCCTTACTAAAACCCATATACATATCTCCCTTGTTTCTCAACCGATTTTTACAAAATTTATATTGGATACCTCGTAATGTAGCTCAAATATGTTTCTCAGGCGATATTCAGCTATAACACATTCCGTTATTCAAAGTCTAAGAAAAAAAATCTGAAAAAAATACTGCGGAAAAAAACTGTAAATAAGCTACAAAATGCTTAAAAAATAACCTCGTGCCAAAGAAAGCTGAAGTTAGTTACGTTGCGCACAAGGATATATTTTCTTTCAGAACGTTTTAAATATCAAGAACACAAAAACTGTAAAAAAGTGATGTAAAACCCGTGCTTGTCAATAAATGAACCGGAATTTTTTTAAAGTCATACAAAAACAAATTTTGAAAGGAGGCTTGGAAATTTGAAATTATTTGACACATTTTCTCTTTTTTTTATGATTTTCAATATACGAAACACAGAATTTTTGACGAATTTCCAAGGTAGCTGTTTTTTCAACTTTTTATCGATTTGCAATTTTTCAGATTTTCTAACACCTTAATTTAAGGATGCCAGATTTTTCCGGGCTGGACAATCCGGGCTATTTTATTTAAAAACCTGCAAAATTCGGGCATTTGATTTCAAAATTGTCGACCAAAATCCGGGCAAAATCTGGAAAAATTTGGTCAAAACCTAGGAATTACTCATCGATAATTAAGAAAACAAAAACTGAATAAATCAATTTTTTCATTAAGGCTTATCACCAGATTTTATATAGTATTTAAGGATTTAAAAAAAATCTTTCATGATTATTTTTATGATACTTACTCGAAAACTCTAGTTTTGGGCGCATAAATAAAAATAAACCGATTTTGTTTTTAATTTGGATTTGAAAATGAGAATATGAATATGGACGTTATTGTGCATTGGATTGCAATGAAAACTCACACATGTGGTCTTTAAAAGACTGGCAGCCGATTTCAGGTATCGAATTTTGTAAAAGGTCGGCCAGAGGGGTCGTCCATAAAGAGTGATACGGTCAAAATTTGGTCAAGGGAAAACGCGTGTGAATCGGTGAAATCGTTTATTTAAACAATGAAATTAAATTTCTTTTTCAAGTTTAATTAGTATAAAATTCAGGAAAAATATTCAGTTAAGCTTCCGCTTTTCCAAATCCGAATTGTTGGGCCTTACGCTGAACCCCTGCCATCAGATTCTGTACAGCCACCTTGTTGACCTTCTTCGCCGCAGAAAGCTAGTTTGCCTTGAACTGCTGCTCGTCCTTAGCAGTTTTTTGGTCTTCTTTAGGTTCCGCTTGACAATAGACCAGTATTTCTCAATTGGGTGGAGCTCTGGCGTGTTGGGAGTGTTCTTGTCCTTGGGAACCACCTGCACGTTGTTGGCGGCGTACCACTCCATGGCATTTTTACCGTAATGGCAAAATGCCTAATCCGGCCAAAACAGTACGGAACAACCGTGTTTCTTCAGGAAAGGCAGCAGACGTTTATTTAAACACTCTTTCACGTAAATTTCTTGGTTGACAGTCCCGGAAACTATGAAATTGCTGCTTTTCAAGCCACAGGTTCAGATGGCTTGCCAAACCAGATATTTCTTCGCGAACTTTGACAGTTTCATGTGCTTGAAAATATCTGCTACCTTTCCCCTTCCTTTTGCCGTATAAAACTCCTGTCCCGGAAGCTGCTTGTAGTCGGCTTTGACGCAGGTTTCGTCGTCCATTACCACGCAGTCAAGCTTCGTCAGCATCGTCGTGTACAGCTTTCGGGATCGCGCTTTGGCCGTCGTATTTTGTTTATCATCGCGATTTGGAGTCACTACCTTCTTGTAAGTCGATAGTCCGGCTCGTTTTTTGGCTCGATGCATGGTTGTAGACGATAGATCCACCTTATTTGCGGCATCTCAGAGAGAGAGGTTAGGGTTTCGCTTGAAACTGCCGACAACTCTCTTTGAAGTCTCAGCGGCTTCTGGTTTTCGATTTTCCCCAGATCCCGACTTCCTGGCTGTTACCAGCTTTGCGTGCGAGTAGCTCGGATTTTCGCGATGCGCGAGCAAACTTTTGATATGCTGCTCTTCTTCCTTGGACGGCATACACACACACACACACACACACACACACACACACACACACACACACACACACACACACACACACACACACACACACACACACACACACACACACACACACACACACACACACACACACACACACACACACACACACACACACACACACACACACACACACACACACACAAACACACACACACAAACACACACACACAAACACACACACACAAACACACACACAAACACACACACACACACACACACACACACACACACACACACACACACACACACACCTTCAGAATGTTGCGATATTGACGTTATTATGCACCGGATTGAGTTGAAAAATTTTTACACGGGAGTTTTTATAAACGAACAGTTGATACCAATTATACAAATTTGGGACAGGGCAGGGGTCGGAAAAAGAGGTCGTCCATATTAACTGTTTACTGTTTTTGCGATAATGACGTAATTAAAAATTGGATTAAGAAGAAAATTGGCACACGGAAGTTTTCAGGGGCGGATAACCGATTTTAAGGTATTAAATTTGGTGTGAGGGGTCGGCAATAGGGGTCGTCTATATAACATGTTCACTGCTTTTGTGATAATGACGTTATTGTTCATATTGGATTTCAATGAAAATTCACGCATGTGGGGCAGCCTTATTCAGGTATCAAATTTTGTGTAACAAGTCGGCCAAAGGGATCGTCCATATTATCTTATATGGTGGTTATGGTGGTTATATGGTGGTTTTCCAACTTTTTGGTAAGAATACTCTTAGTTACTGAATGATCATTTTTCATTCAGTGTAAGGAATATTATACTTTGTTTGAAAAACATAATCTTATTTAATCAAATTTTTATAATTAACGTAAGTAACGAAGTTCGTACGGGATCAGCTTGTCAATGATATAAAAAATACAAAATAAAAACTCTGTAAATTCTGCCCAACAGAACTTTTAATTATTTCGTCTATTAGTTTTGATAGTCTGTAAAAAAATTTATAATCAGATTAACTTACTGAAATCATTTGGTAAAAAGGTTGGTATCCTTTATTCCAGGACTGGTCATCGGTTTGGTGAGCGCTCCGGCCGCAATCTACTCGGCGGAAATAGCACTTCCCCATCTGAGAGGGCGTCTCACTATCCTAACATCGCTGGCCATCGCCGTTGGTATCCTGATAATCTACACCTTTGGGTACTTCATTCCGGAGGACTTCCGTCTGGTGGCCGGTTTGGCGGCCGGATGTTGTGTGCTTTCGTTGGCTTTGCTG
The DNA here is from genome assembly GCF_029784155.1 of Uranotaenia lowii. Lineage (NCBI taxonomy): Eukaryota > Metazoa > Arthropoda > Insecta > Diptera > Culicidae > Uranotaenia > Uranotaenia lowii. The sequence continues at coordinate 154,614,580 of NC_073692.1, read as the reverse complement.
TTTCCGATGCCCGAATCTCCCGTGTGGTTGATGTCCAAGGAACGGGAGCCTGAGGCTGAACGTTCTTTGAAGCGGATTCGAGGCTATGGGACCACTAGGAAGGTGATACCGGAAATTGAGCATGAACTGAAGCGGTTGAAAGATAGGATCACTTTGCAAAAAATGGCAGGAAAAGAGCGACTGTGGGATATGATACGGCAGCCACAGGTTTACAAACCGTTAGGGGTGATTATCGGATTTTTCGGATTTCAACAGTTTTCCGGAATATTCGTGGTAGTGGTTTATGCCGCTAAGGTTTCCTCGGAGGCTGGCGTCACGATTGATCCGTTTCTCTGTACGGTATTGATCGGGGTGACTCGAGTCGTGGCAACAGTTCTGGTGGCTTACATTTTGGACAGCTTGGGCAGGAAGCCGCCATCGATATTCTCCGGATGTGGCATGACAGTTTGCATGTTTGGGATTGCCGGTTGCATTTATTTCCCTCTGCCGGAAGAGTTGTCATGGGTTCCGACCTTCTTGATCATCACCTACATTTTTACGAGTACGCTTGGTTTTTTAACGATGCCTTTCTCGATGATGGCCGAACTGTTTCCGCTGAAAGTGCGAGGACCTGCTTCGGGGATTTCAGTGTTCTTCACCTACGTTATGTCCTTCATCATCATCAAACTGTACCCAACTATGGTAGCAGGGATGCAAAGTGCCAATGTGTTCATCTTTTATGGAGTCATTTCACTGTTGGGGGTGATCTCCGTGTGCCTTTTCGTTCCTGAAACCAAGGGCAAATCTCTCGAAGAAATTGAAGCCCATTTCAGAGGTAAACAGGAAAACAAACGACCGAATTCCGACGAGGAGGATAGCATCGAATTGTCATCATCTTCTGCAACGTGATAACGACTTCGCACCCAAAACAACTCGTTTGACCGTACTTAAAAGATCATTTGTTTTAATTAATCAAAATGAGTTGAGCCGAGCAATATTAGTAAGCGGCGAGCAGCTAGCGCAAAATTTAACTATTAATATAAGTTCGCGCTCTTAAAACCCGCTGAAGCTCGTAAAACTGTGCAAATAACCTGGAGCTGGTTTGCCTCCGAACTCTCTGATGGTCTGCGTCCAGCATGCGGTTCAATTGAAACCGGCATCGGGTCCAGTGAACAGTTTTGAATACAAAATCATTTAGAGACGGCGATTTTTTTTTCTCGCTGCTTCATAAAAGAGAAACTCAATTAAGGTCGGTCAGCAAAATTGATCCAACCAGTCTCATCAATAAGCGCGTCAACTTCGTCGTCGTCATGAACAGTAATGCAGAAAATAATTATTAATTCTATAGGAGATAAATCAGTTATTAAGATATCTGCTCGTTGACAGAAATTGGTTGAGCGATAATGTGTCGATAGAATATGTTAACGAATAATTTAAAATAGCCGTTGAACTCTTTAGATTAGGGTGTAAGGACTTCAAATTGAGGAGTTTGAAATTCTCTAAGTTGTGAGTTATTTTTTTAAAACAACTTATCTATCAAATAAATTCTAAAAAAAGATTCAAGCATGCATGATATTTCAAATTTTTCATTCTTTTCGCTTCTAAAGTTCATGATTACCCGACAAATATTTGGTTAAGTTGCAAAAGGTAAGATTAGTTAGATTTTTTAAAATAAAAACAATTTTTAGTTATGTTCAAACACGAAAAATTCTTTCAATCCACAAGTTCTGATGATCACATTCCTTGAATACCACCAGCCAAGCTGTTAAATCGGTACATTTTTTCTAAGTATTCCATAGTTTACAAGGATAAGTAAAATCCGCCTACAAACATCATTATCTTAAAAAGCATTGAGCTAAGCCGCGATTCTTCAAGCACTTTCGCTATCTCAAGTAGTTTGTAAGCAAAAAGATACCGTCAAGATCCGCCTGAACTTCGGAAAGTATCGCTCCATTTTCCCGTTATTGACATCCTCCGCTCGATGATTGATAACAGAGCGTGTTACATACCTACCTGCTCAACTATTGGAAATGCAAACGGAGGGCCGGCTCACCAGCAGCAGCCTAAGCAATGAAATCATCGCCATTTTAGCACCTTCTGGAGATGAATGAATTCAACCGATCGTTGGTTGATGTTGATAATCGGCGGTCCAAGGTCCGTCAACTGAACTCGGAATTTCTTTTTCTACTGCAATACATACTTCCTTTAATCAACAAATGATATTTTAGATATGATATTATTTAACATGTTATTGGCTCCCAGTATCATATTTTAGAATACGTATTAACAATTGAAAGCTTCTTTGTGAGTTCAATACATTGAGACGAAAAAAAAATTAAATCAAAATAGGGGTTTGAGAGTTCTGCTGATTGAATCAATTAACTGCCATCTGCGACTTAAGATAAATCAACTTCTCCTGGTTTAAATGATAGCATATGGGTTGAAATGAAAACTGCTCATTTGCATGGAATTGCGGTAAAACAAAGTAAGGTACACCGGGGCAAGTGCAAACTCGGGGCAAGTGCAAACGTTCAACTTTTCTCTGTTACAAAAAAAGTAAAGAATATTTCTGCTTCTAGAAATTGTTGTTTAGACCCAAACAAACAATCTGACATAGATAAACTAAACTTTCTTTAAGGGGGGGGGGGGGGTAGGGTCTAACGGGTATAAAAAAAAAACACCATTTTCACGATTTTTTTCTAGAGCTATCGTTCAAACAAATGTATTCAAATTTTTTGCATTATACAAAGCATTGTTAAAAGAACATTTGATAATTTTTTCGTAGAAAAATATTGAAAAATGAGCCGGTGACGGAGCATTTTCGAGGATGCCTTTTAGAAAACAGGATTTGCGGTGGACACTGTAAACTTTCACTTAAAAATCCGCCATTTTTCACCTGTAAAATCTCCCCAAAGTGAAAAAATCAAAAAAGAAAAACGTTGGGGTCTGGTAATTTATATGTAGAAAATATGTTCCAAATTTGAAAAGAATCGGATAAGTCGTTTCCAAATGACGATGTCCACGGACTTTGAAAATGTGCTTTCGAGAAAAACGCGTTTGAAGTTTCTGCTCTTGCTTTCTTGCAGTATTAGATAGGAGGAGATAAAGGCCTATAACTTCTACAGTTTTGCTTCAATTGACTTGAAAATTTGACACAACATTCTTGAAATGTTTTACAATAAGAAAATAAAAAAATAAAAAAAATCGATTTTTTGAAAGTGTTAGACCCTACCCCCCCCTTAAATTTTTCTCAAAAAACACGGCACTGTTTGATCACACACGAATTCAAGTACGTACTAGACATGAACAGTAGGTATGTTTTTGTTTTGCATATTTTGGCTTCAAAAAAAGGGCATTCAAATCTGAATTTTCGTTAAAAGGTGAGTGTTTGAGACCGATATTCAAGTAAAAGCAGAAAATTTATGATAAATTTTCAGTACACCCCGAAAGTTGTGAAAATAATATTCGCTCTTGTTAACCCACACTATGGAGCAAGTGCATACGACACTACCGGGATAAGTTCAAACGCACCTTTAAGCCATGTAACGTAACATCAGCTATTACAGAGAATTCATCACATGGTTCAGCATTATATTAAAATGGTCAGAAGGGATATCCAAAGTGTTTTATCTGAAGCGGATGTTCAAAGTTCCGTAATGGCTTAGTAAATGAAGGTCTTTTGCTTAAAACAACAGTCACCAAAAATGGAGTTAAAAAAAGTTATCAATATCGCAAGAAAACAGCAAATATTTATATTAACAAAAGATGATAAAACGTACCGGAACATGTATTCAATTCATTTTAGGACCGATGCACTGACTCATCTGTAAATTAGTTTGGAAAAAGTGTTACGTTTGCACTTACCCCCATAAACGGGGCAACTTATAGATTATGGTAGGGTAAAACTTTCACCGTAAAAGTACGACCTTAGTGCAATACCATTTTTAAAAAAATTTTGCAGTTGTTTTTCCAAAAAAAAAAAAAAACAAAAATAGCATTTAGCTCTTTAGACTTTTATCTCTCTTCCAAAAATTATCGTATAGGTAATCGATCTACACATTTTATAACAATAGTGAAAATGCTGCTATCGAAATGTACTTTTACCCCACCTCTGGGGCAAAAGTTCGAGAGATGTGGGGTAAAAGTACGACCATTCAAAATTCCACATTTCCGCATGAAATCAAGAGGAAAATTATTTTATATCAATCTTTGCTTACAGCAGAAGCTTCTGTGTTCGCTTCTGATACAAATCCTATACATGGGCGATTGCGCGATTTCGGAATTCTCCACTAACTGTCCATATTCATGAAATCCAGTTTTCATCGCATTCAAGCATTTTTTCACGCGAGCAGGTCTTTTTTAAAGTGCATTTAAAAAAAAAGTTCAAACTTTTCCATTTAGATTGACTTTAGTGGACCCTATTTTTAATTTTTACTTTTGCCCCATTTGTAGTTTGTACTTTGGCCTCTTAGGTGTTTCTTGTGATTCACAGTTTATTGTGCAAAACAGAGACATATTAATGAAATTCTTTCTTCGGCATTTGATAGACTAAAAATCACTAATCACTAATCGTGCTTCTATAGCCAGATCTTATGTCTGAGTCCCAAAGAATAATAAAGTGTGTTATCATTCTTCTTTTCTTAGTTCATGTTTTCAATTATTTTAACATCAAAACATAAAAATAATAAAAAATATGAAGTGGTTGGGCATACCATGGAGCAGAGAACGCAGAGACATCTGGAACACAAGAACAGGAAGAAACGTGAACCACCAGTACCATACGTTTCAAATGGGCAGTGTCGTTGGAAGCATGCTAAGAATAATGCTCCTTGATGGAGAAACTATGCGTAATGTAGATATCGGTAGCACTAATCGGTAGCACTATTCTAAGTGGCTGGAAAAGATTTATTTTATACACAGTAATCACAAAACTTAAGAAAAGAAGCATGTTGAAAAATTGAAGTAATAAATAAAAGAAATTGAAATGCTTAAGCTAGTATTATGCTTCCTTGAACTGTTTTGAATTTCAGTGCTCAATCATTTCTAGTCATCGACCAAGGATATAGCGCCTTTTCTCGCTCTTGAAAATAAAAAAGAGAAACAGAAAATACTATTAGAACACAAAACCTTTCGAGGTCTGTTTGGAGCTCGAAAGGTTCTTTCAAAAAATTTATATTTCACATTCATTTATGTGAATATTTAAAAGTAATAATATTTCAATTTGAAGACAAAACTACAAACATATAAAATCAAGCTTTCTTGAAACCCAATTTTATAATTCATACTTCAGTTTTGTACCTGATCTACATGACATGACAATTCTCAAGGACACTTAGCTTTGTGGGGCTTCAATACTCAACCCCCAGTTAATTTTCAAAGAACACAATTTCCATTTTGAAAACAAAAGTATTTGCTGCAGCAACAATCATCATATGTGAAAGAACCCGGCAAAAAACACTTCACTGATAGTATTAAATTATTTTCACCCAAACCACACCAAACATATTTCTCTTTACAGAGCTTATACGGACTTGGACTGGAAACGAGCCAGTGTTCAAACTTTTTATTTTGACCGATTTCTTGTGTCAAGCCCACTTTCCTACGTAGTACAACGCGTTTTCATTTTTCCAAATCACAGTAGGTACGCTGTAACATAAACGTCATTTTCAGGTTCCATATTTTAGATAACCGACTATGAAGAGATCTAAACTTGGGGTGAAATTATGAACTCTATTCGATTCGAGATACTCGATACTCGAATTAGAATCGGTATTACGTATCTCATTCGAGTTCTAAATTTTAACGTACTAGATTTCGAGTAAACCAGGTAGTAGATCATCTCGAAACGTTCCATTCGTATCGAGCTCGTTCAAGATCGGTAATGCCAAAGTCGGTCGAATCGAACGAAACTCGATTGTTTCGAGTTCCATAATCCCGCCCCTGTTATTTCAAGATCCTGTCTAAAATTCTATTTCCAACCACACAGCACAAATTGCTTTATTCACTTCTAGCACCCATATAAATTATTAAATTTAAAATTGCTTTCCAATTTTCAATCGAAACACTAAAAAGATAAAGCTCTGACCAGAGTTTCCTTCACAATTGTTGGGGTCCGGATCCCGGCAGAGCTCCAGAAAGTACAAATTAACTCCAGAAAGTGCTAACAATTCTCTTACCAGCTGCTCATGATCATATTGAATTCTAGCTCTTAAAGTCAAATTTCGGCTATGTTCCTTGAAAACATGTTCGAATTTGTCACCAAAAACACAATTTTCCGAAAATAAACACGAGCGAAAAAAACGCGTGCGTTTGCCATAGCTCAACGCCTACTTCCGATAGTTGTTGAAAACAACTAAAAAGGCACATTAACACTTTCATTGAATTTGGATTGTTCAAACATGTTTGCATTTTTTTAAATATTACATTATTTATGCAAAAAACTTACTTCGCCTTATTTTTCGGAGTATTTTGCACTTCTAAAAAAATGTCTGCTTGTAGGCTTTCTAAACCACTATCAATCCATGCCAGAGTTTGGAACTTCGCTGTTCTCAGCTTGTGAAAATCTCAAAACGTACTTTTTCCCGACTCGTACTTTTACCCCACCTTACTCTATTTATCGAAAAACTATTGCTCTATTGTTCATCCATTGCCTGATTGAAAAGACTGGAAAGGTTGATTAGGTCTGAAAAATATAATATTTCGACTGAAACTATGCTACGACAATACACTCCCTACTCGCATAACAGTCCCATATGAATTTTCGTCAATTTTCATCTTACCTGACAGTTCGTCATTTTGACCATTGGACTTCAATATAAGGAGTGTATCGAAAATTAGCTATAAACATATTTGGGCCTTCTACTTACTAACTCGTGAACGCGCACAACTGTGCTCACCTGTATGTAGCATCTTGATTTGTCAAGAGTGAACCAGCACTTTTGTTACGTTCGAAACATTCTTTTCTCCCAAAATGTCGCGAATTAAAAAAGAAATTGAAATTCGTGTGTTGGACACTTGGACGCGAGAGACGAGCATCTCGATGAATGAAGTGGCGAAACGTTTCGGTATTCATCCGGCGAACGTAAAAACCATCATCCACAAGTTCGGGGAACACTAGGTATATGTTCGATGATTTGCCTGGAAGAGGCAGAAAACCAGGACCATCTGAATCAAATTTGGACCGTAAGGTAATCAACCTCATCAACCGGAATCGATCGATGTCCATACGGGATTTGGCAAAAAAAGCTGGGACATCGATCGGAATGGTACAGCGAATCAAGAAGCGGAACAACCTGAAGAAATACAAGAAACAGAATGTGTCCAAACAAACGGCTGAACAAAAATCACGAGCCAAAACCAGAGCCCGAAAGCTGTATCATCGGATTTAGCAGGAGCCAGATGCGTGCATTCTCATGGACGATGAAACTTATGTAAAAGAGGATTCCAGTACTCTTCCGGGACCACAATTCTACACTGCAGCTATTGGGGAGAATGTGAGTGACCACGAGAAGTCGATTAAGGTGGAAAAAATTGGCCAGAAAGTGCTTGTGTGGCATTCAATCTGCTCCTGTGGATTGAAGTCGGCAACTTTCTACCAAAAGGAGTGTTTGCAGAAAAGGTTTCTGCCACTATGTAAGAAACAGACGACTCCACAGATTTGGCGTCAGCCCACTACGCTAAATTCACTCTTAGATGGTTTGAGGATAACGATGTAGCTTTCGTTGAGAAAGATATTAACCCACCAAACTGCCCCCAGCTTCGCCCCATAGAACGATATTGGGCTATCGTCAAGAGAGTTTTCAGGCCAAAAGGACCATGGCGGTTTTCAAGGAAAAATGGAATGCTGCGGCCAAGAAGTGTGATCAATTAGCTGTACAAAACCTAATGAAACACGTCAAGTGGAAAGTCCGAGAATTTTACCAATAATTATATTTTTACAACTATGTCTTTATAAACTGTAAGAATAAGCTTTTTAAAACACTTCCGAACTGTTTCTTTGTTTGAATCATCAATAAAATCAATACAATGAAAAAATGTGTTTATAACTTATTTCCGATACACTCCTCAAAGCAATAAGAAAGGAATTTTGTTCTAAAAAATTTCTAAAAAAAACTATTAACTAATGACTGTCCCATAAGAAATATACCCGCATAATAGTCCCATCTGTGAAATACCACGGATGTAGTTACACCTTACTATGTTTCTATTAGTGAAATAATCTTTGATTTATCGCTCTAAGTCATTTAAAAAATATTCAACTCACTCGATGTCGAATTATGTAGATTGGAAGAAGGTCTCGAATATGCTCATACGATTTATTATAACAATCTAGAACACATTCCATTAAACGATTTTTGATTATGCTGAAAGTTATGCAATTTAAAAATATATTCCAAAACAGAAAAAGCTGATTTTTAAGCTTGCTCGGTTTTGCACATGGGACTGTCATGAAAGTAGGGACAACATAGAGTTGTAGACAAACTTCTAAAATTCTCTTTATCTAAAACTTCTAAACTGATGAATAAAAAGTAATATGATAAAAACTAGTCAATCTACCTTTTATTTTTTGACTTGCTTGATTTTTGACTAAGGTAAAGCATCCCTGAATGAAGTATCGTTGAAACAACGATCAATTCTCCTCTAACAAGAATAAAATCACATTTTTTCCGCTCAATGAAAATGCTTCAAATTCATGCACAGGATCAAGCATCGTTCTAATTTTTGAAGCATAAAAATTAATAATTACCTGTTTCAAGAATCTGTAAAGGACGACAAGTTTGTAGATTTTTTAAAAAAAAGTTCATCATACCTTTTTTGAAAAATCAACAAACTTGTCGTCTTTTACATTTTCTTACAACATGTTATTTCAAATTTATTTTCTTCAAATAATTGTGATTTTTTTTCTAGTTAAAGTAAAATTGATCTTTTTTTCAACGATACTTGATAATTCATTCAAGGATGCTTTACCTTTGCCAAACATCAATCATCAAACCAAATCAATAATGATATGATCAAGTCTGCCAATTTTCCCTTACTAATAAGATATAATACTTAATAAGATCAGATTAGAAAAGCAGCTCAGTATTCGAAGAATATCATATTTTATCAAGTCGGGGTTTTAATTTTGAAGGGAAAATCCAAAATAACAACCAGTTTATCTATAGTGGTGATGTGCTTTTTTCGATTTATGATTGATATTGGTAGATTTCGCACCTTCTAACTCAGTGAATTTTCATGATTTTTTAATTTTTTCTCAAAAGCATTTTCAACAGTTGGAAGTGATGTTGGAAATAATCAATCCTAAAGATGGAAAAAACTGTAAAAGGGTGTCCACGATGAAATTGCCACACTATGAAATTTCTCTTACTTTTTAACAGTTGGGTAGAATTTAATGAAAATTTGGGTGGATTTAGTTCATTGTTTACATCCTGTAAGGTTTAAAGTTTTGTGATCAAAACTCGCGGAAATGGAGTCGAAAGAACAGCTCGTGCGTGATAAAATCTTGCACATTCATCACGAGAACAAGGTTCTCTCGCATCGTTCCATCGCTAAAACGTTGGGAATCGCGAATTCCAGGGTGTCGCGGTCGATTGGGCGGTTCGAGGAACGATTGACAAGCAATCGAAGCCCAGAATTGAAGGAAAAAGTATTCCAACACCAAACGAAACGTTCAAGGTAAAAAAGGCCCCTAATCGCGACGAGAAGCAGAACAAGTCTGCCAAAACCCGTTCCAGGAAGTTGTGACCTCAACATGCTGACGAAAGTTGAATGCTGCATCATGGACGACGAAACATATGTGAAGGCCGACTTCAAACAGATCCCCGACATCTCCGCACTCGGAAGATGTCCAAATTTGCGAAGAAATTCCTGATTTGGCAAGCCATCTGCACGTGCGGGAAGCGGAGTGCACCTTCCGTGACCCAGGACACGATGAACGGACAGAGTAGATATATGAAATAGTGCCTCCAGAAGCGGCTGCTTCCTCTCCTGAAGGCCCACAACGTCCCAACAATCTTCTGGCCAGATTTGGCCTCATGCCACTACTCCAAGGATGTGCTGAAGTGGTATGCGGACAATAAGGACAAGTTCGTGCCAAAATTGTTCAACCCTCCCAACACTCCGGAGCTCCGCCCATCGAGAAATACTGGGCGATTATGAAGCAGCACATTCTTAAACGGCCTATGGTAGTGAAGACAGTCGATGAACTGGAGAAAGTATGGGTTTAAACGCAAAAAACGGTTGATTCACAGGTTGTGCAGAATCTTATGGCCGGGCTGAGGCCAAGGTGCGAGCATTTGCGTATGGACTGTAAATAAAATACGTGTAGAAAGGTAAAATGAAGTTTACCTAACAGTTATTTTTCAATCCCTGAAAATTTGATGGCAATCGGATGGAAACTCGAATTTTGCGAATCAATTTTGTGTGTGGCAATTTCATCGTGGACACCGTTTTCATTTTTTTATACTTTATGAAACGTAGGGTTGACCCAATTTTTCTTGATTATCAGCAATTTGAATAATGATGACGTTGAAGTATGTTTCAAGAGTAGTTATACCACTATCAAAACCACAATTCTATTATCTTCATTATTTTTCTAAAGGAGAATTAATGTTCTTTTGTGTAGGTTATAGAAAAAATTTAAAATTTCTTAAAATATGAAAGCACCAAGGTCATACTTTTACCTCCGCATAGTTCAAACTGATGAGGTAGTCTACGCACAAATATAATGTCTGAAACTATCATCCAGTCAGTGTATCTCGACAAAGGAGATTTTGAAAATTCACAATCATACACAATCAACATTTTCCGGTGGCTCCGTAAAATTTCAAAAGCAATCCTCTGTTACCATTCATCTTTGTATCTGGTTTCCTACGGCTTCTCTACATACTTTCCAACTCCAGATAAGTAAATACCTAATAATAAGATCAAAACTTAAATTTCAAACAGAACGGTGCTCATGAGGATTTCGTCGTGTAATATTCTAGTGTTTCTTCGACATTCAAAGTTGTATGAACTTTTGGTATGGAAAGCTGGAAACAACTTAAAGCGAACAGCGGTTTTTCGAAGAAAATAAACAACCTTGATGCTGTATGATTTTTTTACGTTGTATAATGATTGCTTTCTCAGAAAATCTAAAGTTTACAAAAAAAAAAACAATATTATTTCCCAACAAAGTGTTCTCTACCGAGCTAGTATTTTATCAGTGTGGTGTCTACAGCGCACACCTTAAGCGCCAATTCCATATTTGCCAAATTAATTATATGGTACAAAAACAACGATCGGATTGACGTTGATTCACTTTAAACTGGCCGTTGTTGGCGCTATAATAATTACTAAGTTAACATATTGCATGATGTGCTAATGGAACTTGCAAAATGCATTGATACGTGGAGAAAACTCCAAAAATTTCTGGTGATAAAGCTGAATCACTAACGAGTTGGCTGTGCGAGTCAAAAAAGTAAGTTTGATGGAATCCCCTGCGCCCCAAAGAAGCTTGACAAAGAGATCGGACAACGTTATTGGGGTTTAACCGATTGATATTGAGCTTTGATTGTGATCCAAATGCACCGGCAATTGTTGCTTTTAGGGAATATTGGAATGATTTCTACTAATTATTTAGGAATTATACAGTTTAAGGTTTCAGAAAATGCTTAGAATCTACCGTAGTCAGTGTAGTGTGTATCAAATCTTAGAAGCTGATTTCAGGAAGCTAATAAGGACATTATCCCGAAGGTGACAATGAGCATTCCAATGATAACTGAATCTTGGTTTTTCCAAATGTCTATAAAATTTCTGAATCATTCAAAGCGCTTCTTCGAATCGGTCCTATTATTTTAATCAACAACACTCGCTAATTGATGACTTTGAAACAGAAAATGGACTTTGCAAATAGAAATCTCGCAATGATTACGAAGAATCGTGCCTTGATCAGGCTCCGTTGGCTAGACAACAGCAGGGTAGAAAAACCAAAAACAAAGACGATTCATCCCTTTCGCAAAACAGCTGAAGTTATACACACATGCTTCAATATCTGCAGACGTGAAAAATGTGCACGTCAAGAGGCGCTAAAACAGGAAACGTAAATTGAATTCGCACCCATAAGCGAACACAGAAATTATCAACCGCATGTTAAATCATTGTTTGGATTAACCTCATCCTAGCGGTAGCGACGACCTGATGGCGATGTTCGATCGATAAAAACGACATCGATGAGACACCCATCTTGATTTATCATCCATCAGCATAACTGCGGACCGATTACAACGGTCTAATAGAAATCACAAAAACGGTTCAAGCGTAGCCGGTAAACATCTGCCTAGATGCGTTCCATTTCAAGGGAACCGATCGAAGAGTTCCGTGTGAGTCAATCTTGGATGGATCAATTTGAAAATTTCGGAAAAGAGGGCAGGTGGCAAACATTTGTGACATTTTTTTTTTTTTTTGAAACTGGCGAATAATTCGCTAAGATCTCTCTAATTCAGATATACGAAAATATCACACATTGGTAAGGCTTAGAGATAATTTAGGAAACTGACCATGCTTCATAATTATGAGAAAATTTTCATAAATCTTATAAACAATTTATTTGCAAAAAAAAACTAGTTGAATGATTAATTGCTTGAAATCAACTTAAAGTTATTAATAAATTTTTGAATTTTATTTTTTTGAAAAAATAAAGAATTCCATATGGATTAACAAGGTTATTTTTAAAGGACATTTTTTCTCTAAAGCCACTTGAAGGTTGTACATTTACTATTTTTAATATATTGTTCAAAGTGTTTACTAACAAAAATTAGTCCATCGCGAAATTCATAATTCAATGATTATTGCTCTTTCAGACTTATTATGGATTTCCTCAACTCTTCCTGAAGAAGAAGAAGAAGCACTACCGCAAACGTCAAACGTGGAAACCGAACTTTGAAACTGAAATAAATCTTCAGAACACTTTCATGCGTTTTTGACTAAGACAAACATCATGTTTTAGAATCAATCATGATATTTCAGCAACATTTCAAACCATTTAAGATGATTACTGCACACTGTAACGTTCTAATTGAAACATTGTTTAACTATTTAAAGAACTTTTTTAAACTTGATTTAAAACTTCAATCAGAAAGAAGAAGAAGAAAGAATGCAGAGCTTATTTCGAATTGTTTTTCTTCTTCTCTTTTATACATAAAATCGAAGGAATCACATAAAATATAAGGAATTTTTCTTCCAAACTTTGAATCTTTTGCAAATTTTTGTGTTCGGAACAACTTGCCAAAAACTTATTCCAGAGTTTAGTTTCAGTAAAATGCTAAAAAGTAGTTAAATTACGAATTAAATAACGACCGAAAAATCTTGAGCGGATGAAAATCTCCAAAAATAAACGATTGAAAAATGATGCTGACATGTAACCTTAAAGATAACGTAAGTATTTTTATCATGTTTATTCAAAAATTGTTTTTTGAAAAATAAAAAAGATCCTGAAACCGTGATTAATTATTTAAATATTTAAATATTAAGTAAAAACCAACAACTTTAAACAGCTTTGTTGCCAATCGCCATTCGACTCAATCAAACATACATATATTGTGCATCGTATAGGGACGGACAACACAAAAACGTCCGACAATCTAGTACAAACATATTTTTTCTTCGTCGGAAGTTGGAAGTCCAACATCTGAAGTTAAATTTAGTGCTGGCGCGATAGAAATATTGAACAGAAACTAAACTTGAAATCCTAAATTTGAATGAATTGAGTCAACACAAACATTCAACATTATCGCATAATAGACAGTACAACGAATGTTTCAAATAAGTCATAGATGTTTTAAGTAAACGACTCTTATCGATAACTAATAATTTACAAAACTCGCCGCGAAGTCGATTTATTCATTCAAATAATAATTGAGTGCATCTTAAAAAAACGATTTACATATTATATGATGATTTGCTTTAGTGTTTCTTGGCTACACTGACGAAAATGTAACCTATCAGCTTAGTTGTCAAATTACGGTTGTCAAATTTCCGGTCTAACTACCGTTGCATAAATCCAATTTTTCTCTGAATACGCAATAAAAGGAGAAGGCAAAACTAAAATAGAACCGAAATTGACATTTGAAACATGCAATTTTTCGCAAGATCAACAGATTTTTTTTCAATTAACTATCAAATCATCTTAACATAAACTCATTCTCAACATGCGCCGGGGGCAGTTGTTTTGGTAAACCAAGAGTAGTTTCTTATCCGGTCCTCTTCATTTTATCGATTATTTATTTCAGCCTCACCCGGTTCATCAACCAGATGCATCTTTAATGTAAATGAACCGTTACTGGTTGGTGGTGTATTCGTCAAAAAAATAAAACAAAACAAAACCAGTAAGAACCGCAACCTTGTGATCTTCAATCGGATTGGGTGTTGGTATTTATGTGTCTGGTGCCATCACTTCCGCGGAAATGCAAGAAGGAAGAAAAAGGCAAAAATGTAAGATTAACTTTGCGCAAGCTAGATTAAACCGACTATCTGCGAAGGTTGCAGGGAGTCAAAGCATTCTGGCCCGTTATGGATTTAGCTTGCGTTCTGTTCGATATGAAAGTTTTTCCTTCTATGAGTTTTTGTTTTAGCATTTCGAAGCGGAATGTATGGTCCTGGTACTGGGAACGGTGGGTTAATCTAAAATATTCATATGATAAATGTTCCGTTTTGACGGATGCCATCACTGCAAAATTACTTCGAACAGAGTTTGAGTCAATGTATAATGATAACGAAAGATTAAGGTCTGTCCTGCCATCATCAAAAGTCAAACGTTATTGGTGCATATCTATTTAAGTAGAACGAAACAAAGCAGGGTGGGGAAATTTGGACTCAAAATCCCAAAACATTCAAGGTCCCAAATTTGAGTCCTGAAAATAGGTAGGTATGATTCCAGATCCTCAAACATGCGACCTCATTTTTTTTTTTAGATTTTGGGTTCAAATTATCCCACTGTGCATGATAAATCGAATAATATTCGAATGAAAATGATATTCTTGGGTTTCGATATTACGAGTAAGGACTAACACCTTAACTCTATTCGAAAATTAAGAATGCTGAATATCTACGAATGCTGCACCAAGTACCTAACGCTTCCACACCTTCATGACCGCATCAACTGGCCTCCTTCAAGGTATTAAATGCAAGAGATATTGTCCTCCATCATAATGGAAGGAGTGTTAACCACACCTAATTCAATTAGAAAGTTTGTTAACCACATATCTTCCCTGACGTCATAGTATTGGGCTGAAATCTCTGCCTCGGTTGCTGATAGCCTAATAGTCTGTCTATTGAAATTTTGTTGAAATCGAAATAAGATTCCAGGAGCTCTTATATGAGAAACCTGCTACAGAACTTCGATCATCGGGATTGTAATGAAAACTGTATCCGCATAACCGATAAGTGGATATGGTTGTATCTTAAATTACACAGCAAATTTTTTTTTGCAGGAAACCAGCAAAATTTGGCTGGTTTTGTTCTGCTGACTTTCCAGCAATTTAAATTGCTGAAAAAACAGCAAAGGTTAATGCTGATTTCCAGCAATTCAAATTGCTGGAAAATCAGCCATTCAGATTGCTGGAAGCCAGCACTTTCTTTCAAAAAAACCGGCTGTATTTAGTACCAAATTTATATTTCAATTCTATATTAAATATTGATTACTGCCTGTGCATATAATGAGCAATGAAAAAGAATTTGATTCTTTCATTTTTAAATTATTTTTGTATTTATTTCCAAGAACTATTTTTTTTAATTTTCCAACATCGGCTCTGGAGTGGCAGCTTTATGCCAAAGTGTTGATCATTCGCCGCCTGAGAAAAGAGTTCTGATTAGTATCTTTTAAGAAATCTGTCCAATAAAAACTCACTCTTGACTTATGTCTGATTGCTAGAATAAAGAGGAAAATAAAAATAATTATATTAATCTGACTTAAATTCGTAAAATAGAGTCTCACCTTGCTGCAGCGTACGAAAACAAACAAACTTCAATGTGACAATTCGATTGCTGATTTTCCAGCAAACTAGATCAATTGCTGGAAAGTCCAGCAATTTGAAAACCGATTGCTGATTTTTCAGTAAAGACGACAAGAACCTAACCGATTGCTGAAAAATCCAGCAATTCGAAAACCGATTGCTGGTCTCTAGCAAAAATTTGGATTGCTGAATGTTTCCAGCAATTTTATTTGCTGGAAATCGAGGCAAAAATTTACTGTGTACCGCGGAATACGCTTCAGACATTGTCTGTGCCCATCCGTTGGGTTGGCCGGGTATTTACCTACTAGATACTCTAACCGCGGATTCCGCTTATGTTCAAAATGCTGTTAACCTTCCCACGCCGTTCGGGTCAATTTGACCAGAAACGAACTTTAAATTCGTCATAACTCTTTTGAAAAAAATATCGGAAAAATATGAAATTTTGAACAAATAACTAAAACCACGAGATACATATTCTGTAGAAAAAGCAACTTCCGGTGACCATCGGAAATGTCCCAACTGGCATGCCGAAACAAAAGTTGCACATTTGCCGTTCGGGTCAATATGACCTGAAAGTTTGCGCGCGTTCCCCTGTTAACCTATTTTCATGATTTTAGGTTCATTAGTTAGGAAATTTATTCTAGTTTCTGAATATATAAAATTTCACCCGAAAATGATATCTGCATATCGTTTTGGCACATTGAAATTATTTTATAAGTTTTGAAGTTGTGAAAAATAAATCTTTTCAATCATATATTAAAAATTCAGGATCATATGGAAGTTTTGGTCGCTAGCCTGGAATTTCCGAAAAAAGGTTCTTCTTTTAAACTTTTGCTTTTCAGTGTTCTATCTCATTCTAAATTGAACCGATTTAAAAAATTCAAATTTTAGTTTTATTTTGATTACATGATCATCATTTTATCTGGATACTATTCTATTCTATTTTGTTTATTTATAGAGGATTTTAACCAACATGGTCATTCGTCCTCTAATCTGGATCTCAAATATTACTGTCATTGGTAATATCAGAATGAAAACAGAAAAAGCGTAGTTTTCGTATTCGGCTGTGATGATGCGTGCGTTTTTCTTTTTATTATCGTGATTTTTATAAAACTTTTCATAAAATCTGCCCACTTTTTATATACCCAATGAAAGATTCTAATCTCTACAATCGATTGATATGCTTTTTATGTGGTTTTTCAAAAAATTGTAGACACATTTTCTGGGTTTACTAAAACATGTCAGAATTCGACAAAATTTTCCATCGATTTGTAGCAAGTAAGTTTGCAGCTTCACAACCCCCCGGGAGAACTTAAATCGAACAAAATCGATTGCTCTCCAGCTAGTGCTCTCGAAATCTCCTTCCTATAGCAGACTGAAGGAAACGCCCGCAAGGATACGTAGGGTGGTTTGTACGAACCGTGAAGAGCGTTCGAACATCCAGGGACCCCGATATTTGGCTTAGAAAACCGTCCCGCCCCGCCTTGTCAGCGTCCGTCAACCAGTGCTGCCCGTTCTAAGGCTTGAACCCATTTGGCCACATAACCAGCATCCGTCCACTTTGCTGGATGTCATTGGGTCCGTGCAGTGCCTGGCCTGGTTCTTCAACCGCCCGTACATTGACCGCGCGTGTCGACCATTTGCACCGAAATTCACCCCTGGTGGTGTTCGTAATTAGTGTAGTGCAATCAGGCAGCCATCAACAATCGACAGCCTGGACGTCAGAGGTGGATAAGCCGTGCAAACAGTATCAGCAGTGACCCATTGACCTTACCTGTGACCGACGTTCAAGAATCCTTCTGGCACCCGTTGTCGGAGAGAAGCCATTCCGTGGCCCACATGTCTTGGCTGTTCCCGCTCGCCGCTTGTAAGACGCAACAATAAGGTAGGACAACCCAATTCACCGATTTCCATCCGAAATTTGTTGTTCGTTGTTCGTTGCTTATGTTTTTTGTAGTCACAGGCTCGCAAGGCCCGCAGCTAATTCCACTATCTCGCAGGAGGACCGTCGTGATGTTGCTGTTTTTGGTCCCGAACACCACCAGGACGCTGTTGCATAGAATAGACGCGTACGAAGCCCCTTAACTCAGTCTGCAAGCGACCAAAGCATCCACCGGGGTTGGGTACCCGATCTCCGCTAAGGTTGCTCGCACCCCAGCTAGCACCACGGGGAGGTAGATAATCGGAGTTGCAGACAAGAGGTGATATGACCACTACCCGAAGGTTGGGTGTATGGGGTCTCGAGTTGCACATTGTCTACTTCGCTAGCCAAACCTGTATACGACGCTTATTAGACCGGTTGTTCTCTACGGGCACGAGACATGGATATTGCTCGAGGAGGACCTGCGTACACTCGGAGTATTCGAGCGACGAGTGTTAAGAACCATCTTTGGAGGCGTACAGGAGAACGGAATGTGGAGGCGAAGGATGAACCACGAGCCCGCGCGACTCTACGGCGAACCCAGTATCCAGAAGGTGGTGAAGGCTGGCCGGATACGCTGGGCGGGACATGTTGCGAGAATGCCGGATGAGCAGTCTGAGGAACCGTTGGTTACACTCTGGCGCACCACGTTGGGCGCCAAATATGTAAGTTTAAAACCTACCACCCCATCGACGTTAAAGGGGTTCCCTTTATTAGGCCTCAGGACGGCTCGCTTTTTTAGGGCCACGCCCTGGTTGTCGTAACTGAAGACGTCGGAGCTGCGACCCTACGGCTGACCAACTTCTCTATCGGTTCGATTCCGACCGGAAACCGGACTACGGCTACGAGGACGAATGGACGGTCTGGGGAACTGGTTGGTCCATCCGAAGGGTTCGTGATTCGGAATCGACCACAACCTTCGACGTATGACCACTTGGAAGTTATCGATTATCCGTGACGATCGTGACCTACGCCTAGGCAGAATCTCAGACCAGGAACAAAAGGTTTTTGTCCCGTCAAATGATTGAATTTGACTAAAGATTTAGGGGTCCTGGTGTCTGGCTTTTATCACTTAGCTGGATTTTGTGAGCTGGATGTGTTGTGCACTTTGTACTTCACAGTGTCGTGGAAGTGAGTCAGCACCAGGAAGCCGCCTTTGACCGGCTTTGAACCACGAGTATAGGTCGTTGCTTTCCCATTATGGCGGACACGATCGCTTCGCCTTTGTCAACTCATTGGGCTTCGCTGCCGATCGGGGTTGTTATCCAGCAGCGCGGGTTACCGTGGTTGGCCTTCTGGTTGTGACGTGTTGAAGCTTCCTGGCTGTATACTAATGGCGTCTAAAATTTTGAAAAAACCTTTGAGATTCTCCACATATCTTTAAAGGTTTTGTTTCTATGTTCTTTTATTATTTTTATTTTCAAGAGAGAGTGAAGGTGATTCATCCTTAGTCGATGATCAGAAATGAGGGTATACAAAAATCCAAAACCGAGAAGATATGATTGAAGCTGAAATTTCTGGCCTTTTAATGTTAAATCTTTAAATTCTCCATTACAGTTGGATCAAATTTTGTGAATTCTATATACAAAATAACTCATTTCCAGCCGCTTTGAAGGATGGATGAGTCGTATTGCCATTATTTACATGGTACACTTGTAAATAGCTGTGCTTACAACGGTTTGCCCCTTGGAGCGTATGGTATAACTGGTTGTCCACGCTTCTTTTTGCTCCTTATTTCTGTCGGGTCATTCTCTGCTCCAAACTAAGCCCGACTTATTAACGTTTTTAATAATTTCAATGTTAACCCTCATCCGCATTAGGGTGTCATTTTGACACCATTGCAAGTTTGAAGGCTTGTAACTTCTTTCAGAAGCTTCAAAATACAAAAATTTCTTCGGGGACCCTAAATGAATTCAAAAGTTCTTCAATATTGCATCTTTACTTTTTTTTATGGACGAACTCTGGAAGCCTGAACAAAAAAACTCCCTTTTCCGACTTTTGGTGTCATTTTGACACCACAAAAGTAAAATCTATTTAAGTCGTTTGAATTATTATGAACTTCATATAAAACTGATATCAATAGAAACCTTGTAATGTCAGTAAAATATGTTTAGAACATTATATACAGCTAAAGTTACTAGTTTTCTCGTTATTCAGCATGAAAGAAAAAAAATCCGAAAAAACATGCCTCACAAAAACTGCTGTAGTTCATATGTTACACGCCCAAAAAAATATTTGCCTTATGCATATGAAAGCTGAAGTTAATGCCTACATCATGGAGACAAGAAATATTTTTTTAAATTTTTTTTAATGAAATGGTCACAAAAAGTTTAATAAAGTGGTCTAAAAAATCTACTTTTCATTCGATTGCTAGTAAATACTGTTTGAGCGATGGTAGAGTTTTGAAAAAAATATGACTACAAAATGTACTAAAATTCCAACATTTTGCTGTCTTTATATTTTTGATGCAACAAAAATTGAATTAACTGGAATTTTTCAAAGTTCACTACTTTGCGCGATTTTTTTACAAATTGAAATTACATCTGTTTTTGTGGTCCACTGTCAGGTTGTACCCAGATTATCAGTGCTTTTACTTTGTTTGGACCAATCAAGAGTATATTCATTGGAAAGCACATTTAATCTTCATACTAGTGAGGTGCTACAATTCACGCTGTGAGATTTCACAAAAATATGAAAATTATAAACGTAAAATCATTCCTGAATTTCTAGAACTACAAGCACCGTGTCCAGCAAATCGTGTTTGTTTGCTCTCCGAGTAGGTACGGTGGGTGGTGATTCGGGCAGAGAGCGAAGCCGACAGACGAAATAATGATGCGTGTCGTGACTAGCAAACGAGAACTACTGTCGATAGAAAATTTCCAACCGCGAAACGTACGACACGCATCATTATTTCGTCTGTCGGCTTCGCTCTCTGCCCGAATCACCACCCACCGTACCTACTCGGAGAGCAAACAAACACGATTTGCTGGACACGGTGCTTGTAGTTCTAGAAATTCAGGAATGATTTTACGTTTATAATTTTCATATTTTTGTGAAGTCTCACAGCGTGAATTGTAGCACCTCACTAGTATGAAGATTAAATGTGCTTTCCAATGAATATACTCTTGATTGGTCCAAACAAAGTAAAAGCACTGATAATCTGGGTACAACCTGACAGTGGACCACAAAAACAGATGAAATTTCAATTTGTAAAAAAATCGCGCAAAGTAGTGAACTTTGAAAAATTCCAGTTAATTCAATTTTTGTTGCATCAAAAATCTAAAGACAGCAAAATGTTGGAATTTTAATACATTTTGTAGTCATATTTTTTTCAAAACTCTACCATCGCTCAAACAGTATTTACTAGCAATCGAATGAAAAGTAGATTTTTTAGACCACTTTTTTAAACTTTTTGTGACCATTTCATTAAAAAAAATTTAAAAAAATATTTCTTGTCTCCATGATGTAGGCATTAACTTCAGCTTTCATATGCATAAGGCAAATATTTTTTTGGGCGTGTAACATATGAACTACAGCAGTTTTCGTGAGGCATGTTTTTTCGGATTTTTTTTCTTTCATGCTGAATAATGAGAAAACTTGTAACTTTAGTTGTATATAATGTTCTAAACATATTTCACTGACATTTCAAGGTTTCTTTTGATGTAAGTTTTGTTTAAATCGGTCTAACACGCCAAAAGTTATAACGATTTGAGCTTATGGTGTCAAATTGACACCACAAGTGCTGATTAGGGTAATGAAATCTAATGCGGATGAGGGTTAAAATAATTAAAAATTTGAACGAAGACAGGATGAATTAAAAGATGCTTTTGTTTTTCTTAGGGGCTCAGACTTAAGTTCTGGCTGTGGAAGTACGATTAGTGATTAGTGATAAGTAAGTACACAGACTCCATCAAGATGGTATTACCTTGTTGCAGCTTTCACTTGCCTCTGACCGAAGTACGCTGTAGCCATTGCATCGTAGCGCTTAACTGCTGAAAGATCTCAATAGTACCAAGTATTCCATGACCAAGATTCGTTTTCATGACCTCCGGTTTTGAAGACTTACGCTCTATCTTCTAGTTAAGCCAAGGCCGCAAGCTTAAGGCCAAGCAGGCGCGGTCCTATGGGGGGGGGGGGGGGGGGGGTGATCGGGGTGATCACCCCCCCCCCCCCCAAGCGGAAAAAATCCGTTACAAAATACTCGCAAAAACTCGAATTTCTATAAAAATTTGGAACTTTTCTTAGTAGAAGTGCTTTCCAATTTTAAAAATTTTCCACTCCGTGGGGGTGTTTATTCAACAAAAAAGTTAATTTATCACTTAAAAGGCTCAATATTGAAAAAAGTCGGTCCACCAAACTCAAGCAGCTGTGACTTAGGATTCCCTGGACTAAATTATACCAAATAACTTTTGTTGATAAGTTACTCAACAAAAGTGTGATGTTGAGTGTTGATTTGGAATTAGCTATTAATAAAATGTAGGGACAACTTTTTTAAAATTGTTACTAATTTCCCTCATATGCCTCAATAAACACGAGCAAATCGCAACAAATTTTAGTATTTGCTACAAATTCAGAGCTTATGAATTCTTGATTTTGTTTTGAATTTTAATGAAATGAAAAATTTGGAAAAGTCATATAGGGGGGTGAAAATGGTTACAACACTGTAATACTTCAAATATTTGTTCTTCTTTCATCATACATTTATTGCCTTCAATTGAAAAATAAAAAAAATCAGGTTCTGAATCACAGTAAAGATTCTCTTTCGCGAGAATTTTTCACCTTCAATTGATCCACCATTCAAATATGAATTAAAAACTTAAAATTAATGACCTATATGATGAAATTCAAAACCAAAAATTAAAATTTTATCTGATTTTATTTAATTCTTTGATTTTAGTTTTAAATGTAGCACATCAAACATTCATATTATGGATGACTGTGAAAAAAATACAAGTACTGCCAAACAGAAATCGAATATAAAATATTCATAGTAAGAGTTTAAATTTAAAAAAATCCTCTCAAGAGATTTCAGCAACAATAAATCGAAGAAAGAGATTACGTTTCATGACTTTTGCGTTTCCTATGAGTTTTTAGTGCCAAAAAGGAACAAAAAAGTATTTATATCAGCTGTTTCAGGAATTGGTGTTGGAGATAGAGATTCAAATTCATCTATAAAACCCAAAATCTGCATTCAAAACTGTAACACAAGAAAACAAGATTCACATTTTCCGAAGTGCAAAGCATTTGAAAACTGATTTCAACTTATTTAGGAGCTCTAAATGTAAATTTGTATTATTTTATCTGCTCTTTTTTTCCGTATAAATTTTGAAAATACAAGGCTAATTGGAGAAATTTGTGCACTTTTTAGCAAAAGTGTAAAATTTACAAAAAAAAAAAATAGAAAAAAAGTATTAACTTAATGATCAATTTCCATAAAGACTGTGAGATATTTACCATGAGAAAAAATTAAAGAAGTAAGTATCTTTCCTCATTTTGTAAAACACAAAAATTATCTTGACGAAATCAGTACCTATTGTTTTTTTCCGAGAATTTGTTACTTTTTAGCATTCCTCCCTCTGACCTGCATCGTTGAATTAATAAAGGATAATGAAAAGATTTAACATATTTTTGTTGTTCAGGTTAAGTTTTGATATTCTTAATCTGAAAGCTTGGCTATTTCAATTGCAAATGATTGAGACTGTTCATTTCATTTCATAATTTTCTTTATAATTTAGAATTATTTAAAAAATTAGTAATTATGTGAAGGTAAACAAAGATTCATCAATTTCTATGTAATTTATTTGTTGTAATACGAATAAAATTGAAAATTTTGAATGAAAACTTTAAATTCAAGAGCAAATGAAATAAAATTCGGTTCCAGAATTTAGAAACTGATTTTGATAATCGGTTTTTTCTACTTAATTTATATTAAAAGTGTCGATTTTATATATTGTGTTCCCAAATTTGAAAATTATAATACTAAATTTCCAAATCACGATTCAGTAAAATACCCCAATGAAGAATTCAATGCCCGTTAGTTATGCTTGTTAATTTGTTTATCGGGCTTATAGGTGAAAAGTAAAATACTTCCGATAAATTATAAAATACCAGAGCGCTTATATTTAGAAGCTCAGCAAAAAAAATTAAGATAACTTGAATTTTTTTTTTCTACGTGTTCATCTCTCAACAACGTGTGTATTTTTTTCATTTAAAAAAAAAACGTTTATAACGAGAAATTTTTTAAAGAGCTCCTCAAGTGACAATTCTATAATACCAGATATACCAACAAATTAAAAAAAAAACTTTTTTTCGCAGTGGTTATTATAGCTTCGCTGGTTGTTTTACAAAGGGATACACACCCCCCCCCCCCCCTCCCCGCAACCCCTCCCTTCTTCTTTCGCTCACTCAAATGATTGTTTTTTTCACCAGATATTAACGTTCCTTTATATTGACTGATTTTTGAAAATTGGAAAATCACCCCCCCCCCCCCCCCCCCAAGAGCCGACTCTAGGACCGCCCCTGAGGCCAAGGCATTATAACCTTAAAAAATTCCAAAATTTTGAAATGTTTTTTTTTTCTAAAAGACATTTGCCGATAGGACTGTCAAATTTGTTCGACCTAAGTTGGACATTAGTTGTATTGATTAAAACAAAAATATACGTCTCTATCAACCCACTGAACAAAGTCGGTACCTCCCCTTAGCAACAGCAGAAGAACATCTTGACCGAAAGATGCCCGGCGCGCGGCTTTTCAACGGAATATTGTGAAGCGAGGTAAAAAAGAGGAAAAAAGACAGCAACGAAAAACAACAACATTAAGCCCCATCCGTGAGAGGTGGTAGCACGTGATTTGAGGTGGCATCAATCCGAAGAGTCCGTTGCCCGCCATCCTCCCAATAAACCAGAAGGCTCTGCTCTGCGAAAGCGTAGCGTCAGCAGCATCGGAACATTGCTCTTTACCGATTTCTGCAACAAATCAGTTGGTAGGTACCGGTTTTAAATCTCGGATCATTCATTTGAATTTTTCCTAACTTAAGCCAAAACAATCGGCAAAAAAACACGAAAACATTATTAAAAATTCAAAATATATTGGGCTCATATCCAGGGCTCAGGAGAACTGGAAGAAATTTTTCCGCTGTGTCTTGGACCTCATCGGAACCGAAAATATATATTTTAATAAATACATGTTTTTTTTTATATAATTGAATCCAAAATAAAATCTCTATAGTAAAAGAAATAGGTACTAATTTGAATTTTAGTAGTGACAAGTGAATTGACATAGTTTTAGACTTTATCTTCTTCTATACTCGAATTTCTCTACTGGAACTGCGCGCTTGCAAATCTCATTTCTCTGAATTAAGTTTAGGATTCATCACTTAAGGGTTTTAATTGTTGACTGATCGGGTTGATGGTAATTTATTCCGGACAATCTGAATGAGCTCTTCTCCCCAATCGTACTACTCATGTAATATTTGACCTAAAAAATAAAACATCACGTGACAGTGAGCTGCCATATCTCAAAAGGTTTCCAGGAGATGCAGCAGCAGCCACAAAAAAAACTCCTCCAAAACCAGTCTCAATGGGAGTTGTTTTGGATAGATTCAAAAAACAGAGAGCTTTCGTCGGCGCTTTCGAGCATGAACGGAGCGAGGATCGTAAATCATCGATCACCTCCCCTGGATATTTACGCCCATCACAAGCAACACAACTTGCAGATTCAATTGACAAATGGAATACAACGTCGGAATGATCATGCAATATTGCTGATTGGAGTCAATTACATAAAATCATTAAAAATATTGTTGTAGCGAAATTGTAAAAAGTGAATTAAATCAATTAACCTGATGTGATATTAAAGAACAGCAATAATCTTTTTATTAATCCCTCGCAAAATGGTGTTTTTTTTCTATTGGAGAAAGTTTTTTATTTTCAAAAAAACGCAATTGAATAAAAATAATTCAACTACTGAAAAATCATTTTGTATGAAACACATTTGTTATTAAGTACGAGGTGGATGTTGTAAATCACCTATTACTTAGGAGATGAATTTCAGGGGGCTTAAGGGTACAATTTGTCTCGGGTGGCCCTTGAATCCATATGAATTTTTCTACATACTATCCCAGAGAATATAAAGTAGTATTTTAAGGATAGAATGGAACAGAAGATTAATTCAGTAAGTTGCCTTCAAAAAACTATTATGTCTGCGTAAAAGGTTGTTTCTGGTATCTTCAAACAATAATTATTAATATATCACGTGTACACATAGCGGAAGAATTAATTACCTAAAAAAAGAAAATAGAAACTCTGATTAGAGCTATTAAATGCAAACATCTCTGTATTAGAAAAAAAAAAAACTCAAAGATAGATATCAGAATGTTTTTCATTTAATCATTCAACACTTGATAAAGGGTGATACGGTCAAAATTTGCTCAAGGGAAAACGCGTGTAAATCGATGAAATCGTTTATTTAAAAAATCAAATTAAATTTCTTTTTCAAGTTTAATTAGTATAAAATTCAGGAAAAATATTCAGTTAGGCTTCCGCTTTTCGAAATCCGCATTGCCGGGCTTTACGCTTAACCCCTGCCATCAGATTTTGTACAGCCACCTTGTCCACCTTCTTCGCCGCAGAAAGCCAGTTTGCCTTGAACTGCTGCTCGTCCTTAGCAGTTTTTTTTGGTCTTCTTTAGGGTCCGCTTGACAATAGCCCAGTATTTCTCAATTGGGCGGAGCTTTGGCGTGTTGGGAGGGTTCTTGTCCTTGGGAACCACCTGCACGTTGTTGGCGGTGTATCACTCCATGGCCTTTTTACCGTAATGGCATGATGCCAAATCCGGCCAAAACAGTACGGAACAACCGTTTTTCTTCAGGAAAGGCAGCAGACGTTTATTCAAACACTCTTTCACGAAAATTTCTTGGTTGACAGTCCCGGGAGCTATGAAAATGCTGCTTTTCGAGCCACATGGCTTGCCAAACCAGATATTTCTTCGCGAAATTTGACAGTTTCATGTGCTTGAAAATATCTGCTACCTTTCCCCTTCCTTTTGCCGTTTAAAACTCCTGTCCCGCAAGCTGCTTGTAGTCGGCTTTGACGTAGGTTTCGTCGTCCATTACCACGCAGTTAAACTTCGTCAGCATCGTCGTGTACAGCCTCCGGGATCGCGCTTTGGCCGTCGTATTTTGTTTATCATCGCGATTTGGAGTCACTACCTTCTTGTAAGTCGATAGTCCGGCTTGTTTTTTGGCTCGATGGACGGTTGAAGACGATACACCCATCTTATTTGCGGCATCTCGGAGAGAGAGGTTAGGGTTTCGCTTGAAACTACCGGCAACTCTCTTTGTCGTCTCAGCGGTTCCGGTTTTCGATTTCCCCCCGTTCCAGACTTCCTGTCTGTCTACAAACGTTCTCCAAACACTTTAATTACATTTGTAACGGTTGATTTGGTAACTTTTAGCGATTTTGCCAGCTTTGCGGCGAGTAGCTCAGATTTTCGTGATGCGCGAGCAAAAATTTGATAGGCTGCTCTTCTTCCTTGGACGTCATTTTGACAACTGAAGAGTGAATTCCAAAATCAAAATTGGAGCAACATTCTACACACACACCTTCAAAATGAGGGGTGTTCAGGATTTTTAAATGCAAAATTGAAAGAAATACGTCAAGTTGATATTGACCAAATCTTGACCGTATCACTCTTTATCTGCTTCATCAAAAGCAGAATAAATATTTCTCTAATAGAAATTGGGAAGTAACATAAAGATTTCCGATTAAGAATCCAAAATAATAAAAAAAAAACAACATACTTGAATTCATATCCATCGATATACAGAAATGTATAAGAATTCAAAAGTAAAATTAAAAAACTGTAATCAGATTTGATTAAGAACCAAAATTCAGTGTAACAAATCTTAATTTCTTAATAACTTTTTTATCTTAACTCTTATCGAAATGCAGTCTTCGGATGAAATATTTGTCATAGTTCAGACTTTAAGAAAAACCGTTTTCAAAAAAAATCGTTGAGCTCGTTGAGCGACCCCTTCCCGTGATACGAGCTGGCCCAAATTTGGCATGAGATCTTGTACTAGGCCTAGGATCAATTTTAGCCTGCAGCGCATAACATTTCACAAGCTTGAAATTTCTCATACAAGTTTGGGGCAGTCTAATGTAAATTATATATTCAATACATGGATCCAGATCAGTTATCTTTCAAGAAAAAATTAGATGAAAATAAAATGAAGCTAAAGCCTTAAAAATAATTTTATTATTTACAATCAGTTGGAAAAATTTCAATATGAATTTGAAATCTAAGACTGGAAATAAAAAGAAATAAAAATTGTATAGAGAAAATTCAGTTTTGCCGATTGGTCCAATTTGAGCAACTTGAGTTTTTTTTATTATTGATTTTTTTTCTTCAATTAATTTTCGGGAAAATGGTATAAATTAAATGAACACTATTCATACTCATAAGTATGCTTTTACAATTAGCATTCCAAATTGCCAGGTTTTATTAAATTAATTCCTAGCACAGAAAACTAAAAAATTTCAAACGATTTTTAAATTTTGTCTTCATTATCTTCGTAATTTATTTTCAGCTTAGATCATGGGTGGCCAAGATTTTCACCAAAATAACTGGATCAAAGCTATCAAAGCAATTTAAAATCAACTTCATACAACAATAAAACAATAGCTTACAGTAGTTTTAAGTAGGATCCACCTGTTGGTAAAGGATGCCGAAATCACAGAAAAATCTGTTATTCCATAAAATTTGGAGAAAATTTTCATCACAGAATCTGTGTCACAGAACACAGAATTCTAGGAATATTTACAGATTTCACAGATTTTTTAAAATTTTGTACGTGTTTCTAAAATTATTATTTTTTTATGTCCATATAAATTTCGGATCTCTAAGTTTAGATTGTATAAATATAATAAGATTACTAAGATCAATTGATTGACCTGAAGTAAAATGTTGAAAAGACCCAATTTTTGATTTATTTTCAATGAAACTTAAGGAAATAGCGTTACAGAAAACCATCACAGAAATTTTGGGCATAATCTCAGAAAGTCAGACTTTTTTGGAAAAACACAGATTTTATTTTCCCTTGCTGTGGGCATAGAAGAATAAAACGTTTGCATATATTCAGGAGTCTTTAGGGTTCACCCATGGTTAAGATAATATCCTGCATTCACCCAGATATTGCCCGGATAAGATTCTGGAAAGCTTATTAAAAAGCTTTTTAGTAAATTTTACCAAACTTGCATGAACCTATCTATAAATTGCATATTTATAAAATTTCATACAAAAAGTCTAAAGGTTTAAAGGTTTCTTGCTTGTAATTTAGCAAGAGGCTTGATCTGTACTGAAAATCATTTTTCAATAACTCATAACTACTGCAATTTATTCAAATTTCGAACATGTAAAGAAAAAATCATTCCAGCTGCCTGCGCCGCCGTAAAATCCGTTAATTTTTTTAAACTTTTGCAGGAATAATTCACATAATAAAAACAACAGAAAATTCAATTTAGGCTCAAATTGTTTTTATTTGGGAGTTTGAAAAACAACTTAAACGCCGATGACGTGGTTCGATAAAAAAAAAAAAAATTAAGGTGTTTGTTCTAATTAACTTCTGAATTTTTTGGAATTGCTTGGTTCTACTTCGATTTGTCCGGATTTTGTGTCAAAAAATTTAAAATTTCCTTATTTGATCAGCCCGCATAAATGCGGTAAAAATTTTGTAATGCTTACTCTAGGACACCCTACACTTTTAGAGTGAAACTATTCAATGCATTATAAAAAATAGGGGAGAATGAGGATACTTGATCCCCTCTTCTCATTTTCATCATATTTGTTTTACGAATTCTTAAAAGTGAACCTTAGTCCGCTACATTAGTTAATATCTCATTTGTGTACTATGAATAACCATCTGTTTTGGTTGATTTGTTTTCTCCGTGCAATCGCGAAATCAAACTAAGGCAAAGAGTTTAATTGAACCGAAGAGTTTCCAAAAACGATCTTATTCAGTTATCAAAACCTACATAAAGAATTGAAAATTAAAAGGAACAAAAAGGAGAATCACTTCATCCATAAACACAAATTTTATAAATTAAACATATTCTTTTAAATATTCTTCGAAGTTTGATAGACATTTCTTAAATCTAAAGGATCGTTTTTGACAACACATTGGTGCATCAGGAACAAGAATTAGGAAAAACAAGTTAGTTAAAAGAAAATTTAAACACATTATTTTCTTTTTATCACGGCCTCGAAGTTAGAAATAGCAGTTTCCTTAAGAAAAATCTAGGAGCATAGGAGGGGTAGGAAAACTCGACCAAAATGGACCCTGAATTATAACCTTTCCGCTACTAACAAAACCCTCTTGGCTATTCAAATATAGATTCGCAGATGTATAGACGGTTTCTATAGTTGGTGAAATTGACTTACCTTTGTTTCTGATTTTTTTCTTTAGAATACAAAGGGACGAAAGATTTTTAATTGATCCTACAAAGTATCCTACTAACAATCCCTCTTTCATTCCTCATTGACTACTAGGACGTGGCCGGCGCCGTTATTGATCTTTTTTAAAGGGAGAGCATGAGTTTTGTGCATTGTGAATGAACTGCTAGTCCCAAGCATCATTCTTCTGGCCCTTGCACAAATCAAATAGCCTCGATCAATCACGCAGTAGCAACCATATTGGCAAGGTAGAACTTGTTCTGCTTCAGCAATCATGGAATTTGAAGTGCGTAAGTTGTATTTAGTCTAATCAAATATGATATCTTAAGTTTTAAATGAATGATCATATCTAAGCACTTCAAGTTCAATGATTTAAGCTGGATATGAGTAGTCAACTAAGCAAAGCTAAGCTAAAATTTGTTATTAATTTCTTATTTTGAGCAATGTAACATCTCGTTCATGTGCAAAATCTGGGAATATTAATGTAAAAAAAATATTTTCAGCCACTGACTGCCATAAATTCTGTTAATCACATGATCAGATGTGAGAAGTGTTATTATTTTTTTCATGAAAATTAGAAAATGACATTCTATGGGGGAATAAAAAATGCAGAAATCCACAGACAAATGTTAACAGTGTTCCATATAGAATACAACCAGATAAAAACATGCTTTTTTTAATTTCATCTAGGAAATTTGAAAAAAAATTATTTTTTACCGAAAGCAAAACTTATGGAAAACAAAATTAAAAATTCTCATAAAATCTAATGAATTTGTGCCTAATCAACCAACTAACAGTTGATTGAGAAAATGTTTTCAAATAACTGTACCAAATCAAAGCAGCCACTTTATTAGTGATTGTTGAAATCAAAACTGATGTTTAAATTTTGTAATTCTTTTTTTCATTTATTATCGAAAAAAAAATCAATGAAAAACATTAGTTTCAGCTCGTGTACTTTTGACAAGAAAAACAACATTGAATTTTAACTAATGAAAATATTTTTACATACAATCTTTAAAACGCTTTCTCATGCAATGAAACATGAACATAATTACTTATTTTTTCATAATTATACTCCATTAATGCTTTTAACTTCAGATTATATGATCAAATGTATAGTGAAAAAGATTGACTTTTTAATGTTTATGAACCATCCTCAACATTTTAACCCTCACAGCCATTAATTGTTATAGTCGTTAGCAGGGCCGTAGGAAGAACCGACTCATGGGGGGGGTTTTGATGACTGATTTTTACCTATGATTTTTTGCCCAACAATTCCTGAATACAAAAAAAAAATAAAAATAAATTATGGTTGTGACTATATGATTATTTATTTTTAAGTACTTTGACATTAAAAGTTTTCGTATTAAACTGTAACTTTAGAAGATTGGTCCTTAACCTCAAATGTAAGCTAAATTTGCTTTTATCAATGGTAAAATCTTTAAATTTGTTAAGGAGTCTGGCAGATAAAACTTAGTTGATTTGGGCATAAAATGAACTTTTTAAGGACAGTCTTCCTTTTCTTAAAAAATACTTATTCTACACTGGAACCAAACCAGCCGAATCTTCCAAACTATTTTGCAAATTCAATTTTTTTTTACCTTTGATGAAAATAAATAAAAGTAATAGATAAAAATCTTCAGATTTGCGGATCAAATTTCCTTAATGGAAATTTGAGCCAAATTAATGAAAAAAGTATGGAAATTGGCTTTAAAAAAACTGCAATATTAACACATTGCGTTTTTTTCGCTTCCCGTTACTCAAATATTTCTATTAGACTAGCAATTTGAATTTTGCTTATTGATTTGAAACTTAAAATGGCCAATGTTTATTGTCCTTATTGTGTTATAATGTTTAACAATACACTGGGAAAATATAAAACTTCCTGCAGATTTTGTAAGTGAAGATGTTTCTTTAACAGTATTTTTAAAAGTATTTTTGAAAAATAATCAATTCCATAATGAAATTCATGTGTATGATTTTATTAAATAAAATTTGGGGTTTTCGGATTTAACAAAGAACTCTCATTCTACCTTTGATTGAGATTTTCAATTCAATTGTGTTTACAAACTAATTTTGTTTAATAATTTAAAATCTGTAAATTGAAATGACAAGCAATCTTAAAACATTAAGGACCGGAAAGAAATCTTTAATTAGAAACACCAAAATTTGACATTCTATATCTCAGAGCCCACTGGAATAAATTTCACAAATTTAGGATTTTTTAGTTAAGGCAAATGTTGTGTTATACTTTGTCGAATAAAGTTTAACACACAAATTCAGACCATTTGAATTATTTCTTCAAAGTGTAGCACTCTGTTGGCGAGCAAAAAAACGAGATATCTCGTTTTTGGTCCGCAATGTGTTAAGTTCGTGATTTCTTAAATTCCTCAATAATTTATGTTGATTGTAAAATTTATACACAAGTTAAACCTTTTGCTGAATTTTGAATCTGCATTCTGAATTAGTATTCTGAAACTAAATTCAAAAATTGCGCTTTGAATCTGTATCCGAGTTTCCATTTACAAAGATCTGCATCTCACTTTTCAATTTTGGATTGTCATTTCGAAGCTTTGAATTTTTAAATTTGTGTAAGAATTAGGTTAAGAACTTCGAATTTGAATATAAAACAAAATTTCTCTTCTTTCATATTCGGAAAATTATTTTCAAAATATCAGCTTTTCGTTACTTATTTCTTATGATTATCCGAACTGAAAATCAAGAATCCTGAATTGTATAAAGAATCCGACCTACGAAAATAGGAATACAATTTTAGTTATAGGAATTATGGCATCAGAACCTTCGAAATAGATTTAAATTAATTCAGAATTTAATATTCAGACCTGAATTTTGATTAACATGTGAGAAAATTTTGAAAAAGTTTAGCATAATTTTGGACTTGGGATGGATTTTTGCATGAGTTTTTAAGTCTAGATTGTTGCTCTTGATTAACCTTACTCTATTATCATAATTTGATTCTGAATTTGAAATTTTGAGTGTAGAGTAGAATACCTTGCTTGCTGTTTTGGATTCTCATGAGGGGGGGGGGGGGGTTAACCACCAAACCCCCCCCCCCCCCCCCCCCGTTCCTACGGCCATGGTCGTTAGGTCTATTTATTTCAGGTCTTGGAACAATCAGCGGAAAGAAGTTTTCTTAGATTTTTCAAATGCAATGATAATCAATCTATTTGTGACATTAGAACAATTTTCTCTTAATTTGTATCACTTTGATGTCTTGTACAAAGTTGTAGCTTGGGAATTTTCGTGCAAATGACATATGGAGTTGGAATGACGCTATAGGTAAGACAAACGTTTTAATAATGATGAATATGATATTGCTTTTGAATAAACCATAAAACAGGTTAAAAAATCTACAAAAAAATAAAATGTTCTTGACCTTACAATGGATTATTTAAAATTTGGGCTCAATTAAAAAATGAAAGTCCCAGCTTTTGAATGGTGCAAAAACAGCGATTCAAATTTTCAATAAATAAAGGTTTCTCTCAAAGACACCGCGAAGGTGTTTTGGATTACTCAAAAAAAAGTTAAACTAATTTAAATTAATGACTAAATTTCAAAATCATATTTCAAATGAATTGTTCTGTCGTACTTGATTTGGGTAATGAAATTCATTCAACATAACGATTTGCACAAAAATGAATGCCATTCTATTAGAAACAAATCGAAGCAAATAGAAGCGGCTTGATTTAGATGTAATGACACTTGTCTATGAGGTTGTTTCGCCCGAAACAGGTTCTCTCGAGCGAACCCATTGCTAACCATCTTGGGGGAAGGTATATTTATGTATTTGAACCCGCTGGACATGAAAGTAAGAGGCTTAACCGCGTTCATCGGTGCAATCTAACGAAGGTAGATCTCAGATGAAAAATGTCTCAACGACGACGACGCGATGCCATGGTGGCGCGAAAGACGACCAGCACCTTACGATGTTGGGGTTTTGGGTCATGTTATATGGAGTTGGCAAGAATGTTGATCTCGGATGAAGACTGTATCTATAATCTAAGCCACATCTAAGAGCCAAGGGAAACCGGTCAAACTAATGAGGGTCCCGGAGAATTGATACAGAATCCAGAGATTATTATAAACCCACCTTCAGGATTCAACTGGATACATCCAAAAGATAACATCAGTTGAGAAATTGTGGGCCAGATCTTCATCCAGCAACTTCCAACCTATCAATATGATAGGTCTGATAAAAAATATTCGATTCACTAGGCGTGGATGTCTTTGATATTAAAAAAGAAGGTTTGAAGAATCTCTCTTGAATAAATGATCTTTGATTCCAATAGAAAATATAAGTATTTTTCTAGCTACTAGTTAATACAAAGTTTTAATTCACAAATGAAAACTCAATTCCAAAAACAGGATTTGTTCTTATGTGTGAGTACTTATGTGTGAGTACTTATGTTTATAGATTCATTTTCACAACTGATGGCCAAAATAAAATTTTTGATTGAATACTCAAACAGTTCAAAATTCAAATAAGCTGAAAATGCAAGCTCGACTACGGCGGCACGATGGGGATTTTTGCATGCCTACATGGTAAAGTGGCGCTTACTTGCGTTTGGCGAACGTGCGCCCTAGTCATCGTAAAGTTGCAACCGGTTGGTCGTAAAATCATCCTAGAGCCGCTACCCGATGTGGGTGGATGTCGGGTCGGGAGATGGATGAAAGAGCAGGTACGTACCTACATGTGCTCGCTCGTGCTGGTGTGCTGTTTTGCTGAGTATTCGACTTTTCTTTTTCGTCCTCGTCAGGTTTCGAGTGTGGTTTGCTACAGAGAGAACAACCCGAGGAATGGTTATGAACACACTTCGATAATGTCATAAAGTTTCTAAAGAGTAGTTTCAGACAATTTTCAATTGTAATATAGTTCAAAATTCATTCAATTGTGCGTTTGTAGTTTTATGTATAGTAACATTTATTTTATTTTAGAAAGTTACGAAATAAGTGGTATTTCCACATATTCGTATGTATGTCGTTAAAAGCAAAAAAAAAAGTGAGTTAATCGAAGGAATTAGGAAAACAAATAAGTGTTTCAAAATAACCTCAAAGGGTAGGCGCCTAATACAACGGCTAAAGGAAGCTTTTTTCATTACTTTAACTGAATTGCCTTCCATGTTGGTTCAAATACTGCCATTCATTTATTGAATTACCCAAGTAACCATAAGCATTAAGCCATAACCCTTAATCAGCATTAAATCAACATTTCTAATGCAAGTTAGCATTATATCAACATTCATAATGCGTTAAAGTTATATATAAGCATTATAAATGCATAGAAGCAATAACAAAAATTAGCACTAATGGTGGCACTATATGCACATATAGAGCTACTATATAAAGTTAACAAGCATTAAGACTGTAGCACTAGAACTTCCTGTTAATGCTTATATAAAGCTTTTATAAAGCGTAGAAACGTCAAACCCTCGAAAAGTAAACAAGAGTGATTTTCTCATTTGCTGCGTGTGAGCAAGCAAGACAGCAAAATAAAACAATCAGAGCGGGCAGTTGCAGTTGTCTTTCCCGAAATTTTCCAATACTTTTCCAAACCTTCTCACGCATAGATTGTCTATGAAGTTGTGTGACCCGAACAGTCCTTGAAGTACGGGTTTTTTCATCTACCTTATCAGCATCAAGAATGATCGAAATGGTAAAGTTGCAAGGAAAGATAAAGGCTACTGCGGGATCCTCGGTTCGAGACTCATCAAAAGTAATTCATAATGCAGTTATAATCAATTTTCATTTCATTGAACACTTCATTAAGCAAGCATAATCCTTCATTCGGCAGGTTGATTGATGTTGTAGATAATGATTTTATTTTTTAATTTTTGTTCATTTTAATACATCAAAGAATAATTTTCTATTTTGAATTTCCGTTTCACATCAATCATGATCAATCAATTAAAAGGTGTTCTAAGTATGCATTATTAATGCTTTTATACGGCTGGCTAAAAATGACGTTTTGAAGGTGTTCTAATTCAGCATTTGTAATGCTTATTAAAAGCTATGTCGTGATAGCATTTATTCAGCCCGCTATTTCGCCTTTCTAGCACTAAACCTGATTATATACGCATATAGTGCAAAACAAGCGTTAATTCAGAGTTATATATGGAAATATAGTGCTATGTTTTAGTGCTTATGGTTACTTGGGCAGATTTCTAATATATTGTTTTATGAAACTCTGCAGGAGATAGATCAATCCATTACTTATTTTTGGGCTGTTAATGATTTATTATTCACATTCAAATTCCCTCATGTTACCTCAGGACATGTTTCAAGAATGCTGGACGGCTGTCCTGCAGAACAGGTGTTCGCCGCCAATCCGGTAGGAACGAGCAAGGTGGTTAGACCAAGTGGAGCGTGATCTGGCGAATATGGAATGCCCCAGGAATTGGAGAACGGTTGCCATGAACCGAGTGAATTGGAGGAATATTGTTCATCAGGTTATGTCGTGAGACGGAACACCAAATAAATAAAAATATATAACTCAAATTCCCTCATTATCAAATGAGCGCCGATGTGGTCTAGCGGATAGGCTGGCGCGAGTCTGGTTTTGGTATGCCAGGCGTACTGGGTTCGATTCCCGGTATCGGCAAGAAAACTTTTGGGTTCGAATCCCATAAGTGGCCGACGGGTAAGATGTGTTTTCTCTTATAATTGACTATATTATATGAATGCCTAATCAGTTGCCAGCTGGGCAGGTATATACACGAATGCGGAATACCTGTCGTAGATTCATAACACTAAAAATGTGATGAATCTTATACGGTTGCGAAACTGATTGTCTCGTTCCTCAAATAAAACTTACACATACACAAAAGCATTCATTACATAACAGTTCCCACGAAGCCATGGTGTCGGGTATGTGGTGGTTTGCATTGAAGATTTGCCGAACTCATGATCTAAAGAATGCACTTCAGCGCATATGTTGGCGAAACTGCGGTGAATCCGTGCACCCATGGTGGATTATCTACATACACATACATACATAACTCAAATTCTCTCATTGTCGTACAAGATCCCTACCTGGGTTTCCAGGTGCCCAGATGTGTCTGTAAAACACAGATTTTTGACCCTTCGTCCAAATATTGGTCAGTCACAGATTTTGCCCTGATTTTTTGCTCAGTGTCAATGAACTGACCGATTCTGAAACCGATGGCATTGAACGCATCTAATCTTAATGACAGGTCGATAAATAAATGGCATGATGAGTTCGAAAACATAAGTGAGGAGTGAGTTCAACAAATTAGGCGGCATTGCTAGAGGAAAAGACAAAACAAAACAAACAAGTACGGAGATATTGGTTTTGCGTATCAAGTTCACTAGAGCAGCGGTCGGCAACCTTTCGAGACAGAAGAGCCAAAAATTGCAAACTAAGGAAATTTCCAAGTTTGAAAGAGCCGCACTTCATATTATCCTTACTACGAATAATGGTGATCACTAAGATACATTGCATCCTGATAGGAACTCAGTTTCATTATCCTTTTCACATCACCACAGATTTTCGTTGTTTTATTGGCAAATGGAAGCGATTTTCTTTCTTCTGAATCAATACATTTTCAAATCGAGTACAGCTGAGTAACGTTAAATTTTGGAGATTTGCCATTGTAACCTAATAAAATTTATCATTTCAAAGTTTGGTTCAATTCTTTCCAAACACCTATTCCCATATAAAAAATATACTTTCGATGTGTTCTGTTGAAATATTAAAAAGATGCATTGAAAATTTTATATCATAAAAATGAATAGGTACTAAAAGAGGTTAATCAATTTAAAAAAAAACTAAAGCTTAGTTCTTTTAGAAATGGGACACTTTCATCTGTTAATAGCTCGTTTACTTGTAATCGGATATTCAAAATTTTGACAGCATTTTGTTGCCTGTAAAAAGTACTATTCGACCTATTTTTTTCAAAATTTAAAATTTACGCGTTGTAGAGATATATTCGATGCAAGAGAAAAAGAAAAAAAATATTTAGCACAGTTTCCTTCAAAATCCGTCATTATCCAATTGATTGCTGACAAAACCGTTGATTCTTCAAAAAATTACTGAGTTAGTGTGGTGGATAAGTATGCAAACACTGTCAATAATGTCTACAAAGTTCAAATCAAGCATTGGAGTGAAGCACATGATCGGCAACTACGGTTAAGGGTCATTAGGGAAGTCAAGTCTCATACCAGCATTTTTAATTTTCAATAAGAGAAAAACTTAGGGTAGATCGCTGAAAGGTCCAAAACAATTTTCTCCGATAAGCTGAAAGTGTTGCCTAGTGATAAGTCATTCAAATCTAACCTCAAACAACAATTTTTGCTAGTTGCAGAGCTCGTAAGTTGTAAAGCCGGTACCGAGGTTATAGGACAGATGATTTCTAATGAACGACAATACTTATGAAATACCCTATTTCAAACAAATTCCAGCGTTTAAATCCTGTACCATGTTTGCTAGTGGCAAGGTCCCGAGTATGTTAAAGTATGTTTTTGCTGGTTATTTTGTATAAAAATATAATAATTTGCCAATATTTTGCTCCTGAAAATAAAAAGAAAAAAAATTTAAAAAAAAACTTTGGTTTTTGCCGTTTTTTAAGCCTAAAAAGAGTTATCTTGTATGCACCATCCACATCCTACGATTTATACTAACCAATTATACTTCAAGTTCAATCTCATGCTGGTTTTACTTCGTTATTGTCAGATTTTACCAGCAGAAATTCCATTAAAAACGCTAGCAAATGTGGTCAGAAATGATCAAATTTGTTCATTTCGAAACAACTTTATCCACTAAACTGCTTTCAGCTTTTTTCAAAAGAGAAGTATTGGACCAAAAAGTATCAGAAATTGAAGGAGGAGGGTGAAACCACCTAAAATATAGATTTGACGAAGTATAAGTAGGAAAAACTGATCAATATCATGACTGAAAAAAGTGTGCGCCGGCCAAAGAGAGGTACCAAGCAAAAATCAGAAATTTCTCTTACAAAAAACGATAAATAATTTTTTTAAATTTTTTTCATGAAATATCATAACATTACCTTCATTTTCTTCATAGAAAGTATTTCGATCAAACGAATGGTTTTTGAGATACACGCATTCGTAACTGTCCCATTTCTAAAAGAACTAAGCTTTAAACGAGGATTTGTCACTTTTATTTTTTTCTTCAAATTCTACAAATATGCCTAATTTTTTTTGGTTTGAACATCCTTTAAAATCCATTGAGGTTCATTTGTTTGTAATGCGCATAAAACTATCATTTTAAGTAGATAAATATTTCCAGGCCTTAGAATAAATAAATCAACAAATTTTAATTCATGAATGCTCATTTAACGGATTGAATAAAAAAATATGTCAAAATTTGACAAAATTTAACGATCGGTCGCGAATTGTAGTGAGATAATACGGTTATACAATTTCTTTTTTTATTACAAGCATTCCGATTCAGCTTTCTAGTTCTCATTTTGATTTCTGGTAAAATAAAAAAAGGTTACTTATATTTTTCGATAACGAAAATTTAAGTTTAAATTCTCAACTCTGTTCTAAATCGTAACCCTTTCAAGTTGTTTCTTCTCCATACTAATGAAATCTTAAAAGTAATGTCTAAACCTCTGAGTCTCAAATATATCATGTTCTATGAATGCTTATCACAAATGCATATTTGAAATTTAATCGAAAATGTTAACCGATTATAACGATAATAAGATTCGTTGTGTGATAAATATATTTTAGTATTTCAATATTCCAAAACAAAACAATATCAAATATTTCAAACAGTCAAAAAAAAATTTGTTCAATACTTTTAACTCTTGACAGATTTGCTGTATTTTAGTGTATCTTGGATTAGTTGAATCATCACGAATAGATTCATCCGATGATGTAGAAATATGCTGGAGTCCAATGAAAGTTTTGATAGCTATCTCGGATCTTCGTGTACAATATTAAATCTTATACAATAAGACATCTAACTTTGGCTTTGTTTCGCTGTATTTCATTTTTCAACGAACTGATTTTTTAATCTCTAATCAAATTTTTTGACGCTATTTTGATCATCACTCTATAAAATAAACCAAAACCAAAATCGTGATTAAGACTCAGAAATCAAAATCAACTTTTAAAACAGACGATTTAAAATTAATTGCAGAAACATGATTGTTAGGTTGAAAGAGGTTAAGTTGTCACCGGTTCAGGTTAGCAGACGCAAATAGGTTGGTCAGCTTCGAGCTGTAAATTTCGTATTTATTATAATATGATATTTTCATTTACGGAAAAGAAATTCTTACATTTTACGGTGCAACCTTTAGCTTGATCGGAAGTGAGTCGGGTATTCCCACGCGATATTTCTGTGCCTGGATAATATATTCACTGTTAGCTGAATACAATAAAAAACTTCTAGGTAGCAAAGGTACTTACGACCGAGAATTATCAAAACTAAATAAATTTAGCAAAGTTAACTGCGATGAATTAGGGAACTATTTAATTTTAATTGAACGAAATGTCGAGAATCTACCTTCTGGTTTAACTATGACTTAACAGTTTTTCTATCCTGTTTCACGGATGACTTTTCTTCTCGCGTACGTCAGATGTGACAGCCAGTGCAGCGCCGCGTGCAGAAGTGTTGCGGCGACGAGGGACCTCGTCGTCACAATGATAAAGAAATGAAGCTTGAAATCAAAAAAGGATGTTAAAGTTGTAAAAAGATATATTAAAGTTTATGGAAGAAAATGCTTCTTTACCAAATAAAGTTGCTCCTTCGAATAAATATCTAAAAATATTAATGTTATATTTGAAATTCTAAAATTAGATCAAGCACTCAGCTCCCGGTTCACAAAAATATTTTTAAAAAACTTGAAAATTTTTTTCACTTGAACTCATGTTCAAAATGAGAAAAAAGAACTTAATTTTTTGAAAATTTGTGAAATGCTTTCATGGATTTGAAAAGGAACATTGAGAGAGGGAATTCAAGATTTGAAAATTAAAAAACAAAAAGGTTTAAGAAAAAGATTTTAACGCACATAACAATTATTACACTGAGTAACAAAAAAAGATTTTTTGAAAATAGTCCAGGGTTTTCCAACTGAATTAGACTAATATTGACGCCCTGAGTCCGAAAATGACCATGGTTTTGTTCAATCAGGTCAGGATATTAGAATACTGTATCTCAAAAAGTTGACCTGATACAGCAAAATCAATGTGATATTCTAACTCAGGACACAAAAATTAGTCTAAATCAGCTGAGAAACCCCAGACTATTTTTTGGCTGTCATCTAATTACATAGATTGAACTCAAAACCCCTATTACTAGCATATTGAAGCGTATATAGCCATATGGCTGTATCTCAAAAAGTTGACCTGATACAGCAAAATCAATGTGATATTCTAACTCAGGACACAAAAATTAGTCTAAATCCTAATCTAAACCCCAGACTATTTTTTGGCTGTCACCCAGTGTTATCAGCATTCAAAGCATTATTGAAATCATCATCTGATGTTCATATTTGATCAGAACGGTGGTAAAGAAAATTTATTTTTGAAATATTCAATTCAAGACAAACAAACTCTATTTCATAATCCCAACAGTGAAATAAAGTCATTTGACAATTAAAAAATGTTCGGTTTTTATCCGATTAAATCATAACAACAAAGAAAACGAATTCAACGGAAAACTTCCCATACCACCAAAAAAAAATGTCTCTAGGCTTCCAAATGCTGTATCAGACTTTTATGAAGAACGTTAACGGATTTCTAAATCTCACCTTGGTTGCAAACTGACAAGATGTTAATTTGTTCTATAGTTGTTTTTTTTTTTGGTTTCTTTATTAATCCTGAAAAATATTATCTGAACTGAAGGAAAACTTATGTTGCGTGCGTTCACTCTAGAAAATTTCGAGGATTTTCAAAATTTTCACACATTGAGCTAAAGAGCCGCAGTTATACATTCAAAGAGCCGCATGCGGCTCGCGAGCCACAGGTTGCCGACCTATGCACTAGAGGCATGTTTAACAAGTTTTTTTTATAAATACCTTATTGTATATTGTGAATCATAATGTATTCTTACGAACTAAGGTAGGCATAGGCGTAAACGAGCGAACTTCATACTTAAATTTAATTGAAAGTTTATAAAACCTAGGGTAAAAGTTCTAGCTTAAAGTAATAGTACGGAGGTGAAACTGAAGTGCAATCGTTCAAGTAAAGGAGACAACTACGTGGGAACACGTTCCTCAAAGTGCCAAATCCCCTGCAAAAGCTGAATTGAGTAGAGGTGAGAAATAAGTTGAGAAATTGAGCAACTTGTTTCAACTAAGCATACTAAAAATCAAAGGTGGCTAGCAGAAACACATTGCTGAAATCAAGACAGGAAGAAGTATGGGGGGGGAAATTACTAAACGTAAGCTACTGTATGTTTCCCCAAACTTTCCTTTATCATGAGAAGAATTGTATTTGAAGAATTTTAAAACGTGTCCATCCAACTTCGAACGAATTAAAGGAGCGTTAAAACACTCGGAAATTGATTTTTTCCTTGTTATCGTGGTCCGCAAGTAACAAAATAATACTCAGAGTGTCCAAATTTTTCAGACTTTTAAAATGGAGTGATGAAATCGATATTCATGGATCAGGTTTGACCCGTAAGTACTAAATTGTACAAGAAATCTCGCTTTTATCCATTGGTATTTCACCAATCATTCTTTTTAAAAAAAACCTAATTGTTTTAATTAGATCAGCATGGTATGTGATAGGAAACTGTGTCTGTTGTATAGTTCTCTACTCGAAAATAACCCGAATAGAGTATGGTGGGGTAAAAGTACGACCTTAGTGCTATCCTATTTTTAGAAAATTTTGCTGGTTGTTTTCCAAAAAATCAAGAACAGCATTTGATTCTTGAGACTTTTATCTCTCTTCTACAAAACTACGAAGATAATCAATTGACGCATTTGATGACAGTAGTAAAAATGCCTAACTGCTATCGAAACGTACTCTTACCCCACCTCTGGGGCAAAAGTTCGAATGATGTGGGGTAAAAGTACGACCTTTCAAAATTCCACAATTCTGCCTGAAGTCAATAGGAAAATTATTTTGAATTAATCCCTGCTTACAGCAGCAGCTTCTTTGTTCGCTTCTGATACAAATCCAATACATGGGAAAATAACCTGCGCGAATTTGGAGTTCTCCACTAACTGTCCATATTCAGCAGGTTTACGAAATCCAGTTTCCATCGTATTTGAGCAATTTTTCGCGCGAGCAAGGCTAGTAGAAACAAAAATATGCGCTGATGTTTCCAGAGCATTTAAAAAAAAAGTTTAAATTTTCCGTTCAGTTTTACTTCAGTAGACCCTTCGTACTTTTGCCCCATTTGCAGTTCGTACTTTTGCCCCTTCAAGGTTTCTTATGGTCCACAGTTTATTGTGCATAACAGAGACATAGTAATGAAATTCTTTCTACGACATTTGATAGCGATTAAAAACAACTAAAAAGACACATCTAAACTTTCATTGAAAGCCAGACTTTTGATTGCACAATCATGTTTGCCGTTGTTTGAAATATAACATCATTCAAGCAAAAAAGCTATTTTACCTAATTTTTCACCTTACTCTACATGTGATTTTCCTTGTGCACACAGACTTAACACAGTCTCAATTTATTCCACCCTCTTAAAAAATGAAATTAAAATTTTGTGGTTGCGTTTCATGCAATTGGCATTAGCTTACTTCGAACGGATTCACCGCGCAGGATAACAGAAAACGTTAGCTTAAGTAAGCAGTTGCAATAAGTCATGAAACTAGAAAAGCTTTATTGTAGGGGAAAGGTTTCCTAAATGGGCCTATCGGGTCAAATGACCCTATGGCTGTTTGATGAAATGGCTGACTAGACAGCTTATCTGACCAATGCATTTTGAGGGTGATACGCTTAGAACATAAGGCAAGAAAGAATTTTATGAATTTACAAACTCTAAAAAAATTAAAAAATCATACAAGGTTTTGATACATTTTGATGTAATATTTCGACTTTTAAAAATTATACATAAAGAAGCTTAAAACAAAAACTAGTATGGTTTTTGTTTCTTACTGAAATGAACTTTTGAAATTAAACATATTTTAGCATTTGTGGAGGTTAAATAATGATTATATAGTGGAATAATAGAGTGTTTGTGTATGCCCCAATCATGTTTGTAAAATGCCCCCATCCTAAAATAACAGGTTAAATAGAATAAATAAATGATTTTTATCATTGAACCTTCAAATATAAGCTCTGAATAACATCTTAAGAGAGAATTGAATATCTAAAAACAGATTTGATAAAGTTTTTCTCATGGATGAACTGCCTCCATAGTATGGCAACCCTAACTTTTGTTTATTCCATAAAATTATAATATACATAGATTTTTATAAAACTTCAGCTTTGTCGTACGGAAATTATAACTTTCTAGCAGTTTCAATGAAATTATACGGAAATATTGCCCAAAAACTGAAATTTTGTTCAAAACACAAAAAGGCGCGTTTAGCCCGCACGGTTTGAGGTTCGACATTTTAG
This sequence comes from Uranotaenia lowii, assembly GCF_029784155.1. Classification (NCBI taxonomy): domain Eukaryota; kingdom Metazoa; phylum Arthropoda; class Insecta; order Diptera; family Culicidae; genus Uranotaenia; species Uranotaenia lowii. The sequence continues at coordinate 154,569,709 of NC_073692.1, read as the reverse complement.
ACAACACTTACAATAAAATCATTTTCTTGGAAACAGAAGAAAATTTTAACATGAAAATTACTCCAATGTATAGAAAACAGATGCCTGCACACGTGCATATAGTTTTTGTAGACATATTCGATGTGATATTTCATTAAATCAGTGTTCTGCTTAATAGGCGCATATAGCCCGCTCCTCCCCTAAATGTGTCTAGCTCTGGCATTGCTTGATCAGCTGGCAACAAACCATTATACTTTCCCTTAAATTCTACCGAAATTGTCTCAAATTATTCCACCCTCTTCAGGGATAGATTTTAAATTTTGTGATTGCGGTTCATGCAAATGGTATTATTTACATCGTCAAGATCAACCTCGTAGGATAACCGCAAAGTTCGGATGAAATCTAAGTCACAATAAAATGGTTTTGCCATGAAACTAGGCAGATCTAAAGGTAGCTTTATTGTAGCTACACTCTTTAAAGGACTGGGGTGCCATGAGCCAAGATTTGGCTGTAAAATGTGAGTTTTTAACGTTCATCCATACATTTTTCAGGACATACTTTGGGCCATTCAGATACACGTGGATAGAAAAATGAGATTTTTGCCCCCCCTCCTTCCCCTTCGTGGACAAGCGTGGATATTTGGCTACCTACCTACCCACCCCAGATTTGAAATTGTTTTTTTTCTGAATCTAATTTGACAGTTAGAAAACACTACTTTTTGCCGTTTTCTTATTGAATTGGCTTATTTTGAAGAACAAAAAACCAATAAGCATTTCCTGGTGTAAAATAATTTTAAAAATTTCTAATTTCTAAATTATCATATCTACCGCTTGCTTTCAGGTGGCTACTAATTGTTTAAACTTAAACTGGAAAGCTTTGCAATTTTAAGATTTTGATTTGAACATCCTAATATTTATTCACCTTTAGAACATATTTTAGAAGTAAGTATGTACACGTGGACATGACCCAAACCTCTAGTCCCCTCTCCGTGGACAAACGTGGTCATTTCCATACACCCCTTCCCACCATCATAAACTGTCCACGTGGTATGTGAACGGCCCCTGTCCACAAATTTACACAGTAACCGCACATAACATCAACATTTTTAATTGTGCTAAAAGTTTTCTTTCCCGTAATGAGACTACTTACTATTTGTAAGAGATTTGAGAAGAGGCAGAGTCACACATGCGTTTTGTCAACATTCGTTCTCTTAAGCTTGTGGGAACCCTGGCGAAGGATATCAAAACAAAGCAACGCCACACGTTTGATGCGTCTTCACGCATCGGACCGGATCAGCTTATCTATTCGAGTTTTTTTTTTACAAGCGATAAAAGTTTTTAGCAAAAAAAGTTTTTTTTCGGAAATTTACGTTATTCTAACATTTCATTGTTGTCAAAAGTTTAAAAAAATCAGACTAAATGTAAAAGTTTTCGAGTTCAAATGTTTGCGAGTTGACGTACAGTAATTCAACCAAAATTCTACTTTTCGATTTTTTTTTCATCCAAACTGTAATAATATGCAGTGTAATATGTCAAGCACGACAAAACACCTATTGCTGAAAATTCACTTAGAATTTATAAAAATTGAGCAACCATGTGTCAAATTTTAAAAACTTCTATGGGAGGAATCAGAATGTAAGCAGGGTAGATTTCATAGAATTTTGAACGGACTTTCGCATATAAAAATCAATTTTTTTCAAACTTGTATTGAAATTCAAACCAGAGGCTCTTGAACTCTTAATCCAATATTTTAAAAATCTGTTGATCCAAATTTTCATTTCGTTTTGACCTTCAACGGAAATTTACTGCATTGTTTTCCCATGCATCGTTAAAATTCTATAGAACTCGAAGTTTTCCGTCCATTAATTGAAAAAAATTTCTCGAGAAGTTTTTGATTAAGAGAATCTCTGAAAACTGGAGATACATTTTAGTTAAAATTCTCTATTTATATTTTCATTGCATTTCTTTATTTTAAATAAATTATTTCGATGATTCCATGATTTCATGCGTGGTTCACTAGAACGTGTTCCACATCGCCAATGGTTCTTTTAAACAAGGGTCAAAAGAATGGTTCTAGGGATTAGAAGCACATTCGAGAAATTGGAGAACGGTTGCCATGGACCGAGTGAATTTTAGGAATTATGTTCGTCAAGTTATGTCGTGAGACGGAATACTATGTAAATAAATCTCAATGTACAAAACTGATGCTCTCTCTTTGAACATCAATAACGGCGCTGGCCACGTCCTAGTAGTCTATAGATCGTTAGAAAAAATAAAGATAGGGATAAAAGATGTAAAAATGCGCTTAAGGGGGGGGTAGGGTCTAACACTTTCGAAAAATCGATTTTTTTATTTTTTTATTTTCTTATTGTAAAACATTTCAAGAATGTTGTGTCAAATTTTCAAGTCAATTGAAGCAAAACTGTAGAAGTTATAGGCCTTTATCTCCTCCTATATAATACTGCAAGGAAGCAAGAGCAGAAACTTCAAACGCGTTTTTCTCGAAAGCACATTTTTAAAGTCCGTGGACATCGTCATTTGAAAACTACTTATCCGATTCTTTTCAAATTTGGAACATATTTTCTACATATAAAATACCAGACCCCAACGTTTTTCTTTTTTGATTTTTTTACTTTGGGGAGATTTTAGAGGTAAAAAATGGCGGATTTTTGAGTGAAAAATCATAGTTTTTACTTCAAACAGCCACAAAAATTTCATAAAAATATTTTTTTGTAAAATAAAAACGTTGGGGTCCAGAAAAACATCTATTAAACATGTTTTGCTCTGATTTTTTGACTTCAGATGATTCTGTGCTGAGATACAGTGTCCACCGCAAATCCTGTTTTCTTAAAGGCATCCTCGAAAATGCTCCGTCACCGGCTCATTTTTCAATATTTTTCTACGAAAAAATTACTAAATATTCTTTTAACAATGCTTTGTATAATGCAATAAATTTGAATATATTTGTTTGAACGATAGCTCTAGAAAAAAATCGTGAAAATGGTGTTTTTTTATACCCGTTAGACCCTACCCCCCCCTTAAGGACCGAGGTCACCTCTACTTCCAAGCAAAAATTTGGTTCGGGAGTGTGGGTATTTAAAAGGATGACATATGGAAACACTTTTGGCGAATGTATGGATATTTTCATTTCGAACTGTTTTCCTTAACTCCTACCGTTTTACAAGAAAATGCTAAGTTATGGTATAACCAAAATTCCCCTAAATATCCTAAGGAATGAGGTCGTTATCAAATTTAGAATCAAGAATTAACATTTAACCGATTTTTTTTGTAAGGAGTAAGAACAAATGATGTCAAATTTCCATTCAAACTTTGTCGTCATAGAGCCTCCTCAAGTTAATCAAATGAGCTGAAATTTGGTATCGAGAATTCTGGCAGGACAAGGAAAAATTTCAAGTTCCAAATTTCATTTACGAACATACCATATCTGTTGGATCACCCTAATGTACATACTTTCAGAAATATTCTGATATTTCAAATAGCTTCAAATAATGAATCTACTAGACTTCTTTTATTGGATATGATTTGTTCGGGGAGTTATTGATTTTTCTACCTCACCTATTGAAGCACCAAAAACTAGCACCAATTCTGCTCTTACGTCAGCTATAGAGCTTGATTCTGTGCATCATATAAGCCATGTGAGCCAAGTTTGGCGAAATTAACTGCTGCTTTAGTGCAGAAACTGGTATAACCCTATAAAAGCACTGTACTGTGCTAAGTTGATGCTATAGCGTTGGCGGGCAAAATGCTGGGAAAATACAAATGACGTTCAAATGAGGTACAACCATGCGGGTAAAAAAATCGATTTTTAGTTGGCTCCATTTTTCTGCCATGAAAATGAATTTTGCTTCTGTTGATATTTGCTTATGCATATTGAGGGGATCTCTGGGGTTGCAATTTCTACATGTATTTTTTTTTCGGGTGAAGATGACCTGGAATTAAACTCATGACATCCATGAATCGGACATTTTTCAATAACTCTGCTTGAGGACCTATCAGGTCCGTGTTAAATCTTTGAAAAATACCCTATTTGAATCAAATTTCTAGCCACCGGTGCCCTAAATTTGCTTAAATTCAGCATGAATCAACACTTATGTGCTTTGTCCTCATGCCACTGTAGTGCTAACATTGTGCAAAAAAGCATTAGAGCAAGCTTGTGTGATGCCAATTTAAGGCATAGAAAATATTACATTTTTTATTCTGATTTAGAGCTATGTTGCATTTCAAAAGCATTGTGCAAAGCTGATGCTAGTTGCATTTTAAAAGAGTGGTATAATTCTAATATGATGCAGCATAGCACTCGAAGGGCTGTTGTAAAGCAAAATTTGCACTTGTTGTAATTATCACTTGAGTGCTGGTGTAAAGCTAACAAAATGCAAAGCTTTAGTGCTTATCGTTACTTGGGTTCCTTAAATATAACAATTGGTTTCTAACGCAATTCTCACAAAAGAAATTTCGCCAAAGATGTAACTTAGGAACCTTGTTACACATTAAGAATAAATCCCATTTTTTTTATTTTTATATGCAGGGATTTTTACTATTTTTTACTAAATAAATGTAACTGTGCACTCATCTAGAAATCAGAATTTGTTAAAAAATCGTATCACAGGAGGTGATAGGGCTCAAAACAGCTTCTTTTATGCTCGCAATCAATCCTAGGGAATCTTCTCAGTGCGGAAAAAACGGAGCAAACATCCAAAGTGGATGAGACAGAGTTGAGAATGAACGCGTACAACAGTTGTTTTTTTTTCTTCAATCGAAAGCGACTCGCGTGCGGACTCACTCACTCACCATCTCGCTTGACCGAACGACCGAACATTGATATAACATAGTTCGGATGATAGCGATCGCTACTCAGTATTCGATAAGCCGCGAAGCCGACGTGACACATTTTGTGAACGGTGTTCAAGTTGGTCAAAAAGTGGTGTCTAATCGTGGTTATTTGGTGGATTTTTAGGTAGTAGGGCTTCTGGAGAAGTTCCTTGAATTAGTAGTTGTTAACTTGTTGCCAAAATCATCCCGGAGTTTGTGAGGAAACCAAGCAAAAGTGAAACTCAACAGGTTTTTTTTTCGGGAGGGACAAGGATTTGATTGGCTAAAATTGATTCAAATTTGTCAAAGTACAAAGTCGATCGACGATACTGATTTCTAATCGAAATCAATTCGCAGAAAAAAAAACAAAATAGAAACGTCTGCTACCGGTTGTTGGTGTCTAGGTGGATCTAGCAGTGAATTCGGTGTTTGTGTTTTTGTTTTAATTCTGTTATTACTTCCAAGCCGCCACAGACTGACTGACTGACTGTCGGCCGGCTGTTTGCTTGCGCACTGTGTTTAGACCATTAAAATTGAACTTTTTTAACGGTCGCCATAGCGTGGTCACCAAAGCAAAGGGGAAGAGAAGTAAATAAACTTTCCGGAGACAGACAAACTTACTTCTGTGTGTCCCTAGGAAGAACGTCATCGAATTGGAAATAAATCAACTATAATTAGTCCTAGCAGCAAGATTTCCCAAGGTTTCTGGACCAATTTTACTCGGTAAGTACTACCTACATTTTCCTCCAAGCGGAAGTTCAGGAACACTAAAATCTTGTTATTTTTCGGTCCGGGGTGATTTACCACAACCGGGTGGATCTTTTTATGGCGCGCGAAATGTTTTCCTTTTCTCGGTCGGCCTGTTGACAGAAAAGTGTGGAATCGGGTTTGAAATATCGGTCGCGCAGCTTCCATAATGGCGATCCTGACAGGCGGCATTTATGAAACCATTAAATTTGATGTCTATGATATGGCTTGTTGATTTTTTTTTAAACTGTCCGTAAAACTTTGGCTAGGCAAACAAAAATTCTCCCGAGCAATGTGCGTGCTGATGTGGAAAATTAGGTGAAATGAGGTGTGGGTGTAATTGATAAAATTGGTCGATTGATATTGACAAATGTCGCATTTTTCTCACGCTGATATCGTTTTGAAATAATTGAAAGGAGGGACTTAAGATGAGAGCCATAAATTTAGGAGAGGGCTTTTGAAAACCTGTTATTCACGAATTTATTATTTCAATTGATTAGCTTATCGTTCGAAGTTTTCTTTCAAACCGATAATGAAAAACATTTATCAGGCATTTCAGCTCTTAAACCTTAAGCTCAAATTTCATTTTAGAAAATATAGAACTTTTTTTTGTATTTGAAGGCCATTTTTGCTAATTCTTTTGAAAATAGTTAAGCATCTATCCCTGTAAAAATGCTCATCTCCTTGCATAGTTCATTAAACTGGTACATAAGCGCGTATGACATAACTATGAATAATACGATTCTTATCAGTAATTTCCCAGTATGTGGGTCATATGTCTGTTCTTAATCATTCCTTTCATCATCATAGTTCAATCGCTAGAAGCAATAATGATCTGGTTCAAAATATTTATGCATACCAATCGTATCAGTTATTCGCGGGGAATCAAATTCTTCACCTATAGCAACACAAGAACGAAAACTGTTTTTTTTATTGAAATCAAAACGAATATTTTACTGTTTCCATAACAAGATTACCTCTTTGTTCATTGGAAAAAGATAAAGACGAACAATATTTAAACACCCCGTTTGATCAGTGCTCTTATCATAGTACCCCAATTATCGATAAACGGACAAGGGTCAACAACATCTTCGAACAATAAATCTGCAATAAATCAGCTCAATCTCAACCTCCTTTAATAAAAGTGATAATATTATCAATATTGAGTTGCTACTTGTAGGACTATTACTAGCACAATTAGGCCATTTCAGGTTGAACAATTTAACAACGCAAGATAAGCAGTTTATGAGACAATCAAAGTTTTAAATGCCTCAAAAGTGTGAGCGTTTAAGGTGAAGTATCTGAGCAGTCTGGTGTCATTAGATGTTCGGGTTGATGTTTCGCTGTAAAGTCATTCAACAGTAGCTTGTGTTATCAGTGTCTGATGATGATACTGATTTATCTACGCAATTTGGAAGAATGTTTCCACCAGTGATCGGACAGTTTCGGAAGTATCAATCTACGTAGGAATCCGTAGACTAGATGTCGGAAGAAGGATATTGTGTATTCAAGAAAGAGATAAATCAATAAACCTTACTTGAAGGTGTACACAATACAAATACAATACAATACAATACAATACAATACAAAATACACGAGCCAGAAACGCTTTACCCAGCAAACATTTATGAAGGTATAACGCAGGAACAACAGAATTAATCAAACAAATATACCAGATGAAAATATTGTAGGTTTTAAACTTACCAAAATAGCATATATGTAGCTACAAAAGTGGAGGCGCTATATCTACAAGGACAAGATTCCAACGATTCGATTTTTCCACAAAAAGCAAAATAAAAGAAAAAAAAAAATTTCCACGACCTAGATTTGAACTCCAGCCCTCCGAATTCGCTGTCCGATATCCTACCACGATGCCAACTCATCAGTTGGTATTATCCATGCTATAGCTCTATAGGTGAGATTTTCTTTTTACGAACCATTCAAAGGAAGCGAGCGGATCGAGCGTCAATTGAAGGACTGCCCATTCATCGTAAATCAGTTCACTCAAATCGTAAATGTGGAATAAGCATATTCTCAACTTTTTGGAGACATATTTACGATTTGACTAAAATGCTATCCGATTCAACTTTTTTAATGATAGAAAATCACTAAATACCAACGTGTTTACGATGGTTCTTGAAAATGTGTTACTAATCGATTTGGATTATCATTTCTATTACGATTCCATGTTAGCTGGGTAACGCTTTATTTTATTCGATCGAAATTGAAAAGAATCTAATTTTACATCGTTTTACATCTATATTTCATGTGCCTGCCTGTAGAAGTTCAATTATTTTGTCCTTCTTTTTTGTGATTTTGAACCAATGTGGTCCTTGTAAGAGATCCTGAAGAAAGAAAATTTAGGGTAAAACGCAAAGGAAAGTTACCATCATATTTATATTATTTACATGGTTTTCCGTCTTACGACATTACCTGATGAACAATATTCCTTCAATTCACTCGGTCCATGGCAAACGTTCTCCAACTTTTCGGGCATCCCACATACACCAGATAACGCTCTACTTGGTTTAACCACCTCGCTCGTTGCTCCCCTGCTCGTCTCCGGCATTTTAGCAAAATGTCCTGGCCAGCGTATCCGTCCAACTTTCACCACCACTGGGTTCGCCGTAAAATCGCGCGAGCTCGTAGTTCCAGGTCCTCCTCGAGCAATATCCAAGTCTCGTGCCGTAGAGAACAACCGGTCTAATAAGCGTCGTGTGAAGGTTACACTTTGTGAGGGCTAAGCCTTCTCGACCGCAGCTGCTTGTGGAGGTCATACATTTCCGCTGATCATTCGCCTCCGGATCTCACGGCTGGTGTCGTTGTCTGCGGTCACAAGTGAGCCAAGATAGACAAAGGCTTCGACTATTTCCAGCTCGTCGCTGTCGATCGTGAGCTAGTAACTCATCCTCCTCCAGGAGGCGCTTTTTCTCCTGAACATCCGGACTCGCTGCCTCATCCGCTATTGGTGATTTTCCGAGTTTCAACAAGTGCTTCTTTTCACTACTGCCGCCCGCGCGGCTTTCTCTTCGTCCGTCACCCTACTACACTTCTCGTCAAACCAGTCGTTCCGTCGTGTTCGTTCCAAGAGCCCGATGACGTTCTCCGCAACGCTGTTGATGGCTGTCTTGTTGGTATCCCAATAGTCCTCGAGAGAGTCAAGCTCGCCGTCTGGCTTCGAGCGATTGCACGTAGCCTGCTGCGACTTCTGGTTGTGCGATATTTAACCGAGGCGGGCGTCGGTTTTGGGTTTTTGGGACAATGAAAAATCTATCATTTTTTTTTGTTAAACTCAGCTAAGAACGATTAATACAGTGAGCGAAATAAGAATAGTACCACTATGTGTTTTGCTTGTTAAAATATTAATAATTGATAATCCCGAAAAATTTTCTTCGACAGTTCGTTCTGAATTGCTTAACGAATAAATCAAGCATAAGTTTACTTTTTTGGGACGTAGCAATTGACGTTGAGGACCAAAAATGTGAAATAAGAATAGTACCACTTGAGTTTTTCAACAAAAACAATATTATTTTTGAAAATTTACTGTGTAAAAGTGAATAAAAATTCTTCTACGAATTATTTGAATAGATAACTGCATTTTAGGAGTTTTCCAGAATTCCAAAGGTTTTCAAAGGTTTTAAAAGGGGTTTTAAAGAGATGCTCCTCTAGCGTTAAGGAATTTTATATTTGAGCTGTAATTCCTTACCCAACTACTTACTTTCTTCTTTAAAATGGCGTGAAATGATGAAACAAACATTCGGGATTTATTTTGAATCAGAAAAATAGGTTAGATATCAAAAACCAGAGGTCGGCATTAAAACGCTATTCGTTTTATATTTTTGTTTATATATTTATTTTATAACTTTATTTTTAGAAAAATTACGGCTGAAAAAACTCTATCACCTTGCAGAAAATATCATTTATCAGCATTCCGGTTTGAAAAATGGCACCTAGTGGAGTTTGTTTATCCGTTATTTCAACAGAAATCCCGTAATAAAATAAATTTGCCAGCAAAAAAGTAGCGGACTAATTAGCGATTAACGATTTCACGCCAGACACAAGAAAAAAGCAAATATCAGCATTCTTCCTTGGCTGATTTCTTGTGGTGGAGTTTGTCTATCTGTTAGTACAAACGTTTGGTCAAAAACTGAATTAAAACGATAATTATTTAACAAAAACGGAATAGACAAATTAGCGATTAGCGCTTTAATGCCGAACACTGTCAAAAACTTAGATTTTTTTTCAGTAAACTACACTTATTCCAGTTTCAAGTCGCAGATGGCAACACTATCTTGCAGTTAAAAGCAAATCAAGTCTCATTATTGATTTCCCAGGTTCATTTAGGCCCATATTCATCATTTTGAGGTATTTTCCCATCACAGTTTTGTGGAAGTTCACGCTGCAGAAAGCTTTTCCGGATTTGCAAAAGAATTACTAGCACAAGAATGTACAACCGCCAAAATCCCTGCTCATCTCAACTTCCAAATCATTTGCAAATCATACCAATAACACTGCTAGCCGTCTGGTCCATCAAGCTCCATCGCAAAGTACAACTTTATTCTGATAATCGGTCAAAAAAATTCACTTTTAGTGACCTTGATACAATTGGCGATGGAATCGAAAAATTACTCATTCTCTCCTTAAGAAAAACCCGTAAGATCTGTCAAAAGTTGGGTGAAATTCTAGCTGCATCCCACTTGCACTAATGGAAAACCATCACCAAAATTCGGCAGCGCTTCCAACGCCTATTCTATTTTTTTTTATTAAGTGATCTTAGAATCTCCAAAGCGTTCACACGGCACCATGTATTTATTTCTTGACAAAAATCATCCAGCACACCCTAATTAATCTCTAATATTCGAAAATGGGCATGAATTTGGTTAAGTTGCAAGATAGTGCTGCCATCTATGACTTAAAACCAAAGAAATAGTGTTAAACTATTAAAAAACATTAGTATTTTTGAATTCCAACCTGCTTTTTGGATTCAAATTCAGCCTCAAATCTATGTTTCATCATTTTGCATCATACTTCGTTAATGAAGGATTCGAGCAGTTTGATAGAGTTTTATAGGTCAAATATAAAATTCACAGTAGCTTTTACCGAAATTTTTGTAATTATTGTAAAAATTGCAGGGAATATTTACCGAATACATTATGTTAATCAACTTATTGGCCTTATCGGTGAAAGTTATGTTCTTTTATAATTGAGAATATTTAAAGATTATGAAATTTATAGACGGAAGTTAGCCGAAGTAAAAAAAAAAGAAAATGAGCGACTAGAACTTTGTCCAGAAACATTTTCATCACATGTCATCATCGAACATCCGTTCTTCCTGCTGGGAGAATCACAATTTGTTAACGATTTTTGGGTGGTGGGGATAACTCTATCTGACAGCACCACTTCAAAATAGATAATCGGTGCTTAACAAATTGATGACGTGTGATGAAAATGCTTCTGAATAAAATTCTCTCATTTTCAACGTCTTTTCCTTTCATCTTACTTTCTATCCGTCTATAGTTTTCATAATCTAGAAATGCTCATTCTTAATGAACATAACTTTAACAAATGAACCAATAAATTTATTAACATTACCGGAAACTTTACAGTTTTTTGTGAAAATTACCGGCATTTTGGTAAAAATTACAGAAATTTTCGTAAAATTACCGATTTTTCTGTAAAAATACAAATTTTGCAGTTAATGTTACCGAACTTTTTCAAAATTTTCGGTAAAACTTACCGGTATTTCGGTAATAATACAGGCGCTTCGGAAAAATTTACCGGCGTTCGGTAAATATTACCGAACTTCAACAGCTTTTCGGTAAAATAATCACGGTATATCGGTAATATTTATAGATATTTCCATAATCATTACAGGTATTCGGTGATAATTTTCAGGTATTTCGGTAAGAACTTCAGGTATTTCGGTAAACTAGGCTTTTATAGTTTTTCGGCTAAACATTACCGGATTTTCTGTAATCATTACAGGCATTTCGGTTCAATAATGCCGGTTGTTCGGTAAAGAAAGAGTTGTCACGTTGACAAGATTCAATCTTTGACAGATGTACTTAGATATGATCAGCCGAGTTTCGGTATTTTTTACAGATAAAGACCTGTAATATTTGACAGCTGTCACTTTTCTGCCATGAAAAAAATTACCGAACGGTTTAACGATTTACACATGTTAGGATTTCGGGTAAAAAAATTACCGAACTCGGTAATTTTCGTTACTGTGCATGTTATTTATCCCAGTTTTGTTTGATTTGTTTACAGACATCTTTGGCCCAGCCAAAAAAAACAAAATATGGTTCGAAAAGGTCGTTGGAATTTTTTACACAAGTTTCGTGGGCTAGCTTGTTTGGGTGTTCTCTGTGAAAAAAGTATTACGATATCACGAATCCACGACAATGGCATCTTGAATTCTCAAAGTGTTACAAGGTTTCCTATGCAAATGCCCCGAAAGGATGTAAAAAACTTTATGACATTATCGCTATTGTTTTAGATGTTCGAACAATTTTATTTGAGGCTTGAGTAAAAGTTAAATTAGAATAACTTCTAAAGTTTATTGGGCTCATTCCAATCTCGAACAATAAGCGACGAAAAGAGAACTTCAAAACACATTTCACATGACTTTGTGAGTGTAAAACAAGTAGAATTTTTTGTTTATCTTTAGTAGAACTTCTCTGTTTTGAATTCTTGGTTTTCCAAGATTAATTATTTATGACATTTTAGTTTTGCTGTTTCTTCTGTAGTGTTCTCATGCTGATAGTTTGCCCTCTTGTTTTGTGCCTCAGGATGGAAAACTTTCTCTAAAATATCCGTTCCACTGATAGGAAACTCATCCGCTGAAAGATTCATCCAGTATTTTGTATAATTCGTGATACATCTATAAACTGGTTTTTCTGGTCGTTGGAACTTCTCGGTTAGCCGTTACGTCAAATCTTAACAAGATATTTAATTGGTACAGTCCGTACAGTATTCCTGACAATGTGGAAAACAGTCCAATCGAATAATTACCCTTCGAAATACAATCAATTAAACACTATCCCAGACAGTGAGGCATCATGTCTCCAGGTCAAAAAGGTCAAGCCTAGCAGTACCTACAGGTACCGTTCAGCACACGCCACTTCCGTCAAAGGTGATTACCAAATACCGCGGCGTCTAGTCGGGGAGGAACTATTACATCAAGTAAACTGTTTGGTGTTGACACTAGTGTAGTTCGGTACATTGTTTTGGTCGTGGACAACAAATGGATAGATTTACGTGTAAACAGAGAAAATTATCCGGTACTTTGAGTAGGGTAGGTTAACTGGAAACGGGAATGATACCGGTTTAATAACATTTTATGGACTCCGAGTTGACTATGGGTAGTCGAACCCAGAGTTTTTTGCTTTTGTTGTAGATTCTCAAAACCATACCAAAAGCTTATTACAAAAATAGACGCGAATGCCAATGTCACGTTTGGCGTAATCGGTAACGACGATGACGATGACATCGTGCATGGTACTTACTAACGACGCACGTTTGTAGGTACAGTATTCACTCATAAACCGGCATCAGAGCGTCATCTCATCAACAACTGTCAGGGTATGTGGTCCAATTTAAGGAATTTCTCAAATTGAGGAAAACATTGCAACCTACAATTTTGAATACGTTTTTGATAAATTTTGAAAATTAGCCATAGATTATATCAGCACATATGTATTCGGTGTTGATACCATTAATGATGAATGCAAAAGATAACAACACTGTTTACAACTGTGTTGTTGGCAACATACATATGTAATGGGTACGACACAAAATAACCGAAGCATTGTGCCGGAAAATTATCTAGTTCAGCCACGTAGAAAAAGATCTCTCAACTATTTCATTGACAACTACATACATGTTGGTTTTCTTCTGAATAAATTTTTCAGATATTTCAAACGAGCTTCAAACATTCTGGAATAAAACTTCCTACACAAAAGATATACGCCTCGGTTAAATTCAATCCAGCAAAACAAAGTCCAATGCCGATTCCCAACACCCGTGTCAATATGTGGAAAAGATTTAGCGCGTGGGCGACAGCATAACAGCAAAAAAAAAATCAAAAATTTCTGAATCATCCATATCGGATTTCATATTTGCGGGTGCACTTATCACTCAATTCCACCTTTGCGGGTACCCACGAAATATACTATACAGGTTGATGCCTGCCTGTATTCCAGAAGCTTTACACGCCTTACCAACCACCTTTGTACTACTCATCGTTGTCGTAAAGCTCATTTAGGTGAACGCAGTAGGGATTTAATTTTTTTCGTTCATACTTTTCGGTTTCTTATCAGTGGAATCCAAGCAAAGATGCAAAAAAAAGATTGAAAGAATGCTATGGTGGAATACTTAGAAGGCAATAAAAGATTTGGATGAGGAAAAAATACGGTAGCTCCCGGTGATGGATACAGCAAAACAACTTTGTTTGAACGTACTGAATTATGGATTACCGATCCACAATAGAGTCAGAAGAAATTAAAAATTATGGGCATATATTTTAAAACCATTTAAAAATAATTTAAAACGATGAAATAATAATGAAAGTTATGAATGTTCTAAGAATTCAATCTAAAAAACAAAATAAAAAAGTTAGCCTAAATTAGTTGTTTTGAAAGAAACAAATGCTTTTCTCAAAGTGCTGTTTTAAAGAAAAAGTTCAATTCAGTCTTATTAAAATTAATGTATTACAAAACCATGACTGGTAACAAGCACCTTCTGGTAACCCTTTACAATCTTTTGATAAAGGATTTAAAATTCAATATAAGTAGATCGTTTTATCATTTCAAAACCCTCAAATCAACAACTTTGAAATAATATAAATATTTCTTTATATGGCGCGATTTGCATTCTGCTGGATTTTTTTTTCAGAACAATGTATCTATTGTACAATAACCGCTTTGAGAAAGTTTCCAATAAAGTTATTTTATGAAAATTTGGTTTGTGTGTCGTGTAAAGAAAGCATAAACTAAAAGAAAAACAAAAATGTTTCGACAATTTGTGCGATTTTCATTCAAAACTTGAAATGAAATCTATCGTACCTCAATCTGATACAAACAATAGGAAAAAATATTCCCATTCATAACAGAAAATTCATCACTGAGGTGATTTAATATTCAAAGTATCAAATTTTCTATATCTCTTTAAAGTTTAGACGAATTCAAAATGATGAAAAATGGTGAAAATACTTTTAAAAACAAATATTTGAACAAGGATCGGTAGATCTTGAATCGTTCTTCGGAAGTTCACTCTTTTCATCTCAAAATTTTTATCTATTTTTTTGACTTATTGACAAATGCGGGATTAGACGGTGCTTGTATAAGGTAAACGTAGTGTTGAACAGCAAAGTTTTTCCACGGTGTATAATATCAAAAGGTGATATAATTTCGATTACGATTTAAGTAGTGTATTCGCAAAAAACTGCAACACTTTTTGTTGTGAATAGCTTTTGAATGCATGGATGGAAATTGATGATATTTTCAGTGAACATGCCTAGTAACGTAATGATCTGTCTATTGTTTTTTGAGCTAGCTTCCAATGAAGAAATTTTTCGACTTTAACTTTCGGGCACCACGTGCGTCACCTAAAATGTATACTATTTATTTTTGTAATATTTTATTTGAAACGTCAATAATGTGTAAGTATGAACCACCCTTTTTCCAAATCAAAGTTATTTTCGACTAGGTTTTCTGTTTCCTAAATCTTCAAAATTACTCAAAAATTTTAATTCGATCAAAGTTACAAAAAATTTAGCTCCTTCGGCACAATTGAATTCGGCATATTTGACTTTTTATCATTTATAACTCCATCCCAGTTTTCGCGTTATGGCACGATTTAGGATGCAACCAAAACAAAGTATCAACTTTGTTAGGCCTATTGCAGGAAAAATGGTCGCATTGGAAGCAATCTTATTTGTATATTTAACCATTCATGGGATCAATCATTATGAAACACTGACTGATTTAAACCTTCACAGATCATCAACCTCGCCAAATACAAGACATTTTTTTAAAATTTTTTCTTCTTGTTTATCACCGGAACATCCAGGCAAGACTTTTCAACGAAAATTTTCCGTCTGAAAACCTGCCAGCTGCTCGTTGAAGGATTCGTTTTGCTGTCCGATTTTTTTCAAAATATCTCCATGCTAACGGTCAGAATATTTTGCGCACGATTTGATCACCGTATTTAGTTAATTTAACCAATGGCCAGTTTCTTTACCTTAGAAAAATCAAGCATGTTTTCTAGTCAGCTAGACGAATCAGTCAGAAAAATTTATCTTTTTTTAACACTTCCTCTATTGAAATTTTTAGGTTGCTCTTGATAAAAATTTCTCAAATTCTTTGATTTCATTAAATTTAAAAAAATGACATACACAGTCTTAGCCGATTAAGGCTTTACAGACTTAATAAATGACGTGGACAACTTAAGATTAACATTTAACACCCAGTACCGAGATGGGAATCGAACCCATGCCATCAGTGGACCAGCGATTACCGGCTTACCACGCTAACCACTCGACCACCGAGACGTACGTATATTTGAGCTCACTCTAAGATCCTCAAGGACTCCTTAAATAATTTATTATATGAACTTGGTTCAAAAAGACTTCCGCCTTTTTTGTGTCTCTAACTGGAACATTCCTGGATTTTTCTCGATTCTTACCAAGTAGTACCAGCAAGTACCTTTGCTGAAAATTTTATCAATGTCCATTCATGTACTCAAAAATTATTCACAAAACAAAGCGTTGCATTTTTATTCAAATATAATTGCTCAAGGAAATACGTCAGCTTGAAAGTTTGCTTTATGTTTTTTATTTCCATAAGTTTAGAAGTCTCAAGTTTGTATTTAGAAGTATCAAGTTCGAACCCTCAGTGAGTTTTGTTTTTTGTATCTCATCAAATCTTAACTTAACAAATAAACTGAATTTTAATAATTTTCTATTTCATAAAAAAAAAGTTCACCAAAGCTTCCAAATTTTTCATTGTGATAATCAGTTCTTAAGAAGAGATCAATGAAAGTTATTCATTCGAGATTGATTGGATAATAAAACTGTTAGGTTAATACACAACAATAAGGAAATGTCGGTTTATCACTGAGAAGACATTAGGAGATTCTGAATATTAGTAATATTACAGTCTAGTCCAAGTCCAAAGTGTCACCTGATCCAATCCTTTCACCCACCCCCAAAAAAAGGTGCAGAGGTGATCTTGGTACTTATGCACAAATTAATTCTAATCTACAAGGGCGTGACCGGCGCCGTTATTGATGTTGAAAGAGCCCTTAGTTTTGTACAATGAGAAGCCCTTGGCCCTAGTTTTGTACAATGAGAATGAGTTGCTAATCCCAAGCTTAATTCTTTTGACCTTAGGACAAAATTGATAGCCTCGGTCAATCACGGAGTGGCAACCATTGGCGATGTGCAATTCGTTCTACTGAGCATTCATCGTAAAAAAAATAGAGACGAAAAACGGCTTCAATCATTAAAATAAACAAAACTTTTTTAGTGCAGATTATTTTGTGAAAATTGATATTTCGGCATTTCGGATTCAATGATTCAGGTGGATGTGAATAGTCAATCAAGCTGAGCTAAGGAATTGTTTTGACTAATTGACAAACGGATGGCATGAATGGCATTTATGAGTCTTTTGGCTGTAAACGTGTGCGTACGCCTCGGTGGCCGAGTGGTTAGCGTGGTGACATGTTGTTAGTCTCACGAACCACCTGAGACATGGGTTCGATTCCCATCTTGGTACCGGGTGTAAAATGTTAATTTAAGTTGTCCACGTTTATGCAGTCTGTAAAGCCTAGATCGACTGTCTTTTTTTATATTGAGACCACCTGCTGACTTTTCATGGAGTGATATATTTCACCCTTTTATGTATTTCAATAAAGGAGTTCAAAATATTGGTGGACTCATTCCTATCCAAGATTAAAATTAATAAGTACATTTTTAATAGTTAAAAGAGCGACTTCGAGCGTTCCTTTAAAAACTGTAAAATTCATTGAACGTTTAGAAATTGTCAGTCATGTATTCTAAGTAGGCTGAGATGGTGTATGTCTGTTAAAAAAAAAACGATTGACAAGAGGAATTTGTACTTTTTTTCTTAAATATTGTTAACTTTTAAGTTATGTAACTAAAAATTTAGCAATTCACATTACCAATTCATAAGATTGTCATAATTTTGCTTTATAAATTAAGAAAATGTGTGAAATCTGGGAAACATTTCTAGAACCAAGAATCTAAACTGGTACTAGAAAATATTTATTTAGAAACATTTCTAATACGGAATTAAAAACACAGTTTTTTCATCGTTTGGAAAAAAAACAGTGCTTTGAGGGCAAATGTGAATATTAGAAAAAAAAAAATCAAAAATATGCACAAAAAAGATAATAATGATAGTCAATAAATTACAAAAGGAATAAACTATACAACGTCCATCCAATATAATCCAAAATACTGGTGAATTTTGGTTTTTTGATATCAAAACTCGCCGAAAAAAGTCGATAAAATCCAAGAGCAATTTGAAATTTATGCACCATTTTCATTTTTGAATAACTTTTGATTGCGCTGATGGAATTTAGTGAAATTTTCAGCAAAGTTAGTAATGTAATATTTAAAAAGTTCATTATTTGACTATCCATGTTGTTAGCATAGTTGATCGACTCTATGAAGGCAAGGAAAATGAGAAGTTCATTTAAGCCCAATCCAAGTCTTTCGACTCAGGAAGTCGTCTTTAGAAGGTAGTTTTTTCTTTCTGGTTCGTCTTACGGACATAGAAACAGGACGGAATTCATATCTACATGGTAAGAAAGCTGTCTAGCCTAATCAATAGGGGAATACGATGGTCAAATCATGAGCAAGAAAGTTGAGCTGCAAATTTTTTGCCATTCCTAAATGTTTCGTTAGAAAAAAAACATTTCCCTCAAATCAACATTCAAAACGAATATTCTTGATTATTTTGAAGGGAAGGCTCCAGAAAATTGAAAAACTCTTATTAAGTGCCAGGGATGCTGGAGAGTGCCGGAGATTTAACTTAATTTCATCCACGCTATCAAAAATTATTCACAAAAGAAAAAGCTGCATGAATTTCAAGTACAGGCCTTAATTCGATGTATGCTTATTTTAGTGAAAGTTTGTTGTAGTACGTCATGATATTGAAATTTTACCAAACAAGCTGTGCTTTTAAGGAAGAGAACTTAAAATTTATTATTTTCAATCACTTTTAACTTTCAACCAAAGTTCACCATCTTCAGCCTTTTAATTGAATTTATTAAAAATGGAAATCGATCAGATTTTATTCAAATTTCTAAAATAAGTTGTCTATCCGTAGCCCCTTTACCCCATCGCATTTATCAAAGCGTTTGTTCCTCCGGTTTGTTGTCGTGTTGCTGTGTCTCTCTGTTTCTACTCCGCGTTTGTTTGATGTAGCGTGAACATGCGCATCAATGTCGATCGAAGCTTGTAGGGGAGGAGCGGGCTATATGCGCCTATTAAGCAGAACACTGATTTAATCAAATATCACATCGAATATGTGTACAAAAACTATATACAAGTGTGCAGGCATCTGTTTTCTATACATTGGAGTATTTTTTATGTTAAAATTTTCTTCTGTTTCCAAGAAAATGATTTTATTATAAGTGTTGTCTAAAATGCCGAACCTCAAACCGTGCGGGCTAAATGCGCCTATTTATGTTTTAAACAAAATTTCTGTTTTTTGGGCAATATTTCCGTATAATGCCATTGAAACTGCAAGAAAGTAATAATTTCCGTACGACAAAGCTGAAGTTTTATAAAAATCTGTGTATATTATTATTTTATGGAATAAAACAAAAGTTAGTGTTGCATTACTATGGAGGCAGTTCATCCATGAGAAAAACTTTATCAAATCTGTTTTTAGATCTTCAATTCTCTCTTAAGATGTTATTCAGAGCTTAGATTTGAAGGTTCAATGATAAAAATTATATATTTATTCTATTTAACCTGTTATTTTAGGATGGAGGCATTTTACAAACATGATGGGGGCATACAAAAACACCCTATTATTCCACTATATAAACATTATTAAACCTCCACAAATGCTGAAATATGTTTAATTTCTTAAGTTCACATGAGTAAGAAACAAAATCCATCCTAGTTTTTGTTTTAAGCTTCTTTACGTATAGTTTTTAAAAGTCGAAATATTACATTAAAATGTATCAAAACCTTGTATGATTTTTTAAATTTTTTTGAGTTTGTAAATTCATAAAATTTTTCTTGCCTTATGTTCTAAGCGTATCACCCTCAAAATGCATTGGTCAGATAAGCTGTCTAGTCAGCCATTTCATCAAACAGCCATAGGGTCATTTAACCCGATAGGCCCATTTAGGAAACCTTTCCCCTACGTAGCTTCAGCTGTATGCTGTATACCCACAACATACCTTTTTGTTCAATCTAGAATTTTCCCCTTTCTGGACATTCGTCAGTCAGTCGGTCGGTCTTCAGTCGTCACGTCATTCTTCTTGGAAGCCTTCGCGTGGCCCTAACTCCCGTCTTACGCCTCAAACTGAACTTCACTAGCATGGTCGTTGTCCCTAGGTCTGACAGTCTGTACGTTTGGGGAAACTCTTGCGATTGAGATAATCGCGTAAAGTACTGCTGTGTTGTGTTTATGTTGTGTGTGGCGAATCTATCACGTTCCGGAATATCTGTGTTTTGGTGTGTTAGAGTGCGAAAGCCAAATCGGCTGAGATTTGGTCTAAAAATTAGGCAAGAAAGAAAAAAAAATCGCTTTCTCATTCAAGTTTCTTGCTCTACTCCGTCCTATATGTGTCGACGTGTCTCGCGGAATTATGCCACAACACAGCTGAGCAGGACCTGTACGGATGGAATGGAAGATAGATGTTTAACGACGACGACGCCACATTTGCTGAGGTCGACGGATGGAGTGTTTTACACTCTCTAGTAGGTACTAGCAGATTCTGATGCTCGGAGAAGACGGTTTATTCGAAAACAGCTGTTCGCCGAGTCGAGTTGAGGTCACAGTTTTTCTGGTGTGGTGTTTAGCTTTGCCGTGTCGAACCCGGTGCGACATGTGCTGTCTCTAATTGACGCGAAGTGATTCTACACGATAGTGCGACGCTGCCGCCGTGGGCAGTGATTCAGTTTGACTCAGATCTCAGAACAGGAATAAAAAGTGCGCCGTGACCACTTCTGGAAGGTGTTAATCCATCGCATTAGTAAGTAACCGAAACTTTTCGAGGGGACACTTTCTTGATCTCGAGTTCCGGCGATGATGAACCTAAATATGATCGAAAATAAAGTTCCGCATGTGATTCGTGGATGATGAGTGACATGTGTCAAAAATTAGCCAAGGCTATCACGGGAAACGTTGCTCCGATTCAGAAGAGATAAGCCGGTTTTTTTTTCGGGGCTAGTTTAAATATTTATCCACCCGCGTCAAGCACTCTTCACAGAATGTATCCAAATTATCCGATATGTACCTACTCATGTATGGAGCTACGCATTACGCTAGTGCTGAGCGCCGTTATCCATCAACTTCGTTTCTCAGCCCATGACTGCGGCAACGTGTTAGGGCGTCGGGTAGCTTTTTTTCTTGAACATAACAGGAGGTTGACTAGGCAGTATTAAAGAAAATGAAACGAATTTTCAAGAATTGGTAGCACTGAGATGAAAAAAGTGGTATGAAATTGATCGACTGCCTGTTGCGCAAGTGTAAGTGTAAGCAACAAGTTGCTTCTAGATGAGAACATTCTTCAACGTTGAACCACACAAGGCCTTATCAAGAGCATTTGAATCAGCACAATCGAACATAAATGAATTTGAACTTGAGATAAGGATAATTCAGCATCTCTCAAATTGCTGTTCCAATATTGTTGGGAATTCCGGGAATTATGTATGAAACATGCACAATCTTCGTGTGATTATAAGATTTTCATCAAATTTCGTCGACAAATGAGTTTTGAGATAGGGTCTGCATGCAATGAATTGAAAGACGTCTCCCCCATATTGCGCTTCCATGCATATTCGACAGTAAAGTCGACGCAACTCAAACAATTTTCCAGCAATTTTTATCAAAGTTCAAAGGTTTTTTGAGTAATTTTCGTTAATGCTTAATTTTATCGGTGTTATCGGTAAAAAAGTGGTGGCCTTTTTAGTAAAAACATTTTAAGAATCTGTAATTTTCAGCACGGGCCAACTTCTATGAAGTGGTAGATGACGGATTTCACGCCAAATCTACAAGAAGTTGACATGACTCTCTCAGAATCCAATGAAACTTTGTGGGTAGTAAAGATCTTACCTATTACAGCAACTTGGCATACTTAGTTTTCCCAAAAATTGTCTAGACTAACATTTGAAAAGGGCCAAACCTTTCAAGAAATAATTTCATAAACATGTTTAGTTCGAAAATTACAATTTCTACACAAATGTGGTTCATGAGAGAGTTTTGAATAAATAAACATAAACTTTTCCTTTTCTTTTGAAAATCGTGTAATTCATTTTTTCAGTGTAGATTTTCAACCTTCAATCCAAAACCTGCTTCGTTGAATTCATTGTACTGATTTCGAAGGAACAAGAGCTTGCAATTTTATGGTAAAAGTAAGTGGAGATCCTACACTAAAAAATGCAAACTAAAAACTTAAAGTCGATACAAAATGGCAATGGTCACGACGGCACCTTGGATTATTGATGCTTGCACAGCACCTAGACTTCTTAATCTGCGTTTGACTTTTTCGAGTTGTTATTAGAACTGAGCATTAACAGACATTAGGTACATACAAGTGCATTTAGGTTTAATGTATAAGTGTAGTATGCACCTTTAAAAACAAGATGTTGTTTAAACATCGTTTTGGACACAGTAAAATCAAACAAATTGTTCAAAACATTAAAACACTGAAAACAGCTGGTCAGAGGATTATTCTTTCCGTAAGTAGTGCGGTGCATGCCTAGTGCTAAAAGTTGTCTTCCTCGCAGATGTCTGGATGGTGCAAGAAAGCATACTTCATTAAGTAGAGCTGCACAATCCATGTTACCGGTAACCAGATCAAACGCGAATAGTTTTGATTCCGGATTTGGCTCTCGAACCGTCCGAATAAAAAAAAAACGACTTTCGGTTTTCGAGTGATTTCATACGTAGGTGTGCGTGAGAACGAGCGCAATGTTTACATGCAGCTGTCATTTTGCTCTGCCTTCTGGATTTCTTCACTCGGTTCTTCACATCCGGATTGCCTTTTTTCGTGTCCGGATTGCACTGGACAGCAGATAGTACGATTTTGCTTGGCTGAGAGGTTCAAAATCGCGGCCATGATCATTTTCTTATTCATTATTTCAACTGTTTTGCTTTCAGCCACAAACAGCTGTTTAATGTTTTGACAACAACTTTGAGAGTATTTGTGAACTTCTCGCAAAACAGACTTTCTTCTCAGGGCGACTCCGTCCGTTTTTTGAGCGAACCTAGGTTGCCTCTAGAGCAATAAATGAACACGATGACAGCAGTTAGAGCGAACCTAGGTTGCCCCTAGTTTGCCTCCAGGTGAAAAAAAATACGGTATAAGTTTTACACGTCTGGAAGAGAGGGTTTCTAAATTGATCAACATGCACCGACACTCATAATCCGGAAGATTGATGGGGTCGTTCCACGGAAGTGACCTGAGAGCGTAACGAATGAAAGATCGCTGCACTCTTTCGATTCGAAGACTCCAAGATGTATGGTAAGGAGCACACACACAAACGGCGTACTCCAATACACTTCTTACCAAGGAACAGTACATAGCTTTAAAAGTGTATACATCCTGAAAAGATTGTGAATTGCGCCTCACGAATCCAAGAACAGAGAAAGCTTTCGCTGTGATGGCACTGAAATGGTCGCTGAACGTTAGTTTTTTATCAACGATGACGCCCAGATCGTTCATGGAGCTGACTTGATCGATGCTGGTACCGTTGACACTATACTCGAAGCAGACCTTGGACTGACGGCGACTAAAAGTTATGGACTTGAATTTTTTATGTTCAACTGCATCTCATTTTCGGAGCATCACAGGAGAAGCTCGTCGATGTCAGATTGAATGGCAATCTAGAACCGATGAGCTTATTTTGTAGATCTTAAGATAATCAGCATATAGCAGCATACAGGATTTCAGACGGAAAGCCAGATCGTTAACAAAAAGAACAAATATCAAAGGGCCTAAATTGCTGCCTTGCGGGACACCTGAGGTCAAATAAAAACTACGCGAACGTGATGTATTGATCTTGACAGAAGCTCTTCGATCGGTTAAATAAGATTTAAGCCATTCGGTCTTCCAAGGAGGAAGACCCATGTGAACCAGCTTTTCAATGGCAAGTCGATGAGGAACTTTGTCGAAAGCCTTACTAAAGTCAAAGTAGACTGCATCCACTTCTCGACGCTTCTCGATTTCGGTTGATAGGAAGTTGGTGTAACACATCAGGTTTGACACCATGAATCCGTGTTGATAGTCAGAGATCAAGAGACGAGTGACGTTATAGAGCACCGAGTGAACCAAGCTCTCAAAGACTTTGGCTATGCAACACAGGATTGAAATTCCTCGGTAATTTTCCACGGAATCACGACAACCGGATTTATGTATCGGAGTTATCGAGGCGGTCTTCCATACCACAGGAAACTTCCGTTCGTGAAGAGAACGATACTGTGAAGAATACTGGTGGAAGTAGATCAGTTCCATGACCTTTTTTAACGTTCAGTTTTTCCAGCTCAGATAGGACATCACGTTGCGTAAAGTTAAAGGATGGTAGAGTAATGTCATGCTAAGGAATACCCTGTCTACTCGCATCAGAAAGCTCAGTTAAATTGGGATTGTTCACGCTGCTGAAGAAGTCGGTAAACAGATTGGCCGATTCCTGAATAGAATCTGCGGACAATTCGCGGTACTTCATTTGCTCTGGTATACAGTTGCTTAACTTGCCGTTCTTCACAAACGTCCAGAAACTAGATGGGTTGTCCTTCAGGTTTAATTCCATTTGGTCGATGTAGCCACGACTGCCACAAGGATGGTAAAGTGTCATTAACAAAACCTTAAAACCGGTCGATGTAGCTACAAAATTTATTTCAGTGTCGACTTGAAAAGATTTTTGTTAGAAAAACTTTTGACCCTTAAATATGCACAGAATGAACGACTTTTAGGCATTATTACTACCCGTCATGGCGTTTTTTTGTGAAATTTAGTTTTAGGTTTTAAAATGCATTTTTCTCAACGTAGGATTTTGAAATATTTTTTGTCAATATTTTATTAGAAATTTCAATCATTTTTCTAAAACTCTTCTCTAGACTACATTTGTGTGAGAATTTTTATTTTAGAGCTAAAAGTTTTCATAACAATTGGCCTGAAGAGTTTGGCTCTTTTCATATGTTAGTCTACATAGATCTTTTTGGGGAAAAATAAGTATGCCAACTGCCTTAACTACGTGAGGACTATACACACACAAAGTTTCATTGAATTCTGAGAGGGTCTTACCAGATACTGTGTCGAGTTGGCGCGATATCCGTCAAAGATGACTTACACGCTGAGCCAGGCTGAACCATTAATGCCTAAAAAATAACCATAATGATAGTTTTCCTGGGTTAACTCGTTAAATGACTTCACCGTGAATACTTATAAAATGAGATTTCAGGAAGAACTTGGAAAATGGTTATTTTTCAACCGTTTGTAAAAACAGAATATTGGTTGAAAATTAACCATTTTTTTCGGAAAAAATTAAACGGGGTTGAATTGATTGAAAGTAAAAGATAAAAATTTCAAATAAAATTCAGATTTCATAGAAAAATGTTTCAGTTTGTCTTTCTGTATAAACGTTTGCGTTAATTATTCAAATATCAAGTTATTTGAGAAAATTAGGAGATAGTTTGTTCAGTGTTTTTCGAATAAATTTATTTTATTTTTCGGAATAATATACGTATATTAAATTAATGATATCCACGTAAGAACATTATTATTATTAGATTTATCTTTTTTCTGCCAGCATTTTTCACCTATTGATTGTTTATAAACATTTTGAGGTAATAAAAAGCAAAAATAATTAACCGGGATATTTAAACAATAATTTTTCTAACAGCCTCGTTACATTCGTTGAATGATTTTGCCAATTCAACTACAAAAGCTCTAGAGCTCGAGGTAGAAATTTTTAAACAATAAATGTCGATAAAATCAAACAGCTTTGAAAGCTGATTAGACGGTTTAGAGCCTAGCACGTGATAAGCTTTCGCTAAGACCTCTAATGCCTTAATGAAGTCGCCGTTGATTTTGATGAGGACTCCGCCAATATAAATGTAATACTGCTCTACGGAAAATTTTGTTGCTCTGCACAAAATGTGCCCAGAAGGGTAAACGTTGCGGCGAATGAAATCGAGTTGACCTGTGCAAGGTGCTCTTGCAGAACTATCTCATCCTCCTAAAAAGAAAATTTAAATAGTATTTTATTAAAATTTTGTTAAACGAAACTCCAATAAAAAAATACTTACTCCCACCCATTTTATGAGCGAACTGACCAGCTGCTCCTCCAGATCATCACCTCCCCGGGCTTTTCGTTTGATGCCTTGGAAATTCAAGTGGAGCCAGATTCGGAGCAGTCCCCTTAAATTATCTGAAACGAGAGCACACATACAAATCAGATTTCTGGGAACCAAATATAACAAATTTTTAAATGTTGATCGAGGTTTGATTATCTTGATTTTATTATACAAAAATTGTATTTTGTTTACCATCTTCGATGCGACAAAAACTTTTTGGTTTGTAAAGAAGACCTTTCAAACACATGTTGGAAAAATTAGCATTTTTTTTTTGTATCGTTTATTTAGAGAGGGATTAACCTAGTGTTTTCACCCTCTAGAAAAAAAAAAAATTAGCATGTTTGTTGGCGTTGCTTTTGATTTGATCAAACATAAGAAGTATCTGAAAATAAAACCAATAGATTAGCTCATTTAGGGAAACAGTAAAATGTCATCAGAAAAAGCAATATCGTTGGTAATAATTATTTAATTTTTTATACTTACTATTCCTCCATTATATCCTGTCAAATGTGGAAAAACTTCGACCATACTTTTAGGCGATTTTTTTTGTTTCAATATAGTGTTGAGCAATGGCAGGCATTTCACAATGTATTCCTTAACATATGATTTGTTATCGGGATTTTCTTCCATTCTGGCTAGGAACTGAGAAATTTCGATAACTTCGTCGGTCACAAAATCCTTTTTTGTGGGTCTTGGGAATTTTTTCCATTCCGATGGAATTTTATGGCATAAATTTCGGAAATGGTTATAAATTGTTCCTGAATGAGGAAAGTTTGCGCCTTTTCCACTATTTGGATTAAAAAAAAGCTGCTTCATTGCTGTATTCTGTATTGGCCAAGTATGGAAAAGCTTCGATGATATCTCGAGCCATCTTTTTCTGTTCGATGGTTGTAGGATAGCTGGAACGATAAATTATTTATCATAATAAATCTAGCTACTAAAAAACATTTTAAAGAAAAACAAGTGGAAACTTAAAAAAACAAAACGCGGCTTTTGGAAAAAAACCCTTTTACTCCAGTCGCCACAAAGGATTCTGGCTAACTCGCATCTATCCTTACGCTCAAACTCAAATCCTTTGTCGAGTTTTCTATATAGCACCGCTTGAGCAAATTTAGGATTTTCTTCTAGCTTTTTCCTTATTTCCGAATTCGGATTATTCATTAAAACGTTGGAATTCGATGGGACCAACACATTTTTCATTTTGGTTCGCTCGATCACATCTAATACCAAAACCAGTGGTCCTTCTTTGAGTCCAATGTTTTTTAATCGTCCTTCGTTCAACAGTATGATTGATGCATCGTTGAACTGATTGGCTAAAAAAAAGATGTTTATATATATTATATTTCAGCTCCAAAAAATACAGCCTTTAAAGCTAATCAGGAGCTGGAATTTCTCTAAGACAGAATTTTATGATTATACTCAAAAAACGTTCCCAATTCACGCTATTGATCGGTTTTAAAAATTCTATCTCCATAAATTTGCAATAAATTCCAATATGCTAATCTTTTTCTTTCAATTTAAAAATTTATGTTAACTTGAGCTGGGGAAATCAGCCTTTCATTCTTCAAGCAGAGGGGGACAGAATGGGAAAAAATGGGGGGATCTCCCAAGTAAGTTTAAGATGAAGAGCTTATCAAAAAAGAGAAGAAAATTTTATAAAAGATTTTTTTTGCGTACGGATATTTGACTTAACTCAAAAATAAATGTGGCAAATGTTTTTTATGGAAGTTCGTAACTTCCCACAATCCATAAGATTTTACCTAATTTAATTAACCATAAATCTCTGCAGCTGTCATTTCAAAGTTGTTAGTTCTGTGATTTAAAATAATGCTAGTAGATAGTTAAAATTATCCTAATGGAAGGAATATAAAACTTCCCCCGGCAGGGTAGCCATATCGAAAACATCGTTTATAAAAACACGAAGGGTGTCGTAATGCGTGCCAAAATCATGCTTCCGAAAATCAATCATTTTCACTGAGCCATGTTTGACTACATTCAGAGCCAAAAAATCAAAGCAGTCAAATTTTCCTTCTTCAACCAAATCATACAAACAATCATGCATGACAACGATGCTTCTGTATTTGAAACACTTTTGCGATACATGATGAGGTAAAAAAGGACGCACACTATCAGCAACGAACGTCTCGATGCTGATTTCCTTCCCCTAACGACTTTCAACCTTTAGGATCATAACTGATATGTATCAGTTCTGAGCGATCTATGTAGGCTATCAGATGATTTTTTATTTTTCGTTTTGCCTAGAAGAACAAAATCATGACTAGGTAACCGCAATGAACTGTCCAGCATGTGCTACAGCTTTTTTGAACATGTGGTCCTGGTATTTATTCAGATTTTTCCTTTTGAAACATTAATGATCGTCTATCAATAACGAGCATTATCAACAATGATGCGACGATAGACGTTCGGGAATGATTGAGGGAGCGACGTTCAAAATGTATCACCAAGTATGTCGATCACCGTCGATTAGCCACGTGACGAATAGCAACGGTAGCCTCCGGTGGGGCATGGTATATCTTCTTGTATCAAGTTAGTGTTGATTTTCGACATATATTCAATGGGTACTTTTACCACGTGCGTATCACAGCACTCGGAGGTAGCATCATTCTAGCTAGAAACCATTCCTGATTGCTTTTCTTGAGCGATTTTCCGACCACTGGCCAAAATTCACAGGAAATTCCCGAAAGATGATTTTCAAATTGACTCGACAGTCAACCTCTTCCGGTTCCCATCGATGGCCCTGGATTGGTTCGATTTGTCAGTACTAGTTGTACCGGATTAAGTCGCGATACTTGTTCACTTCGCATAATCCCGGAAGGCTAGCTGATCGAACCGTCTAAAAGATAGGAAAATCAATGCTCGCCGTAAAACACGCCAATTAGTTTTGCGTGCAAATAAACTAAACTGCAACAATAACTATAAAGCATAAAATTATGTCGGAAATTTGAAATTCTAAATCTAACCTCAAACTAGCATTCAAAATCAGTCAACAAAAATGATAAATTGCGGAGTTATATTAATGTTTTGGCTTACCTTTGAGTATATTGTAAGCATCCGGATCAATTCTACGGATTTCCTCCATATTTTCGAAGAAATTTGAAGTTTTCACCGCTCAATAAACGAAAAAACAAACACCAAGTTTCCACTAACTCCGAGTGCATCAACAACAAGAATAAACGCTCAAGAAAAAATCCCCATGAAAAAACACTGAATTTATAACCATTATTACGGTTTAACTTCAGAACCTAGAATATGGTTATAAATTAACAATCCATTATGATTAATAAATAACAAATATTGGAGTTTTCAGGAAAAAACCGGAAAACGGTTGAAAAAACCCAAAAATGTTTGTAAAAAATGAGCGTGTAGGCCGATGACATAGTGAGAGCGATGCGATGCGAATTGGCGAACGCGGCCAATGCGAACTCGAGCGGCGGAACAAATTGACATCTGCTTCGCCGCGTTGAGTATGTCAGGTTTAAGCGATTCGCATACATTTTCTTCAAATTTGGTTTGCCGCATTGGATCGCATTCTCCGGTTCGCATCGCATCGCACTCACTATGTCATCGGCCTTAGTTAGGAATCAAACGATACTCAAAGTTGAATCCTCATGCCAAGCTGTTCTCAAAATATTCGCTTCGTGAAAAATTTTACTTGTAGTTTGTTGGCGTTCCCCGGGCCGAATACGCTGATGATCCATTGTGAAGATAATTTTTTTTTCTGAATGTTTCGAAATTAAGTCAA
The DNA here is from genome assembly GCF_029784155.1 of Uranotaenia lowii. Classification (NCBI taxonomy): domain Eukaryota; kingdom Metazoa; phylum Arthropoda; class Insecta; order Diptera; family Culicidae; genus Uranotaenia; species Uranotaenia lowii. The sequence goes on along the minus strand of NC_073692.1, from coordinate 154,539,827 downwards.
ATTTTAAACTAAATTAATTTTACCAGGTTATCCGAAATAGGTTTTAAATGAAAAAAGTTTTTATTTTTAAAATATTCATAACGTCTAACAGATTTATTAATTTATTTTTAGAATTGTTAAGAATGCATCTTTCCAACGAAGTAAACATATGTTGGGGTCCATTGAAAATTTTAACTGCTACCTCGGATCTTCCGGTAGAAAAAAAAACTCTCTTTAAAAAGTTACTCAACTTTTGTTTTGTTCCGCTGTATCCCATTTTTCACAAAAACCTATTTTCAAAACTAAATTTTTTTCTCGTTGATTTGATTACCATTTCCATAGAACATACTTGGCCGGGCTTCGGCCAGACCGAACTAAGCGCCATGAATTTTTTTAAAAATAATCGAAATAGAATCTCGTACAATCCCCATTCTAGATCGAAAAAGCGAGTGTGTTTGATTGAGGCAATTTTCTCTGAATTTGCTCTAACTTGAGCAATTGAGTTCTGATTGTTCTACAAACACTAAAATTTAAACTTCCCTGATTTCCTTTGGTCTCCCCTGAGAAGATATTTGAGGGTAAAAAAATCGGAGCCTCTGAAGGTCTTATTCGAGTCCAATTTAAATTAACTGGGGTGAAATTATGAATCATATTCGATTCGAGTTACCCTTTTCGAGTTGAACTCGAATCGAATTAGAATCAGTATTACGAATCTCGTTCGAGTTCTAAATTTTAAAGTACTAGATTTCGAGTATATCGGGTAGTAGATCATCACGAAACGTTCCACTCGAATCGAGATCGGTAATGCCAAAGTTGGTCGAATCAAACGAAACTCGATTGTTTCGAGTTCCATAATCCCGCCCCTGATTTCATTATGCAATTCGACATGCAATTTGACAAAATGGCCATTTTGTCAGCCATCCTAACGTATAATGTAAGCGGTTGCAAACGACCTTTGAGAGCACGATGACACGCTTAATTTAATCGTTATCGGTAGCGCGAGAATGGTCGGTAGTGACGTCACTTCTGTCATTTTTACGAAGAAAAAACTTTTCTCCTACTTTTGCAACGTTTCTTTCTCATCACCTCTCTTTCCATCACATTGGCTTTCCACCACATTCACACATCCAATTGAAAGACAAAACTGCCAAATCTTCAGCAGAGAATCCAATCCAATCGTTAAGTACATATCAAATCACAACATTACTCAGAGATGTGTTAGACCTTGACGTTTTCGCTATTACCGAATAAACGGTTCTTGAACGTCGATAGCGGAGGTTAGCTGTCAGAATTGGCTCCGCTGAATCAACCGACTTCATTCCTATTTCAGGGGTACCACAAGGCAGTAATTTGGGCCCACTACTGTTTACGCTGTTCTGCAATAACATAAACATGCTTTTTTTGGATGTGGAGTATTCCTCTATGCGGATGCTATTTCTATACGCTTTTTGACTTATAAATAAAACTGAAAGTATTAAGACTGCCGGTTTGAGAAGTTAGTGCATTTACTTTACATTTCAACCCGGCGCAGAGCACTATTCCTACATTCTCGCAATTGCGCCATTCTTTGTTTCATTCCATGAAATCCCCATAATCGCATCGATACGTCGCCGTTGTCGTAATAAGAGGGCAGCTATACTGGCATCTACTAGCAGCTAGGTACTGGTGCATACCACCCTTGTACTCCGCCGCATTATCAGCCCGTTGTATCGCGAGAGCACCGGTTGGGGTCAATATTTGCAGTGTAGTAAATTTATCAGATCCCAGTTCTATCCGGGTAAATCTCGGAAGGTAGTTAAACCTGAACGGAACGAAACGCACGATTACGTGAGAATATGTACGTTGGACCAAACACCCCTTCCAGTCAGTAAACAGCAGGAAGATCTCGAGATGGCCAGAGATCAAGCCAATGTCATCAGGCCACTCAAAAAAATAAAACTGTGCCATTTCGGGAACCGACGACGGGACCTTGACGAATTTATCTGCTCCATTCCTTCAAAAACAACCACTGACTGACTGACGGATTCCTCCCCGTTTTCCCAAGCTTCCCCCGGGGGAGGACGTCGAGCGATAATTTTAGCGTAAAATTGAAACTGTACTTTGCATCAGCGCCAGGGTTAATTGCATTTCGGGGCCGTATTGTAGACAGATTTGAAGGAAAAACAGCGATCCCAGAGCAGAAAAAAATCTATTTGATCTAGGGGGAAAATCTCGCCTCGGCCAGCCAGCAGCTGCAATTGAAAATGTTGCCTCCCTCAACGCGCGCCGCCCCGTTTGATGTGTGTGGGTGTGGACCAGTCAGTGTGGTTTGGTGGGTGGATTTTGTTTGGGGGGTGATTTGCGTATTTTAAAACATCGTTAATTTTGCCGGTTAATGTTATTTGTTAGCCTGTTTGAGTTTGTGTGTGCCATCAGCGTATCGCAAAAACGGTAGCAAACTGCTGAGAAGTGCGAATGATTTGTTTCTGATTCAAACAAGTGTTTACGCCCAAGGTTGATTGCGTGACGACAGTGTGACCAGCGCATGGATGAAAACGTTACACTGTTGTTGAATGTTTACATTCGACTTTAGCAGCGAGCACGAATTATTGCTTTTACCAGAATGATAAAAAAAATGTATGACCATTAGGTTGTAATCTTATTTTGCATTCCAAATTCCAGTTTATGGTTTCCAATTCCGATTTAGAAAGGCTCATTCCAGGAAGTCCCATATTATGAAATCAAAACTAGTATGTGAAATGCTATGTGCAATAACATTTTCTCGTACATGGCGACCGTCGAAAATTTGTTAATTGAGTTTGTGTGTCACATTAAAGTTAAAATTATCAGTGGTACGACTTAATTTGTAGATACGGTGTGCACATATCGTGGATGTAAAATATCGACATTATATTTCTGGTCTAGTAATGCTTTCTTAAGATGATAACAGTACCAAAAATGCACAAAACCATTTTCTTACTCATTACCATTACATAAACTAAGAAATTTCACTAATACGCTTCAAAATTTATCCGAATCAAATTTTCAAATCAGTATTGTTTTCGGTATGTTTTTATTAAATACCGTAAAACGGGGAAAGGTTGATCACTTTTTTCAATGTTTTTCGACTATTTTTTCTGTTAAGGGGAATGTGGCATGTTTCATATTTTCGAAACAAAACTGGACTCCTATGAACGTGAAACATGGTTGTAGAAATTTATTAGACTACTTTAAATTTGATTTAAAAATCGATTCCGTTCTTGTTTACAATTCTTTGGGGTAACATTAAGCAGTCTCTATTTTGACGGGTTTAACGAGTTTTCTTGATCAATACGGATACAAAACACCTTCATAATATTCACAAATGCTAGTTTATCAATTGCTAGCGCAGTTCAGAACAAACTCAAATGATATTGATTAATTCATAAACTCTACAAAATTAAAAAACACACAAACAGCCACCAAGGCTCAAAGATACTAAATTTGAAAATTTTGGTCCAGTGAATTCTGAGATATACAATGCTGAATTTCGTTGTTTCTTAATTAAGATTTTTTCGCAGTTAAACGCCGAAAAACAATTAAAATTTAAAAAGCGAGTTTGGCTCTTTAAAACTTTATTGTATGAGCCGTTTCTAATAAAGAATTAAAAAAAAAACAATAAAAATCGAAAGATGGACATTTATGCTGCATAAATTAAGGGGCTAAATTTTCTAACATCACTTATAAAATTTTGACAACATAAAAAATGAAATTTTGCCTTCATTCAATTATCTAGGCCTACGCACTATTCTCCTTTAATGTTTTCCTTCAAAATTTACCAATTGATAGGATGTCTAGCCTTTTGTCCTTGAAAAATGTTCCCTTTTTTAAATATCAAAAATTTAACTCAAAATACAACAGAAACAATACATTTTCTAAGGAAAAGTTGAACTCTCACATAAATTAACCTGCTGCTTTTAAACGCTTTTATTTCATTAGAAAGGGCATTTGTTTGTGAGCCTTCGAAAAAATATATATTTCAAGATTTTGAAATAACATTTTTACTTACATTTGAAATTTTCAAAAACAAAACAAGTTTATCCCAATTTGAAACTCAACTAATAGGTTTTTAAACGTAGAAAAAAGTTTTGAAATATTTTAACTTTAGACTTAGTTAGTAACGATTATGTGGAAAAATTTCACGTTGATCAATGTTACCCCTTTTTACGGTAATTCAAAATGATGATCCTTATTCTGATCCAGAAAATTGAAGCCAATATTTTCGGAACACGAAAAAACGAATGTGAATTAAAATTGGGAATAAGCCATAAGAATCATTGCACAGAAATAGAATAGGTACATAAAATAAAACAGCAGATTTTGAAAAAAAAAATTAAATCGTTAAATTCTTAAATTTGAAATCATGTTAAATCTCGATATGAAATGTGAATTTTCGATAAGGAAAAAATATCCATTTTGAACTTAAAAGATTTATTCAAAGCACACAGATGATGATTGAATTTAAAAAGGGAAATATTTAATTTTATTCCAAGAGCATAATCATGTTTATATTGTGCATTAACATTAAGCTGGCTATCTCGAATCATTTTTCGATCTTTCCATAGATTCATAAAAAAAAGTCATGATCGATTAAAAAATAATTTTTTAAAAATAATAAATTAAACAATTTTATATCTTCAAGCACAGTTTAAATTTAAATTTTCAAGCTTTAAATATTTGTCGCCGTCAATTGAAATATTGGGTCCTGAAATGGACGAAAGCAAGAAACTATGTGTTTCTTATTGAAAGTTTAGATTACTAGGCTAGATTTATATGTTCTGGAAACATAAACTTCTAAATTATTCCAGAACACAAAAATTCAGAGTTAATAAACAAACACAAACCTATTAGAAATATTTCAAATAATTGTATTAGTTTCACTATAAATTTCAGTAAATTTATTTGAAAATAAAACTTGCTCAATTTGTTTGAAAATTAAAATAAAAAAATAATTCAATTTATCGGCTTAATTTATGTTCTTTTTGTGAAGACATTTAAAGATACTGAAAAAAAAATTTGTTTCATGAGGAAGAAATTGATGACATGTGATGAAAATGCTTCTTATCAATTCGACTCGCTCATTTTAAATATCCGTTCATTTTTTCTAACTTTTCACCCGCCAATAATTTCCACAATCCTTAAATGCTCTTACTTAAAGCACATATCTTTTACCATTGGATCGATAAATTAAATGAACAAACAATACTGACGGTGATTAAACTCATCATAATTTGAAACATAATACCTATAAAGATTAAAAACATAAATTTTTCACATTTTTAATAGAATTTTTTTCGGAAAAAAAACTTCTTATCATTTTAAAAACTCATTTATAGAATTTGATGGATATTTCAAGAGAAAACATTTAGGTGTGCTAAGGATGAATTTGGTAGATTTTGGCATCCTGACCTCGAATATTTTGTCAGATTTGTCAATTACATCTCGTTTTGATAATACGTAGTTCTTAAGTTTAAAAAATATTCAATTTTCGGTTAAATCAATCATTGATAGCTGATTAACTAACAAACCTGCTACTGAACTGAACAAAAAAACTGATTTTGAATATATTCAATTTAAGAATAATGTCTTGATGATGATGATGATGTAAGTATAAAAAAAAATAATATTCTACAGTTTTGTTTGTAAATTTTTAACGACAAATATTTCCTACATTACTGAAGAAAGTTTAAAACAAAGGTTTTATTTCATTTAACAAATTTGTTAAAATCTGTAAAACGATTTCATTTTGCTTTGAAAAATGTCTAAAGTTCAGTTTAGTTGAAACTTCATCAAAAATTCGTTGAAAATAATTATTTAACAGAATTGTGAAAAGTAAACTAATCGGTATCGATTTTCGAAAAGGGCATATGCTTCAATAGTAAACAAACTGAGTTGCTAGCATAAACGTATTAAACATTCTATTTAACATCCGAAAAAAGGTCCTCTTTTTTATTTTTATTTAATTTTAGTGTTGTTAAGTTTGATTTTTAAATAAGTCGAATAGATTTTTTATGAATATGTAATCCCGATGCCCTTTCGCCCCCTTCATCTCACGAATGAAAAGTTTTTTTTGTTTTCATCTGTCAAGTTTTTTTCCCCCTCCAAAACGCGAACAAAAAGGCCAATAGTAATTTCGGAATCTAGAAAGAGCATTCTGATGTTTTCAAGTCATTTTCGGCTAAAAAACGCTAAAAATAGAGATTTATACATGGTTATGTGCTAAGAAGTGCAAATATATTGAGTTAAATTACTTGCAGCTGCTTTCAAGCCGGAAATAGCTCAAAAATTACTTATTTGATGAGTGATCCAAAAGATGAACTGTCATTCTGGATTAGAAAAAGGCGCTCACATTTTGGCGAATAGAAAAAAAGGAGAAAACGAAAGGGCCAATAATCCAATTTATTTATTTTTAGGATAACAATCACAGAAAACCTCGCGAAATGAAATAATACATTTTTTTCAAGAAGTTAAATGATTAGATACAGCGAATTGGCACGTCTATTTCGTGAGGGAAATGATTAGATACAGCGAAATAGACGCGCCAAATGCAAACAAATCTAGTTACTGTCATAAACGTATTAAACTTTCTATTTTGCATCGAAAAATATGATCTTTTTTATTTTATTTTTAAATTCTAGTGTTTTTAAATTGGTTTTGTTTAAAAAGGCGAATAAATCTTTTATAAGTGTGCAATAACGATGCTCATTGCGCCATCTTCATCCCGGGGCGAAAAGTAATTTTTGTTTATTTTCATTTGGCGAGGTTTTTTTCCCTCCAAATTTCATCGCGCGAAAAAAAGCCAATAGTAATTTCGGGATCGAAAAGGACCTTCTTATATTTTCGTATAAATTTATCAAGGCAATAGAACGTGAATAATAGTGTTTTTTTAATGGTTATGTGTTAAAATGTGCAAATACGTTCAGTGAGATTACTTTTAGCTGGCGAACAGTCATTCTGGATTTGAAAAGGGCGCTCGCATTTTAACGAATAGACAAAATAAGAAGACAAAAGGGCCAAAAAACCAATTTATTCATTTTTCAGGTAACAATCAAGAAAAACTTTCATTCACCTATTATAGCTGAATGAAGTTGTGTTTATTTTTAAGCAGTTTAGGTACTTAGTTACAGTGAAATAGGCAATTGATTATATTTTCTTTGTCTCCTGAGCCGATGTCCGCGAGTTCGAGCCCAAGAGTAAACATCGAACACAGTTGTACCGGATAAGTTTTTCAATAACGATCCGCCAACTGTAACGTTGATAAAGTCGCGAATGCCATAAAGATGGTAAAACGACTATAATCGAAACAAAAAAAAAATTATATTTTCTGAAACTTTAAATACGTTTTTCTCTAAACAGAGGGGTTGGCTATTGGCTCTTTTCAAAAAATCGATACAAAAACAAAAAATTCCCACAACCTTTTTCGCAGCAGTTAATTTTATTTGCGGTCTTGAGGAAAGTTTATGAAAAAGTAAATTTTAATTTTTTTTGTTATGTTTCAAGGTTTAGTCAAAAAATTGCTAAATTTTTTTAAAAAAATTACCTATATTGAAAAGTTTAAGGACACCTTAATTAGTCAGAAAAAGCGCTTCAAAAATTGTGTATTTTTTGTCCTTGTGTAATTTATCAAAATCTTTTTAAAATTGGAGTTGAATATTTAGAATAACATAAACACAAAATAAAATACAGGCTGAAATTAGTTTCTTGAAGAATATTTCAAATCATCATAAAATTTGTAATGATCTTAAAGATTATTTTTAATTATCAAAGGGATTAGTAATAAAGTGAAGAATGGACATACTTTTTTTTAATTTGAATGAACATACACTTCTTTAAAAAAAACAATTTTATAGATGAGGAAGGGTTTTTGTGAATCAAGATATACAAGTGGTTTATCAAGTTGCAGATCGAAATTGACAATTAAAAACAATTTTCAATTCGTAAACGTCATGCAGTGTCGTAGAATAAAATGTCTTAGGCCTAGAATGACATGGAACTAAATAACGCCGGAAGTGAGCCAATTATCTGACATGTTTGTTAACACTTATTATTAAACACATTTTTGGATAAGGTAGTTCTACGGTAAATTAATTTCTTGTACTAAAAATTTTACTTGGAAAAATCTTATGAAAGGAAAGGAGGCTTTACCCCTAAACACCCCCCCCCCTTCCCCCCCTGTTCGCACGGCCTTGATAAGTAAGGTATTATGCATAAATATTGGAATCAACAACTTCTTGAATTGTTTTGATATTTGTTTTCGGTATGGGCTATGAAATACTTTAAAAAAACAGACGAAAAACATTTTTTTTCTTAATTATGAATCACAATTCATGTCTCATAATTTTCTCAATATAAATTGGGTAATATTCATCACACATTCGTGGTTTTTTTTAAAGGAAAAGGCCTCATTGAAGTTAGGAAATACCCATAAACCCTTTACGTGTATAACATAACTTTGTTTTTATGTCTGAGCATAATGGTTTTGCTGTTTGTTTCGCAATGGTAAGCAATCGGGCTCGATTTACTCGACCACGACCCAATTAGGTTTATCACTATGAACTTGAAAATGCACAAAAGTAATGACGAAAAATTACCAAAAACACCCACGACAAAAAAAAACTTCGTTACAAGTTGTAGCCCTTCACTATGCGGTAACGGTAATAAACAACTATTTATAGCGACCTTCGAAAAAACCCTTCAGCCAAACAACCATCAGTAGTGGAATTTCAATCGAATGAATGAATGAATCGAATACGATGATGATGGTTCTTGTACACATCGTTTTTACTATATCTGTCATCAAAAGTTGACGCACTCGATATGGCTTTGATTTGCCTAATCACGTACTTATTATAGGCATTGGATGCGAGAGAGGAGGGCCCCATCATAAGCCATTAGATTGTTGGTTGTCCCTCGAAACTTGTTGAGCATAAATCAACGCATTAGTGCTAATTTTCAGTCTATTAGGTTAAGGTAACCCGTGACAACTGGTTCGATTCGGCCTTCTTTTTATGAAGATGTTACCGCCTGAATGGGTCAGCAGCCGCCCTTAGCAAACAGCTCCAGTCTGTAGGTAAGCTTTATTTATTGGCAGAAAGCATAAAATTTGGTATTCCCAAAGTGTTTCCAAAATTGGGACACATTCCACCTCACCGCATTATTAATCAGGGATCGTAAATTAAATTACTTAAGCTTCTGTGGACGTTACTGTTGAGTGGAAAAGTAGAGATTCCAAACCCAAACCATTAAGAAGTTTTTTTAGCTTTGAATCAACTGTGTAAAATTAAATTTGCTCCAGAACTTTTTGTGAAATGACATCATTCGAATGAAAACACGTTAAATTGTTCCGACATCTTTTATCAGAAAATTGAAAAACATTTGACTGACAGTTGTGAGACATCTCGTGTACTTTGGATGTACAGCGCACGACTAGTTAATAGAATAACAGCCAACCATTCGTCTCAATTTATCTCGATTGATGTGCTGGGCAGCATACCACTTATGGTATCATTATCATTATACCAGCTTGCCCCAGTCATCGTGGGGAGAGCAAAACGAGATGAAGACATTTGGGCACGCTTTTCAATTAGGGGCGGCGAATCATCGTTTGAGGCAAAGTATTTTGATGACATTAGAAGTTAGGAATAAGTAAATATACATATGTATGTATTTTTTAAAGCTATCTAATTTACTTGAATTGAGTATTTTGGAAAATAAAATTATTGTTTTAGTATGTATCAAGTGTTTGATTATTCGGTCTAATTTAACGACGTGAATGAATTTTGCAACCGGTTTTTCCTTTATTTTAATTTAAGTTATTGCTTGTTTTATGAGGAGATAACAACAACACTCTCCTACAAAGTTTTCAGCGGAAATTTACTGCAAGGAATACATCAATACTACATAGAGTAAAAGAAAAACAGCGGGAAGAAAAACTTTTAAAGACTTTTTACACATTCTAAAGTTTTTCGAAACGTTTATAAACTAAAATGACACCATACAAAGAAAGTTTCCCTTGTATGGCGACCGTTATAAATAAATTAAAATCGTTTCGAAACATGGCCACTTTTTTAATGTTCATTCAACTATCAAATTCAAAATTTTTTTCTTTAAAATGGCTCTTAAGCTTTAACGGTTTTTGAAAGAGTTTTTTTTAAGGATTATGAAATTAAAAAGCCAAATACTGAATGACTTGTCTTGTATATTGTGTTTAAAAATCTAAATTCAAAAATTTCCGTCGCGTTCAAATGGAGTTGTTTGGTTTGATAATTGTTTGGATTGAACGTATTTTAGAGGACTAGCCATGGGCGTAGGGAGGGGGAGGTTTTGGGGGTTAAACCCCCTTTTCCTCCCTCAAGAGTGTGTACTCTACTCTCAAAATTTTTAATTCTAAATCAATTTTTGAAGGTTGAGTAAGGTTATTCAAGAGTAACAATTTTGACTCAGAACCTATACCTACCAAAATCTCGAAAACTAATCCCAGGTTCAGAACTCCACAAATCAAATCAACAAGTGGATACAAATTCATTTTTGAATATTAAATTTTAAAGAAAATTAATCTCATTCCAGTATTTCTGATTCCCTATTATCAAAATCGAAAATGTTTTTCTGTTTTCATATTTCGAATCTTTATCTAGTTCATTATATTTGATTTTCGGTTCAAACCATAATTGGAAAATTAAATTTTAAAGGTGTTTTGATATCGTCCTTTGTTTTGCACTTCACTCAAAATTTTATCAATGATATTTAAACTCATAGACATTCAAATAATTATTATTCGAATATGAAAAAACTGAAAGAAATCATTCTGAATTTTTGTTTCATATTCAGATTCGAAGTTCTTAAACTTTATTCTTATGCAGAATTCAAACATTATAAAACTTCGCAATGGCGATCCATAATTTAAAACTCAAAATAAGATTCATAATGCGAAATTCATATTTTGATTCAAATTCGCATGTCAGATTGAAAATTAAAAAAATTAAATTATGGATTATGTTTGCAACTCGAAATTAAAATACAAGATTTATGATTGATGATGATTGATGATTGATGATGATAATTGATCAGGTTTTAGAATATACAGTACCGTTCATAATTGTATAGAAATTGGAAGCACGCGCACTGTCACTTCGACTTTCAACTTCCATAACTTTTCACTGTGATAATATTTTTTGATCTGCGTAAGATAGATCAACTATCACACTATAATATTGCAAAATTTGAGCTCTCTAAAACGTGTGTGGCTTGAGATACAGTAATTCTACGAAAATTGGACTTTTTGGATTTTTACCATTCAAACTACAATATCTCAAAAACTACGCTACGCTATTTATTGAAATTTTGCAGAGTGATTGTTGGAATATAAAGTTGAAATGTATGAAGTTTTTGAAAGTTCTATCGATGGGATCAAAAGTTACGCGAGATCAGGCATCATGGCATCAGGCATCAGGCATGAACCTAAAAATGCGATTTCTATAGAATTTTTGACGAATGTTTCTATAAAAAAAATCATATGTTATGTTCAACAACCAGTTAATCTTTTTTTAATCATAAACTCAAAACAATATCGTGAGATACTGATTTCAAAACACAAATGGATCATTTATCCCATTTTTTCCCTTCTTTATTGCTTCTGTGAGACATTTTTTGACTGATTTGTGAATGAAAAAGATACGGTTCTCATGAATCGTCCAAAATTCTATAGTAAACGCATGTTTAGGTTCATGCCTGAAATATTGTACCTCGCGTAACTTTTGATCCAATCGATAGAACTTTTCAAAAATTTCAGACATGCTAACTTTATATTTCAACAATCACTCTGCAAAATTTCAATGAAAAACGTAGCGTAGTTTCTGACATATTGCAGTTTGAATGGTAAAAGCAAAAAAAAGTCCGATTTTCGTAGAATTACTGTATCTCAGGCTACACACATTCTAGAAAGCATTTTGCAATATTATAGTGTGATAGTTGATCTATCTTACGCAAAAAATTTGATCAATGAATATCATCAGAGTAAAAAGTTGTGGAAGTTCAAAATCGAAGTGACAGTGCGCGTGCTTCCAATTTCTATACAATTATGAACGGTACTGTACATATTAAAATGGAAAGAGCTCACCAATTTTCTGTTTTAGCCCGAGATGCTTCTGGTAACCATGAGAGATAAAGGACACAATACTGCCAATTCAGATCTTTAACGAATCCATCAATGCACGTGATACTTATCTGTCGATTAAATGTCCATTCGTGTATAAAGGCTGCTTCTTTACCCACACCTTGAAAATTAGAATTCTCTGGACACGATGCCCAGTCCATTTCATGAATCTAGTTCCAACTTTGAATACTTTTTTATTTTTGCTTTATTTCTAGAAAATTATTCACACTTCATTTTTTCTATTGAAGAATGAATTTCAGCTCCCAAAAGCACTTCTGTCACCTACGGCATAGCCTACCGAGTCAATAAGCTAAAATATCTTAAATTTGATACAATGCAATTTGGCAAAAGGTAATTGTAACTAAAAACGGATTACTGTCACTAAATAAATAACAATTACAATAAAACATTGTAAATTTTTAAAATTAAAAAATATGTTTGACACATCTGTACTTTCATCCCATATTTGGCAATGTTTTCCGATAGGTTTTTTTTGGTTATTTCATGCCATTGGCTTTTAAAGTGATTTCCACAATTATTTGAGCGCTGAGAACTTTCGGGCGGACTCTAGTTTTAATTATAAGGAATTTGAAGGGCCTCAGGAAGACAGATCATATCAAACTATTGATTCAAAATCGTTAAAATTTTTATCGAACCACATTCACATCATTGTAAAATTTTCACTTTTAGAGTAACTTCAACTATTTGTTTGTTAAATCTAGTTTTTAAAACATTGATGATTCATAAAAGTTATTGAATTAAGAAAATATTTCAAATTTGTTATTTTTGCTTCACTACTATAGAAAATTGTGTAATTATGAAAAATAAACTGAAAATTAGCTTAGAATTTACAGTTGACTAGTTTTCAACCCATTTAACTAGATTTTAACCAGATCGTTTTGGTTTTGTTGAATCTCTCAACTATTTTAGTTTTGAACGAAAAAGGTGCAATGGTTACAAACAACCACATTCATTTTCATCCTGTTCATAAATGGCTTTCCCGATACTCTGAGCAAATAAACATCTAATCTGTGTTATGAATATTTAACTTAATATTATATTTTCGATTTTTAACTTTGTATGACTTAGAAAGGTTTAATTTTCAGATTAAACTCGAAAGAGTTGAGGAGGTCCGTACCTATAAAAATCAGTAAAATATATGTAAAGTACGTTAAATTATTAATCATTTACATTCTTAGTGCTTTTAATGAATTCAATTTGAAACGCGTACCAAAGTTTTCAGGCAGCAAGGTAAACTTGAAAACATTCGAAATGGGCCGCGATTTTTTTTAAATTTGGAAACCATCAAATTGACTGAATGTCTATTTTTTAGCATATTGTACTTTTGAGGAAAATATATTTAATATTAGTAATCCCATGAAATGTAATAAAACAAAAAATTCGAAAAATGCATATATCATTGAAGGAATTTCACCCAGTATATATTGTATTTTAAATTAAAAGTTTAATTTTTTTGTGTGCTCATAAAAATTTTAAAAACATGTTAAAAATGCATGGAACAAAAACTACCTTCTAAGATGAATTTGTACTTGCATAAATTGTAAATTTTTTAGCGTATTCAAAAACCTGTTTTTTTTTGTATTCCTTAAATATTAAAGAAAAATTATAGTCTGCGAGCAAATTTCATTTCAAAAACTTGGTCCACCTGTTGAAAATTTTGGCCATCCATGCTCTAATATGTGTTGTGACTTGTGAGTCTACTTGCTTGAATAATTCTACTGAATCATAGCAATCTCATATCGTGGTTGAATTAAAGGGAATCATTCGCAGGTTTTGATTCAGTATTTTTTTAAATTTCATAGCATCGATTGTTGTTACCGTAATCCGGGGTAATTTTGATCACTCTTTTCAATATATTTCGATTATTTTTTCTGCTAAGGGGAAAGTGGCATATTTTTAAAACCAGTACTGGACTTCTATAAACTTAAAACATGGATGCAGAAATGTATTATACCTCTTTAGATTTGATTTAAAACCGCTTAAATCTCTGTTTAGAATTTGATGCTTTGAGGTGACATTGATCAGTCTCTATTCTGACGGTTTTAACGAGTTTTCTTGGTCATAAAGGATAAAAAACACCTTCATAATATTTACAAATGCAAGTTAATCAATTTAACCTTGATTTTTAACGTTTTATTTTAAAAATATTTACAATCGATAAAAGAACTATGATGCTGCCTACATTTAGGAGCAAAAATAATTATAATTACTCAATAGTATAAGCTTCAAAATACAAATGAAATTTTACCTTCACACATTCCCCTAGGCCCTCCCACTATTTCCATTTTCATTTTTTCTTAAAAGTTAACGATTTGATAGGGTTCCTATCCATTTGTCCAATACGGGCTTACACTTGGAAAATGTCCTTATTTTTTTTATATCAAAAATTTATCATTAAATGACTATAAAGATATCACTATAACTGTTCATATACAAAGAAAAAAAGTTGTTTTTTCACATTAAACAACCCGTTTGCTTTTGAAAGCTTTTTGGAATCATCAGGAGAGCTGTTTGTTTGCGAGCCTTGAATAAATAGATATTTTAAGATGTTGAGATTAGATTTTTTACTAACAGAAAACAAATTCCAAATTCAACCAAATATTGCCGATTTGACACTCAATTAATAGGCTTTCAAACGTAGAAAATAGTTTTCAAGAATTCAAACTATAGACTGAGTTATTGAAGATAATGTGGAAAGGTTTATTGTTGCTCAAATTTACCCCGATGATCAAAGTTACCCCGTTATACGGTACCTATGAATTACTATCAATGTACTGTACAATTTAATTTGATTGCAGTATGTCATCAATCATGCTCATGCTTTTTATGCGCCGTACTGTACAACATTGTTATTTGTTAAATTATTTAATAATGCAAACATTTCTGTTGTAGTAAAGTAACCATAACTTCTTTCACAATTTTCAACAAATTCTGTGGAATAGCCAATCAAAATCATCACATTTTCAAAGGTTATGGAAAGTATCCTTTGTAACTTTTTCGAAAAATTCATGATATTTACGGCTCATGTTCTTCCTTTCTGTGATTCCTCATGTTTCTCTAATACTTTCATTACCTTTGAAAATGTGATAACTTGCAGGTACGAAGATGCACCAAGACGAACTCAGATC